>NW_027328761.1:0-300000 GCF_048564905.1 Vicugna pacos
AAAAGCGACAATTGAACTTGCCACACACCGGCAACCGCTTACATAGCATTCACGTTGCCTTGCATGCCGCGCGTCACCTAGAGATGATTTAAAGTACACAGGAGGACACAGCGAAAGAGAATGTGGACAATGACTGTATGGGTATGTTTATGCATAAGTGGAAAATTGTGCTCTAGACTGGAATTCGACACAACATTGTAAAAACGACAACAACGTGGAAGAAAAGTATGTTTGTATGTAAAAAATAAAGTCCTATGTCATTTTGTATAAGAGGCATCAGCATCCATGGATTTTGGCATCTGTGGGGAGTCCTGGAACCAGTGCCCCATGCTTACCAAGGCATGACTGGAAGCCCAGGCTCCTTATCCCAGCCTGTCATGTCCCCACGTGGTGTGAATCCTGCCTGTCCCACACTCCCCTGGTCACTCTCCTCCAGCCCTGCCAGACTGCCCTCTTCTTCTGGAACAGGCCAAGCTGAATGCACGTCATGTCTGACCTCTAGGAATATCCGTTACTTTGTGAGCATGGCTCTGCTTCAGGAAGACGGGCTGCATTGTCACTAGAGAAGACGGGATGGAGGTTCCTTAAAAACCTACAAATGGACTTACCTGATGATCCAGCCTTCCCACGCCTGGGGATATGTCAAGAGAAAACTCTAACTCAAAAAGTCCCATGCACCTCAATGCTCACAGCAGCCCTATTTGTATTAGCCAGGACGTGGAACTAACCCCAACATCTAACGACTGGTGACTGGATAAAGAAGTCGTTGTCTTTTTATGCCGCGGAATACTACACAGCCGCGAAAAAGGATGGAACCATGCCATTTGCGGCAACATGGTTGGACACAGAGATAGTCATTCTGAGTGAAGTAAGCCAGAAGAGAGAAAAATGCCGCATGACACAACTTCCATGTGAAATCTAAGAAAAAAAGACAGAAATGATCTTAACTGCAAAAGACAAATAGAGCCACAGACATAGAGAAACAAACTTATGGTTACCAGGGAGGGACGGCGGTGGGAAGGGGTAAATATGGGCATCGGAAAATTGCCCGTCTTGGGGAGTGGTGGACATGTTAGCTCTCTTGATTGTGGCGATGGCTTTCTGGGTGTAGACATGTATGAAAATTGATCAAATACTACACGTGAGATGTGTCTAATTGACGGAACAGAACTCGTAGCCCTGTAAAGGTGTTTTAAAACAAAGAGATGGGCTGCATTGTGTCCTATGTTTCTATGTGTCTTCAGGGAGGTCTCAGGGGGGCGGTGCTGGCCTTCCTGCCAACACGATGACATGAAGCCCGAACAATCCCCCAATCGATGGGAAGAAGAGACGAGCCATGGTCACATCTGGACCCCAAGCTTACACGTGGTGCATGGGTGCCATTTATCGCCAATCCAGCGAGGTTCCGGCCAGAGCTAGAGGCCGGGGCAGCGAACCGGGAGCGGCACTAAGGAGCATCGTGGCGCAGAGGCTGGACTGGGGGCCCGCAGGCTCCTCCCAGGAGGAGCCTCAGGGTTTGGGAGGTGGCTAACGTGCCTGCTTCGTGTCACCAGCAAGTGATGCCACCCGTGGAAAATCAGCTGGAATCCTGAGCCGGGTCAGCCGTGGGTGATGCGGTAAAGGCTGCTTGCTAGCAGAGGGGACGCCAGACGGACGGTGAAGCAAGCAACAGGCTGCTGAGCTTCCGGCCTGTGTTTACCGTGCTTTCCGTGTCTCCCTGCATCTCAGGGTCACCCGGAGGAATTCGTGTGGAGTTTAGAGGCCGACGGCCTCTCGGTTCCTCATCAGCCTGGCAAGCCCCCCAGCCCTCTGCGGCCAGACCTCTGCGAGCGTCTTTCCCTTGTTCTAGCAAAACCCTCCCCACCCTCGCCTGCGGCGGGCTTTTGTTTTTTTAATTGATGGCAGTGAGGATACCTTACAGCCTCCTCCGGCCCTTCCTTAGGGCTTCTGCCCTTAGAGCACGGCAAGGGGCGGCCCCCCAACCCCCACCCCCGACACCCCCGCGCTGTCCTGGGTCCTGAACTACAGAGGGTCCCTCTGGCCCTGACACTCCCTCTGGCCACGCCCTCTACGGGGTGGAGTCAGCAGGGCCAAGGGGACACGCCCATTGGCTCCACCCCGTGCTCTGGAATCCCAGGACCCCGAATGCCCTGCCCCAGCAGCCCCTGTCCCGCTTGTAGTTTCTGCACCGGCTCTCCCCGGAGTTCAGCATCCCAGGACTCACAGAGAGGCCAACGGGCAGCTGTTGGCATGGAGGTTACGGACAGAGCCCGGATGTGAGGTCTGAGTGTCCCCCTGTGCACATCCAAGGCCCCTTGGGGCATGGGATGGACCCAGCATTGGGCAGAAAAGGGTCAGGCTGGCGGTCAGAGACTGGGAATCGGCTCTCCCCGCACTGTCGCTTTCTTCGCAGGACTCCCCTGAGTCTGGGAATTCTAAAGTTGAGCCTGGACGTGTGTGGCACGTGGCAGTGACTTTGCGTGTGTGTGCGCGCGCCTGAGGACGTGTGTGGTTGTGTGTATGTTGTGGGGGTGTGCGTGGTCCATGACTCCGTGTGTGTGTGCGTGGGGATGTAGGCGGAGCAGAGTCAGTGTGTGTGCACGTGTGTTTGTGTGTACGTGCATGCATTAGTTTTAAGAATACTAGAAGCTGTCCTTCAGAAGTCTGCAGTAGTAAAAATTGTATGGTGTCCCTCACTGTATAATTCAAACTGAAAATAATCTTCAATCACCAGAAATGTAGTCCCCCCCAGATTCTGATCCCCCCTCCCATACTGATTATGCCCTCATTGTACTGATGAGGAAACTAGCTTAGAGATGTTAAGTGGCTCAGCCCAGGGCATGGAGCTCGCGAGCCCAGGGCCAGGACGCAGTCCAAGCGGCGCGGCTCCAGAGGCCTGGAGCCCTGCTCACGACCGCGCGTGGCCTCTTGGCCGGGGGGGTGCGGGGGGTGGGGGTGGGGTGGGGGTGGGGGGAAGAGATCCTGACGGGCCGGGGCCAGCGTGCAGGCTGCCCAAGCCGCGGACTCTGCAAGTCGGGTGGAGAGTACCTGACGGCAGACGAGGGTAAAGGACTGCTCAGAAATCAGATAGGTTCCTAGATCTTCGATGAGTAAGGAGGCTCAGTGCTCATCCTCGATCCCTTTGCTGGTGGCTAAAAGGGAGCAAGGCCCACGAGCGCGCTTCTGGGAGCGGCCTGCCAAAACCTGGAGCAGGGCTGCTCAGGACTGGCTCTGCAGCAGGAGCAGAGGGGGGCAATGTCGCCACCTGGTGGACATCCTTGGTAGTGGCAGTAGGAGGCCTAGCAGCCTGGGTATGGAGGCGGCAGGACGAGGTCCTAGTGGATGATCGTTTTCACATGGCTTAAAAAGCATTGCTTCATAGATTTTATCCACATTGGGGTCTATCCTACGATGGTAAATACGGTCTCCGTTACTCCATCTTAGCTGCATTGATTAATTTTTTTGAGGTTAGTTTTCTCTTCAATGATTTGGAAGCTATATTGTCTTCCAATTAAAATTCCCTCTAAGTTTTAATAAGTCATCTCTAAGTTCATAACTATATATATAATTGGACCAGTATTGCTATAACAGTCTCAAAAACGGGATAATCTATTAGATCTTGTTTCTCAATCATGATACATTTAGCATATTTTACCTCTCTGCTGTTCCCCATTGTGTGCGTGTGTGCGCGTGCGCGGGCTACAGTTCCTGCTTTTTAGACAGTTGCTTTCAGTTTGTTGCATTCGCAATGAAAATATAGGTATAAACATCTTGGATTTAATTGCTCGCTACCGCTATTTAATCCCATGTCTTTCCCATTTTTGAGTTATTTACTTCTTTCCCAATCAAATGGACTCATGATTGGCTAATTTTTTTCCAGCGGTAGACTTGGAACCCATACCAGTCTATACGCAGCTTTATGTTCTCCTCAGCAACACCTCTCAGCCTCAACACCCAACAACACTCTCCGTATCTAGGGCCCCAAGGCTTGTTTTAAAATGCGGCATTGTTTCTCATGTCCCCCCGCCCCCCTCCCGCCCCAAAAAGGAAGCAAGAATCTTCCTTGATTTAACGTGCTGCCTTTTTAGGACTGGCTAGTCTTGTCTGGTGAATGGATATTAAGAGAGATTTCCTTAAACTTCCTCCTGCTTCGTGCCATAACTCGACTTCATTGAGAAGCATGTTTTTCCCGTTTCTAAGACGGGCTTCCGCTTTGAACTGCTAAACCATCACGGCACACTTTTTCTCCATACTTATTCCTGGAAAACTGAGCTCTCTGCCGGAGTAAAGACGGTTCCCGTCAGAGAAGTGTGGCTCCCTGTCCCAAGGTCAAAGTGTAGAAGAAAGGGAAGATTCCTGTTTCCGAGGGTTCCATTTTGTCAGGTTAGAGATCTAGTCATCCGTGTGGCTGCGGTGGAATCTGCAGTATCTTGCCTCACAGTTTCCTTTTTCTGGCTTAGCAGGGGAGCCGCATTAGCTGAGGTCGCGGCGCTATGGCCCTTGTCAGGATCCCGGTGCTGAGGCAGCCCCTTCCCCCCACCCCCTCTCCTTGTCATTTTGATCGTGCAAACTGGGTGCCAGCTGTGTGAACCCTGCTCCTGGCCGCCAGGATTGCCCCCCCCTCCCCACGCGACGTGTCCCCAGTTCCTCGGCGTCCCTCACTGCAACCAGCTAGCTCCAGGAAGGGTGCGAGCTGGCTTCCGCTGTCGTCCTTCCTCCTTCCTGTCCAGGCGGGCCCTCCTTTTGCGCTAGTCGGCCCGAAACCTTCTCTCCCGCGCTGCATAGGCTGAAGGAATGCCTCAGCGTTTGCAGCCGCTAGAGGGCGCTCTTCTCCTCTCTTTGGGCCCCTTCAGCGCTTCCAGTGGAAATTTCCGAGGTGGGAAGGGCTTGGGGGTTCTCTGTATCTAGGGGCTCCCGATCCAGCCGATTCAACTAACTGTGGGTTGAAAATATTCGGGAAAAAACGGAAAGTTTCGAAAAGCGACAATTGAACTTGCCACACACCGGCAACCGCTTACATAGCATTCACGTTGCCTTGCATGCCGCGCGTCACCTAGAGATGATTTAAAGTACACAGGAGGACACAGCGAAAGAGAATGTGACAATGACTGTATGGGTATGTTTATGCATAAGTGGAAAATTGTGCTCTAGACTGGAATTCGACACAACATTGTAAAAACGACAACAACGTGGAAGAAAAGTATGTTTGTATGTAAAAAATAAAGTCCTATGTCATTTTGTATAAGAGGCATCAGCATCCATGGATTTTGGCATCTGTGGGGAGTCCTGGAACCAGTGCCCCATGCTTACCAAGGCATGACTGGAAGCCCAGGCTCCTTATCCCAGCCTGTCATGTCCCCACGTGGTGTGAATCCTGCCTGTCCCACACTCCCCTGGTCACTCTCCTCCAGCCCTGCCAGACTGCCCTCTTCTTCTGGAACAGGCCAAGCTGAATGCACGTCATGTCTGACCTCTAGGAATATCCGTTACTTTGTGAGCATGGCTCTGCTTCAGGAAGACGGGCTGCATTGTCACTAGAGAAGACGGGATGGAGGTTCCTTAAAAACCTACAAATGGACTTACCTGATGATCCAGCCTTCCCACGCCTGGGGATATGTCAAGAGAAAACTCTAACTCAAAAAGTCCCATGCACCTCAATGCTCACAGCAGCCCTATTTGTATTAGCCAGGACGTGGAACTAACCCCAACATCTAACGACTGGTGACTGGATAAAGAAGTCGTTGTCTTTTTATGCCGCGGAATACTACACAGCCGCGAAAAAGGATGGAACCATGCCATTTGCGGCAACATGGTTGGACACAGAGATAGTCATTCTGAGTGAAGTAAGCCAGAAGAGAGAAAAATGCCGCATGACACAACTTCCATGTGAAATCTAAGAAAAAAAGACAGAAATGATCTTAACTGCAAAAGACAAATAGAGCCACAGACATAGAGAAACAAACTTATGGTTACCAGGGAGGGACGGCGGTGGGAAGGGGTAAATATGGGCATCGGAAAATTGCCCGTCTTGGGGAGTGGTGGACATGTTAGCTCTCTTGATTGTGGCGATGGCTTTCTGGGTGTAGACATGTATGAAAATTGATCAAATACTACACGTGAGATGTGTCTAATTGACGGAACAGAACTCGTAGCCCTGTAAAGGTGTTTTAAAACAAAGAGATGGGCTGCATTGTGTCCTATGTTTCTATGTGTCTTCAGGGAGGTCTCAGGGGGGCGGTGCTGGCCTTCCTGCCAACACGATGACATGAAGCCCGAACAATCCCCCAATCGATGGGAAGAAGAGACGAGCCATGGTCACATCTGGACCCCAAGCTTACACGTGGTGCATGGGTGCCATTTATCGCCAATCCAGCGAGGTTCCGGCCAGAGCTAGAGGCCGGGGCAGCGAACCGGGAGCGGCACTAAGGAGCATCGTGGCGCAGAGGCTGGACTGGGGGCCCGCAGGCTCCTCCCAGGAGGAGCCTCAGGGTTTGGGAGGTGGCTAACGTGCCTGCTTCGTGTCACCAGCAAGTGATGCCACCCGTGGAAAATCAGCTGGAATCCTGAGCCGGGTCAGCCGTGGGTGATGCGGTAAAGGCTGCTTGCTAGCAGAGGGGACGCCAGACGGACGGTGAAGCAAGCAACAGGCTGCTGAGCTTCCGGCCTGTGTTTACCGTGCTTTCCGTGTCTCCCTGCATCTCAGGGTCACCCGGAGGAATTCGTGTGGAGTTTAGAGGCCGACGGCCTCTCGGTTCCTCATCAGCCTGGCAAGCCCCCCAGCCCTCTGCGGCCAGACCTCTGCGAGCGTCTTTCCCTTGTTCTAGCAAAACCCTCCCCACCCTCGCCTGCGGCGGGCTTTTGTTTTTTTAATTGATGGCAGTGAGGATACCTTACAGCCTCCTCCGGCCCTTCCTTAGGGCTTCTGCCCTTAGAGCACGGCAAGGGGCGGCCCCCCAACCCCCACCCCCGACACCCCCGCGCTGTCCTGGGTCCTGAACTACAGAGGGTCCCTCTGGCCCTGACACTCCCTCTGGCCACGCCCTCTACGGGGTGGAGTCAGCAGGGCCAAGGGGACACGCCCATTGGCTCCACCCCGTGCTCTGGAATCCCAGGACCCCGAATGCCCTGCCCCAGCAGCCCCTGTCCCGCTTGTAGTTTCTGCACCGGCTCTCCCCGGAGTTCAGCATCCCAGGACTCACAGAGAGGCCAACGGGCAGCTGTTGGCATGGAGGTTACGGACAGAGCCCGGATGTGAGGTCTGAGTGTCCCCCTGTGCACATCCAAGGCCCCTTGGGGCATGGGATGGACCCAGCATTGGGCAGAAAAGGGTCAGGCTGGCGGTCAGAGACTGGGAATCGGCTCTCCCCGCACTGTCGCTTTCTTCGCAGGACTCCCCTGAGTCTGGGAATTCTAAAGTTGAGCCTGGACGTGTGTGGCACGTGGCAGTGACTTTGCGTGTGTGTGCGCGCGCCTGAGGACGTGTGTGGTTGTGTGTATGTTGTGGGGGTGTGCGTGGTCCATGACTCCGTGTGTGTGTGCGTGGGGATGTAGGCGGAGCAGAGTCAGTGTGTGTGCACGTGTGTTTGTGTGTACGTGCATGCATTAGTTTTAAGAATACTAGAAGCTGTCCTTCAGAAGTCTGCAGTAGTAAAAATTGTATGGTGTCCCTCACTGTATAATTCAAACTGAAAATAATCTTCAATCACCAGAAATGTAGTCCCCCCCAGATTCTGATCCCCCCTCCCATACTGATTATGCCCTCATTGTACTGATGAGGAAACTAGCTTAGAGATGTTAAGTGGCTCAGCCCAGGGCATGGAGCTCGCGAGCCCAGGGCCAGGACGCAGTCCAAGCGGCGCGGCTCCAGAGGCCTGGAGCCCTGCTCACGACCGCGCGTGGCCTCTTGGCCGGGGGGGTGCGGGGGGTGGGGGTGGGGTGGGGGTGGGGGGAAGAGATCCTGACGGGCCGGGGCCAGCGTGCAGGCTGCCCAAGCCGCGGACTCTGCAAGTCGGGTGGAGAGTACCTGACGGCAGACGAGGGTAAAGGACTGCTCAGAAATCAGATAGGTTCCTAGATCTTCGATGAGTAAGGAGGCTCAGTGCTCATCCTCGATCCCTTTGCTGGTGGCTAAAAGGGAGCAAGGCCCACGAGCGCGCTTCTGGGAGCGGCCTGCCAAAACCTGGAGCAGGGCTGCTCAGGACTGGCTCTGCAGCAGGAGCAGAGGGGGGCAATGTCGCCACCTGGTGGACATCCTTGGTAGTGGCAGTAGGAGGCCTAGCAGCCTGGGTATGGAGGCGGCAGGACGAGGTCCTAGTGGATGATCGTTTTCACATGGCTTAAAAAGCATTGCTTCATAGATTTTATCCACATTGGGGTCTATCCTACGATGGTAAATACGGTCTCCGTTACTCCATCTTAGCTGCATTGATTAATTTTTTTGAGGTTAGTTTTCTCTTCAATGATTTGGAAGCTATATTGTCTTCCAATTAAAATTCCCTCTAAGTTTTAATAAGTCATCTCTAAGTTCATAACTATATATATAATTGGACCAGTATTGCTATAACAGTCTCAAAAACGGGATAATCTATTAGATCTTGTTTCTCAATCATGATACATTTAGCATATTTTACCTCTCTGCTGTTCCCCATTGTGTGCGTGTGTGCGCGTGCGCGGGCTACAGTTCCTGCTTTTTAGACAGTTGCTTTCAGTTTGTTGCATTCGCAATGAAAATATAGGTATAAACATCTTGGATTTAATTGCTCGCTACCGCTATTTAATCCCATGTCTTTCCCATTTTTGAGTTATTTACTTCTTTCCCAATCAAATGGACTCATGATTGGCTAATTTTTTTCCAGCGGTAGACTTGGAACCCATACCAGTCTATACGCAGCTTTATGTTCTCCTCAGCAACACCTCTCAGCCTCAACACCCAACAACACTCTCCGTATCTAGGGCCCCAAGGCTTGTTTTAAAATGCGGCATTGTTTCTCATGTCCCCCCGCCCCCCTCCCGCCCCAAAAAGGAAGCAAGAATCTTCCTTGATTTAACGTGCTGCCTTTTTAGGACTGGCTAGTCTTGTCTGGTGAATGGATATTAAGAGAGATTTCCTTAAACTTCCTCCTGCTTCGTGCCATAACTCGACTTCATTGAGAAGCATGTTTTTCCCGTTTCTAAGACGGGCTTCCGCTTTGAACTGCTAAACCATCACGGCACACTTTTTCTCCATACTTATTCCTGGAAAACTGAGCTCTCTGCCGGAGTAAAGACGGTTCCCGTCAGAGAAGTGTGGCTCCCTGTCCCAAGGTCAAAGTGTAGAAGAAAGGGAAGATTCCTGTTTCCGAGGGTTCCATTTTGTCAGGTTAGAGATCTAGTCATCCGTGTGGCTGCGGTGGAATCTGCAGTATCTTGCCTCACAGTTTCCTTTTTCTGGCTTAGCAGGGGAGCCGCATTAGCTGAGGTCGCGGCGCTATGGCCCTTGTCAGGATCCCGGTGCTGAGGCAGCCCCTTCCCCCCACCCCCTCTCCTTGTCATTTTGATCGTGCAAACTGGGTGCCAGCTGTGTGAACCCTGCTCCTGGCCGCCAGGATTGCCCCCCCCTCCCCACGCGACGTGTCCCCAGTTCCTCGGCGTCCCTCACTGCAACCAGCTAGCTCCAGGAAGGGTGCGAGCTGGCTTCCGCTGTCGTCCTTCCTCCTTCCTGTCCAGGCGGGCCCTCCTTTTGCGCTAGTCGGCCCGAAACCTTCTCTCCCGCGCTGCATAGGCTGAAGGAATGCCTCAGCGTTTGCAGCCGCTAGAGGGCGCTCTTCTCCTCTCTTTGGGCCCCTTCAGCGCTTCCAGTGGAAATTTCCGAGGTGGGAAGGGCTTGGGGGTTCTCTGTATCTAGGGGCTCCCGATCCAGCCGATTCAACTAACTGTGGGTTGAAAATATTCGGGAAAAAACGGAAAGTTTCGAAAAGCGACAATTGAACTTGCCACACACCGGCAACCGCTTACATAGCATTCACGTTGCCTTGCATGCCGCGCGTCACCTAGAGATGATTTAAAGTACACAGGAGGACACAGCGAAAGAGAATGTGACAATGACTGTATGGGTATGTTTATGCATAAGTGGAAAATTGTGCTCTAGACTGGAATTCGACACAACATTGTAAAAACGACAACAACGTGGAAGAAAAGTATGTTTGTATGTAAAAAATAAAGTCCTATGTCATTTTGTATAAGAGGCATCAGCATCCATGGATTTTGGCATCTGTGGGGAGTCCTGGAACCAGTGCCCCATGCTTACCAAGGCATGACTGGAAGCCCAGGCTCCTTATCCCAGCCTGTCATGTCCCCACGTGGTGTGAATCCTGCCTGTCCCACACTCCCCTGGTCACTCTCCTCCAGCCCTGCCAGACTGCCCTCTTCTTCTGGAACAGGCCAAGCTGAATGCACGTCATGTCTGACCTCTAGGAATATCCGTTACTTTGTGAGCATGGCTCTGCTTCAGGAAGACGGGCTGCATTGTCACTAGAGAAGACGGGATGGAGGTTCCTTAAAAACCTACAAATGGACTTACCTGATGATCCAGCCTTCCCACGCCTGGGGATATGTCAAGAGAAAACTCTAACTCAAAAAGTCCCATGCACCTCAATGCTCACAGCAGCCCTATTTGTATTAGCCAGGACGTGGAACTAACCCCAACATCTAACGACTGGTGACTGGATAAAGAAGTCGTTGTCTTTTTATGCCGCGGAATACTACACAGCCGCGAAAAAGGATGGAACCATGCCATTTGCGGCAACATGGTTGGACACAGAGATAGTCATTCTGAGTGAAGTAAGCCAGAAGAGAGAAAAATGCCGCATGACACAACTTCCATGTGAAATCTAAGAAAAAAAGACAGAAATGATCTTAACTGCAAAAGACAAATAGAGCCACAGACATAGAGAAACAAACTTATGGTTACCAGGGAGGGACGGCGGTGGGAAGGGGTAAATATGGGCATCGGAAAATTGCCCGTCTTGGGGAGTGGTGGACATGTTAGCTCTCTTGATTGTGGCGATGGCTTTCTGGGTGTAGACATGTATGAAAATTGATCAAATACTACACGTGAGATGTGTCTAATTGACGGAACAGAACTCGTAGCCCTGTAAAGGTGTTTTAAAACAAAGAGATGGGCTGCATTGTGTCCTATGTTTCTATGTGTCTTCAGGGAGGTCTCAGGGGGGCGGTGCTGGCCTTCCTGCCAACACGATGACATGAAGCCCGAACAATCCCCCAATCGATGGGAAGAAGAGACGAGCCATGGTCACATCTGGACCCCAAGCTTACACGTGGTGCATGGGTGCCATTTATCGCCAATCCAGCGAGGTTCCGGCCAGAGCTAGAGGCCGGGGCAGCGAACCGGGAGCGGCACTAAGGAGCATCGTGGCGCAGAGGCTGGACTGGGGGCCCGCAGGCTCCTCCCAGGAGGAGCCTCAGGGTTTGGGAGGTGGCTAACGTGCCTGCTTCGTGTCACCAGCAAGTGATGCCACCCGTGGAAAATCAGCTGGAATCCTGAGCCGGGTCAGCCGTGGGTGATGCGGTAAAGGCTGCTTGCTAGCAGAGGGGACGCCAGACGGACGGTGAAGCAAGCAACAGGCTGCTGAGCTTCCGGCCTGTGTTTACCGTGCTTTCCGTGTCTCCCTGCATCTCAGGGTCACCCGGAGGAATTCGTGTGGAGTTTAGAGGCCGACGGCCTCTCGGTTCCTCATCAGCCTGGCAAGCCCCCCAGCCCTCTGCGGCCAGACCTCTGCGAGCGTCTTTCCCTTGTTCTAGCAAAACCCTCCCCACCCTCGCCTGCGGCGGGCTTTTGTTTTTTTAATTGATGGCAGTGAGGATACCTTACAGCCTCCTCCGGCCCTTCCTTAGGGCTTCTGCCCTTAGAGCACGGCAAGGGGCGGCCCCCCAACCCCCACCCCCGACACCCCCGCGCTGTCCTGGGTCCTGAACTACAGAGGGTCCCTCTGGCCCTGACACTCCCTCTGGCCACGCCCTCTACGGGGTGGAGTCAGCAGGGCCAAGGGGACACGCCCATTGGCTCCACCCCGTGCTCTGGAATCCCAGGACCCCGAATGCCCTGCCCCAGCAGCCCCTGTCCCGCTTGTAGTTTCTGCACCGGCTCTCCCCGGAGTTCAGCATCCCAGGACTCACAGAGAGGCCAACGGGCAGCTGTTGGCATGGAGGTTACGGACAGAGCCCGGATGTGAGGTCTGAGTGTCCCCCTGTGCACATCCAAGGCCCCTTGGGGCATGGGATGGACCCAGCATTGGGCAGAAAAGGGTCAGGCTGGCGGTCAGAGACTGGGAATCGGCTCTCCCCGCACTGTCGCTTTCTTCGCAGGACTCCCCTGAGTCTGGGAATTCTAAAGTTGAGCCTGGACGTGTGTGGCACGTGGCAGTGACTTTGCGTGTGTGTGCGCGCGCCTGAGGACGTGTGTGGTTGTGTGTATGTTGTGGGGGTGTGCGTGGTCCATGACTCCGTGTGTGTGTGCGTGGGGATGTAGGCGGAGCAGAGTCAGTGTGTGTGCACGTGTGTTTGTGTGTACGTGCATGCATTAGTTTTAAGAATACTAGAAGCTGTCCTTCAGAAGTCTGCAGTAGTAAAAATTGTATGGTGTCCCTCACTGTATAATTCAAACTGAAAATAATCTTCAATCACCAGAAATGTAGTCCCCCCCAGATTCTGATCCCCCCTCCCATACTGATTATGCCCTCATTGTACTGATGAGGAAACTAGCTTAGAGATGTTAAGTGGCTCAGCCCAGGGCATGGAGCTCGCGAGCCCAGGGCCAGGACGCAGTCCAAGCGGCGCGGCTCCAGAGGCCTGGAGCCCTGCTCACGACCGCGCGTGGCCTCTTGGCCGGGGGGGTGCGGGGGGTGGGGGTGGGGTGGGGGTGGGGGGAAGAGATCCTGACGGGCCGGGGCCAGCGTGCAGGCTGCCCAAGCCGCGGACTCTGCAAGTCGGGTGGAGAGTACCTGACGGCAGACGAGGGTAAAGGACTGCTCAGAAATCAGATAGGTTCCTAGATCTTCGATGAGTAAGGAGGCTCAGTGCTCATCCTCGATCCCTTTGCTGGTGGCTAAAAGGGAGCAAGGCCCACGAGCGCGCTTCTGGGAGCGGCCTGCCAAAACCTGGAGCAGGGCTGCTCAGGACTGGCTCTGCAGCAGGAGCAGAGGGGGGCAATGTCGCCACCTGGTGGACATCCTTGGTAGTGGCAGTAGGAGGCCTAGCAGCCTGGGTATGGAGGCGGCAGGACGAGGTCCTAGTGGATGATCGTTTTCACATGGCTTAAAAAGCATTGCTTCATAGATTTTATCCACATTGGGGTCTATCCTACGATGGTAAATACGGTCTCCGTTACTCCATCTTAGCTGCATTGATTAATTTTTTTGAGGTTAGTTTTCTCTTCAATGATTTGGAAGCTATAT
This sequence comes from Vicugna pacos, assembly GCF_048564905.1. Lineage (NCBI taxonomy): Eukaryota > Metazoa > Chordata > Mammalia > Artiodactyla > Camelidae > Vicugna > Vicugna pacos. The sequence goes on from NW_027328761.1 coordinate 13,452, forward strand.
TGTCTTCCAATTAAAATTCCCTCTAAGTTTTAATAAGTCATCTCTAAGTTCATAACTATATATATAATTGGACCAGTATTGCTATAACAGTCTCAAAAACGGGATAATCTATTAGATCTTGTTTCTCAATCATGATACATTTAGCATATTTTACCTCTCTGCTGTTCCCCATTGTGTGCGTGTGTGCGCGTGCGCGGGCTACAGTTCCTGCTTTTTAGACAGTTGCTTTCAGTTTGTTGCATTCGCAATGAAAATATAGGTATAAACATCTTGGATTTAATTGCTCGCTACCGCTATTTAATCCCATGTCTTTCCCATTTTTGAGTTATTTACTTCTTTCCCAATCAAATGGACTCATGATTGGCTAATTTTTTTCCAGCGGTAGACTTGGAACCCATACCAGTCTATACGCAGCTTTATGTTCTCCTCAGCAACACCTCTCAGCCTCAACACCCAACAACACTCTCCGTATCTAGGGCCCCAAGGCTTGTTTTAAAATGCGGCATTGTTTCTCATGTCCCCCCGCCCCCCTCCCGCCCCAAAAAGGAAGCAAGAATCTTCCTTGATTTAACGTGCTGCCTTTTTAGGACTGGCTAATCTTGTCTGGTGAATGGATATTAAGAGAGATTTCCTTAAACTTCCTCCTGCTTCGTGCCATAACTCGACTTCATTGAGAAGCATGTTTTTCCCGTTTCTAAGACGGGCTTCCGCTTTGAACTGCTAAACCATCACGGCACACTTTTTCTCCATACTTATTCCTGGAAAACTGAGCTCTCTGCCGGAGTAAAGACGGTTCCCGTCAGAGAAGTGTGGCTCCCTGTCCCAAGGTCAAAGTGTAGAAGAAAGGGAAGATTCCTGTTTCCGAGGGTTCCATTTTGTCAGGTTAGAGATCTAGTCATCCGTGTGGCTGCGGTGGAATCTGCAGTATCTTGCCTCACAGTTTCCTTTTTCTGGCTTAGCAGGGGAGCCGCATTAGCTGAGGTCGCGGCGCTATGGCCCTTGTCAGGATCCCGGTGCTGAGGCAGCCCCTTCCCCCCACCCCCTCTCCTTGTCATTTTGATCGTGCAAACTGGGTGCCAGCTGTGTGAACCCTGCTCCTGGCCGCCAGGATTGCCCCCCCCTCCCCACGCGACGTGTCCCCAGTTCCTCGGCGTCCCTCACTGCAACCAGCTAGCTCCAGGAAGGGTGCGAGCTGGCTTCCGCTGTCGTCCTTCCTCCTTCCTGTCCAGGCGGGCCCTCCTTTTGCGCTAGTCGGCCCGAAACCTTCTCTCCCGCGCTGCATAGGCTGAAGGAATGCCTCAGCGTTTGCAGCCGCTAGAGGGCGCTCTTCTCCTCTCTTTGGGCCCCTTCAGCGCTTCCAGTGGAAATTTCCGAGGTGGGAAGGGCTTGGGGGTTCTCTGTATCTAGGGGCTCCCGATCCAGCCGATTCAACTAACTGTGGGTTGAAAATATTCGGGAAAAAACGGAAAGTTTCGAAAAGCGACAATTGAACTTGCCACACACCGGCAACCGCTTACATAGCATTCACGTTGCCTTGCATGCCGCGCGTCACCTAGAGATGATTTAAAGTACACAGGAGGACACAGCGAAAGAGAATGTGACAATGACTGTATGGGTATGTTTATGCATAAGTGGAAAATTGTGCTCTAGACTGGAATTCGACACAACATTGTAAAAACGACAACAACGTGGAAGAAAAGTATGTTTGTATGTAAAAAATAAAGTCCTATGTCATTTTGTATAAGAGGCATCAGCATCCATGGATTTTGGCATCTGTGGGGAGTCCTGGAACCAGTGCCCCATGCTTACCAAGGCATGACTGGAAGCCCAGGCTCCTTATCCCAGCCTGTCATGTCCCCACGTGGTGTGAATCCTGCCTGTCCCACACTCCCCTGGTCACTCTCCTCCAGCCCTGCCAGACTGCCCTCTTCTTCTGGAACAGGCCAAGCTGAATGCACGTCATGTCTGACCTCTAGGAATATCCGTTACTTTGTGAGCATGGCTCTGCTTCAGGAAGACGGGCTGCATTGTCACTAGAGAAGACGGGATGGAGGTTCCTTAAAAACCTACAAATGGACTTACCTGATGATCCAGCCTTCCCACGCCTGGGGATATGTCAAGAGAAAACTCTAACTCAAAAAGTCCCATGCACCTCAATGCTCACAGCAGCCCTATTTGTATTAGCCAGGACGTGGAACTAACCCCAACATCTAACGACTGGTGACTGGATAAAGAAGTCGTTGTCTTTTTATGCCGCGGAATACTACACAGCCGCGAAAAAGGATGGAACCATGCCATTTGCGGCAACATGGTTGGACACAGAGATAGTCATTCTGAGTGAAGTAAGCCAGAAGAGAGAAAAATGCCGCATGACACAACTTCCATGTGAAATCTAAGAAAAAAAGACAGAAATGATCTTAACTGCAAAAGACAAATAGAGCCACAGACATAGAGAAACAAACTTATGGTTACCAGGGAGGGACGGCGGTGGGAAGGGGTAAATATGGGCATCGGAAAATTGCCCGTCTTGGGGAGTGGTGGACATGTTAGCTCTCTTGATTGTGGCGATGGCTTTCTGGGTGTAGACATGTATGAAAATTGATCAAATACTACACGTGAGATGTGTCTAATTGACGGAACAGAACTCGTAGCCCTGTAAAGGTGTTTTAAAACAAAGAGATGGGCTGCATTGTGTCCTATGTTTCTATGTGTCTTCAGGGAGGTCTCAGGGGGGCGGTGCTGGCCTTCCTGCCAACACGATGACATGAAGCCCGAACAATCCCCCAATCGATGGGAAGAAGAGACGAGCCATGGTCACATCTGGACCCCAAGCTTACACGTGGTGCATGGGTGCCATTTATCGCCAATCCAGCGAGGTTCCGGCCAGAGCTAGAGGCCGGGGCAGCGAACCGGGAGCGGCACTAAGGAGCATCGTGGCGCAGAGGCTGGACTGGGGGCCCGCAGGCTCCTCCCAGGAGGAGCCTCAGGGTTTGGGAGGTGGCTAACGTGCCTGCTTCGTGTCACCAGCAAGTGATGCCACCCGTGGAAAATCAGCTGGAATCCTGAGCCGGGTCAGCCGTGGGTGATGCGGTAAAGGCTGCTTGCTAGCAGAGGGGACGCCAGACGGACGGTGAAGCAAGCAACAGGCTGCTGAGCTTCCGGCCTGTGTTTACCGTGCTTTCCGTGTCTCCCTGCATCTCAGGGTCACCCGGAGGAATTCGTGTGGAGTTTAGAGGCCGACGGCCTCTCGGTTCCTCATCAGCCTGGCAAGCCCCCCAGCCCTCTGCGGCCAGACCTCTGCGAGCGTCTTTCCCTTGTTCTAGCAAAACCCTCCCCACCCTCGCCTGCGGCGGGCTTTTGTTTTTTTAATTGATGGCAGTGAGGATACCTTACAGCCTCCTCCGGCCCTTCCTTAGGGCTTCTGCCCTTAGACCACGGCAAGGGGCGGCCCCCCAACCCCCACCCCCGACACCCCCGCGCTGTCCTGGGTCCTGAACTACAGAGGGTCCCTCTGGCCCTGACACTCCCTCTGGCCACGCCCTCTACGGGGTGGAGTCAGCAGGGCCAAGGGGACACGCCCATTGGCTCCACCCCGTGCTCTGGAATCCCAGGACCCCGAATGCCCTGCCCCAGCAGCCCCTGTCCCGCTTGTAGTTTCTGCACCGGCTCTCCCCGGAGTTCAGCATCCCAGGACTCACAGAGAGGCCAACGGGCAGCTGTTGGCATGGAGGTTACGGACAGAGCCCGGATGTGAGGTCTGAGTGTCCCCCTGTGCACATCCAAGGCCCCTTGGGGCATGGGATGGACCCAGCATTGGGCAGAAAAGGGTCAGGCTGGCGGTCAGAGACTGGGAATCGGCTCTCCCCGCACTGTCGCTTTCTTCGCAGGACTCCCCTGAGTCTGGGAATTCTAAAGTTGAGCCTGGACGTGTGTGGCACGTGGCAGTGACTTTGCGTGTGTGTGCGCGCGCCTGAGGACGTGTGTGGTTGTGTGTATGTTGTGGGGGTGTGCGTGGTCCATGACTCCGTGTGTGTGTGCGTGGGGATGTAGGCGGAGCAGAGTCAGTGTGTGTGCACGTGTGTTTGTGTGTACGTGCATGCATTAGTTTTAAGAATACTAGAAGCTGTCCTTCAGAAGTCTGCAGTAGTAAAAATTGTATGGTGTCCCTCACTGTATAATTCAAACTGAAAATAATCTTCAATCACCAGAAATGTAGTCCCCCCCAGATTCTGATCCCCCCTCCCATACTGATTATGCCCTCATTGTACTGATGAGGAAACTAGCTTAGAGATGTTAAGTGGCTCAGCCCAGGGCATGGAGCTCGCGAGCCCAGGGCCAGGACGCAGTCCAAGCGGCGCGGCTCCAGAGGCCTGGAGCCCTGCTCACGACCGCGCGTGGCCTCTTGGCCGGGGGGGTGCGGGGGGTGGGGGTGGGGTGGGGGTGGGGGGAAGAGATCCTGACGGGCCGGGGCCAGCGTGCAGGCTGCCCAAGCCGCGGACTCTGCAAGTCGGGTGGAGAGTACCTGACGGCAGACGAGGGTAAAGGACTGCTCAGAAATCAGATAGGTTCCTAGATCTTCGATGAGTAAGGAGGCTCAGTGCTCATCCTCGATCCCTTTGCTGGTGGCTAAAAGGGAGCAAGGCCCACGAGCGCGCTTCTGGGAGCGGCCTGCCAAAACCTGGAGCAGGGCTGCTCAGGACTGGCTCTGCAGCAGGAGCAGAGGGGGGCAATGTCGCCACCTGGTGGACATCCTTGGTAGTGGCAGTAGGAGGCCTAGCAGCCTGGGTATGGAGGCGGCAGGACGAGGTCCTAGTGGATGATCGTTTTCACATGGCTTAAAAAGCATTGCTTCATAGATTTTATCCACATTGGGGTCTATCCTACGATGGTAAATACGGTCTCCGTTACTCCATCTTAGCTGCATTGATTAATTTTTTTGAGGTTAGTTTTCTCTTCAATGATTTGGAAGCTATATTGTCTTCCAATTAAAATTCCCTCTAAGTTTTAATAAGTCATCTCTAAGTTCATAACTATATATATAATTGGACCAGTATTGCTATAACAGTCTCAAAAACGGGATAATCTATTAGATCTTGTTTCTCAATCATGATACATTTAGCATATTTTACCTCTCTGCTGTTCCCCATTGTGTGCGTGTGTGCGCGTGCGCGGGCTACAGTTCCTGCTTTTTAGACAGTTGCTTTCAGTTTGTTGCATTCGCAATGAAAATATAGGTATAAACATCTTGGATTTAATTGCTCGCTACCGCTATTTAATCCCATGTCTTTCCCATTTTTGAGTTATTTACTTCTTTCCCAATCAAATGGACTCATGATTGGCTAATTTTTTTCCAGCGGTAGACTTGGAACCCATACCAGTCTATACGCAGCTTTATGTTCTCCTCAGCAACACCTCTCAGCCTCAACACCCAACAACACTCTCCGTATCTAGGGCCCCAAGGCTTGTTTTAAAATGCGGCATTGTTTCTCATGTCCCCCCGCCCCCCTCCCGCCCCAAAAAGGAAGCAAGAATCTTCCTTGATTTAACGTGCTGCCTTTTTAGGACTGGCTAGTCTTGTCTGGTGAATGGATATTAAGAGAGATTTCCTTAAACTTCCTCCTGCTTCGTGCCATAACTCGACTTCATTGAGAAGCATGTTTTTCCCGTTTCTAAGACGGGCTTCCGCTTTGAACTGCTAAACCATCACGGCACACTTTTTCTCCATACTTATTCCTGGAAAACTGAGCTCTCTGCCGGAGTAAAGACGGTTCCCGTCAGAGAAGTGTGGCTCCCTGTCCCAAGGTCAAAGTGTAGAAGAAAGGGAAGATTCCTGTTTCCGAGGGTTCCATTTTGTCAGGTTAGAGATCTAGTCATCCGTGTGGCTGCGGTGGAATCTGCAGTATCTTGCCTCACAGTTTCCTTTTTCTGGCTTAGCAGGGGAGCCGCATTAGCTGAGGTCGCGGCGCTATGGCCCTTGTCAGGATCCCGGTGCTGAGGCAGCCCCTTCCCCCCACCCCCTCTCCTTGTCATTTTGATCGTGCAAACTGGGTGCCAGCTGTGTGAACCCTGCTCCTGGCCGCCAGGATTGCCCCCCCCTCCCCACGCGACGTGTCCCCAGTTCCTCGGCGTCCCTCACTGCAACCAGCTAGCTCCAGGAAGGGTGCGAGCTGGCTTCCGCTGTCGTCCTTCCTCCTTCCTGTCCAGGCGGGCCCTCCTTTTGCGCTAGTCGGCCCGAAACCTTCTCTCCCGCGCTGCATAGGCTGAAGGAATGCCTCAGCGTTTGCAGCCGCTAGAGGGCGCTCTTCTCCTCTCTTTGGGCCCCTTCAGCGCTTCCAGTGGAAATTTCCGAGGTGGGAAGGGCTTGGGGGTTCTCTGTATCTAGGGGCTCCCGATCCAGCCGATTCAACTAACTGTGGGTTGAAAATATTCGGGAAAAAACGGAAAGTTTCGAAAAGCGACAATTGAACTTGCCACACACCGGCAACCGCTTACATAGCATTCACGTTGCCTTGCATGCCGCGCGTCACCTAGAGATGATTTAAAGTACACAGGAGGACACAGCGAAAGAGAATGTGACAATGACTGTATGGGTATGTTTATGCATAAGTGGAAAATTGTGCTCTAGACTGGAATTCGACACAACATTGTAAAAACGACAACAACGTGGAAGAAAAGTATGTTTGTATGTAAAAAATAAAGTCCTATGTCATTTTGTATAAGAGGCATCAGCATCCATGGATTTTGGCATCTGTGGGGAGTCCTGGAACCAGTGCCCCATGCTTACCAAGGCATGACTGGAAGCCCAGGCTCCTTATCCCAGCCTGTCATGTCCCCACGTGGTGTGAATCCTGCCTGTCCCACACTCCCCTGGTCACTCTCCTCCAGCCCTGCCAGACTGCCCTCTTCTTCTGGAACAGGCCAAGCTGAATGCACGTCATGTCTGACCTCTAGGAATATCCGTTACTTTGTGAGCATGGCTCTGCTTCAGGAAGACGGGCTGCATTGTCACTAGAGAAGACGGGATGGAGGTTCCTTAAAAACCTACAAATGGACTTACCTGATGATCCAGCCTTCCCACGCCTGGGGATATGTCAAGAGAAAACTCTAACTCAAAAAGTCCCATGCACCTCAATGCTCACAGCAGCCCTGTTTGTATTAGCCAGGACGTGGAACTAACCCCAACATCTAACGACTGGTGACTGGATAAAGAAGTCGTTGTCTTTTTATGCCGCGGAATACTACACAGCCGTGAAAAAGGATGGAACCATGCCATTTGCGGCAACATGGTTGGACACAGAGATAGTCATTCTGAGTGAAGTAAGCCAGAAGAGAGAAAAATGCCGCATGACACAACTTCCATGTGAAATCTAAGAAAAAAAGACAGAAATGATCTTAACTGCAAAAGACAAATAGAGCCACAGACATAGAGAAACAAACTTATGGTTACCAGGGAGGGACGGCGGTGGGAAGGGGTAAATATGGGCATCGGAAAATTGCCCGTCTTGGGGAGTGGTGGACATGTTAGCTCTCTTGATTGTGGCGATGGCTTTCTGGGTGTAGACATGTATGAAAATTGATCAAATACTACACGTGAGATGTGTCTAATTGACGGAACAGAACTCGTAGCCCTGTAAAGGTGTTTTAAAACAAAGAGATGGGCTGCATTGTGTCCTATGTTTCTATGTGTCTTCAGGGAGGTCTCAGGGGGGCGGTGCTGGCCTTCCTGCCAACACGATGACATGAAGCCCGAACAATCCCCCAATCGATGGGAAGAAGAGACGAGCCATGGTCACATCTGGACCCCAAGCTTACACGTGGTGCATGGGTGCCATTTATCGCCAATCCAGCGAGGTTCCGGCCAGAGCTAGAGGCCGGGGCAGCGAACCGGGAGCGGCACTAAGGAGCATCGTGGCGCAGAGGCTGGACTGGGGGCCCGCAGGCTCCTCCCAGGAGGAGCCTCAGGGTTTGGGAGGTGGCTAACGTGCCTGCTTCGTGTCACCAGCAAGTGATGCCACCCGTGGAAAATCAGCTGGAATCCTGAGCCGGGTCAGCCGTGGGTGATGCGGTAAAGGCTGCTTGCTAGCAGAGGGGACGCCAGACGGACGGTGAAGCAAGCAACAGGCTGCTGAGCTTCCGGCCTGTGTTTACCGTGCTTTCCGTGTCTCCCTGCATCTCAGGGTCACCCGGAGGAATTCGTGTGGAGTTTAGAGGCCGACGGCCTCTCGGTTCCTCATCAGCCTGGCAAGCCCCCCAGCCCTCTGCGGCCAGACCTCTGCAAGCGTCTTTCCCTTGTTCTAGCAAAACCCTCCCCACCCTCGCCTGCGGCGGGCTTTTGTTTTTTTAATTGATGGCAGTGAGGATACCTTACAGCCTCCTCCGGCCCTTCCTTAGGGCTTCTGCCCTTAGACCACGGCAAGGGGCAGCCCCCCAACCCCCACCCCCGACACCCCCGCGCTGTCCTGGGTCCTGAACTACAGAGGGTCCCTCTGGCCCTGACACTCCCTCTGGCCACGCCCTCTACGGGGTGGAGTCAGCAGGGCCAAGGGGACACGCCCATTGGCTCCACCCCGTGCTCTGGAATCCCAGGACCCCGAATGCCCTGCCCCAGCAGCCCCTGTCCCGCTTGTAGTTTCTGCACCGGCTCTCCCCGGAGTTCAGCATCCCAGGACTCACAGAGAGGCCAACGGGCAGCTGTTGGCATGGAGGTTACGGACAGAGCCCGGATGTGAGGTCTGAGTGTCCCCCTGTGCACATCCAAGGCCCCTTGGGGCATGGGATGGACCCAGCATTGGGCAGAAAAGGGTCAGGCTGGCGGTCAGAGACTGGGAATCGGCTCTCCCCGCACTGTCGCTTTCTTCGCAGGACTCCCCTGAGTCTGGGAATTCTAAAGTTGAGCCTGGACGTGTGTGGCACGTGGCAGTGACTTTGCGTGTGTGTGCGCGCGCCTGAGGACGTGTGTGGTTGTGTGTATGTTGTGGGGGTGTGCGTGGTCCATGACTCCGTGTGTGTGTGCGTGGGGATGTAGGCGGAGCAGAGTCAGTGTGTGTGCACGTGTGTTTGTGTGTACGTGCATGCATTAGTTTTAAGAATACTAGAAGCTGTCCTTCAGAAGTCTGCAGTAGTAAAAATTGTATGGTGTCCCTCACTGTATAATTCAAACTGAAAATAATCTTCAATCACCAGAAATGTAGTCCCCCCCAGATTCTGATCCCCCCTCCCATACTGATTATGCCCTCATTGTACTGATGAGGAAACTAGCTTAGAGATGTTAAGTGGCTCAGCCCAGGGCATGGAGCTCGCGAGCCCAGGGCCAGGACGCAGTCCAAGCGGCGCGGCTCCAGAGGCCTGGAGCCCTGCTCACGACCGCGCGTGGCCTCTTGGCCGGGGGGGTGCGGGGGGTGGGGGTGGGGTGGGGGTGGGGGGAAGAGATCCTGACGGGCCGGGGCCAGCGTGCAGGCTGCCCAAGCCGCGGACTCTGCAAGTCGGGTGGAGAGTACCTGACGGCAGACGAGGGTAAAGGACTGCTCAGAAATCAGATAGGTTCCTAGATCTTCGATGAGTAAGGAGGCTCAGTGCTCATCCTCGATCCCTTTGCTGGTGGCTAAAAGGGAGCAAGGCCCACGAGCGCGCTTCTGGGAGCGGCCTGCCAAAACCTGGAGCAGGGCTGCTCAGGACTGGCTCTGCAGCAGGAGCAGAGGGGGGCAATGTCGCCACCTGGTGGACATCCTTGGTAGTGGCAGTAGGAGGCCTAGCAGCCTGGGTATGGAGGCGGCAGGACGAGGTCCTAGTGGATGATCGTTTTCACATGGCTTAAAAAGCATTGCTTCATAGATTTTATCCACATTGGGGTCTATCCTACGATGGTAAATACGGTCTCCGTTACTCCATCTTAGCTGCATTGATTAATTTTTTTGAGGTTAGTTTTCTCTTCAATGATTTGGAAGCTATATTGTCTTCCAATTAAAATTCCCTCTAAGTTTTAATAAGTCATCTCTAAGTTCATAACTATATATATAATTGGACCAGTATTGCTATAACAGTCTCAAAAACGGGATAATCTATTAGATCTTGTTTCTCAATCATGATACATTTAGCATATTTTACCTCTCTGCTGTTCCCCATTGTGTGCGTGTGTGCGCGTGCGCGGGCTACAGTTCCTGCTTTTTAGACAGTTGCTTTCAGTTTGTTGCATTCGCAATGAAAATATAGGTATAAACATCTTGGATTTAATTGCTCGCTACCGCTATTTAATCCCATGTCTTTCCCATTTTTGAGTTATTTACTTCTTTCCCAATCAAATGGACTCATGATTGGCTAATTTTTTTCCAGCGGTAGACTTGGAACCCATACCAGTCTATACGCAGCTTTATGTTCTCCTCAGCAACACCTCTCAGCCTCAACACCCAACAACACTCTCCGTATCTAGGGCCCCAAGGCTTGTTTTAAAATGCGGCATTGTTTCTCATGTCCCCCCGCCCCCCTCCCGCCCCAAAAAGGAAGCAAGAATCTTCCTTGATTTAACGTGCTGCCTTTTTAGGACTGGCTAGTCTTGTCTGGTGAATGGATATTAAGAGAGATTTCCTTAAACTTCCTCCTGCTTCGTGCCATAACTCGACTTCATTGAGAAGCATGTTTTTCCCGTTTCTAAGACGGGCTTCCGCTTTGAACTGCTAAACCATCACGGCACACTTTTTCTCCATACTTATTCCTGGAAAACTGAGCTCTCTGCCGGAGTAAAGACGGTTCCCGTCAGAGAAGTGTGGCTCCCTGTCCCAAGGTCAAAGTGTAGAAGAAAGGGAAGATTCCTGTTTCCGAGGGTTCCATTTTGTCAGGTTAGAGATCTAGTCATCCGTGTGGCTGCGGTGGAATCTGCAGTATCTTGCCTCACAGTTTCCTTTTTCTGGCTTAGCAGGGGAGCCGCATTAGCTGAGGTCGCGGCGCTATGGCCCTTGTCAGGATCCCGGTGCTGAGGCAGCCCCTTCCCCCCACCCCCTCTCCTTGTCATTTTGATCGTGCAAACTGGGTGCCAGCTGTGTGAACCCTGCTCCTGGCCGCCAGGATTGCCCCCCCCTCCCCACGCGACGTGTCCCCAGTTCCTCGGCGTCCCTCACTGCAACCAGCTAGCTCCAGGAAGGGTGCGAGCTGGCTTCCGCTGTCGTCCTTCCTCCTTCCTGTCCAGGCGGGCCCTCCTTTTGCGCTAGTCGGCCCGAAACCTTCTCTCCCGCGCTGCATAGGCTGAAGGAATGCCTCAGCGTTTGCAGCCGCTAGAGGGCGCTCTTCTCCTCTCTTTGGGCCCCTTCAGCGCTTCCAGTGGAAATTTCCGAGGTGGGAAGGGCTTGGGGGTTCTCTGTATCTAGGGGCTCCCGATCCAGCCGATTCAACTAACTGTGGGTTGAAAATATTCGGGAAAAAACGGAAAGTTTCGAAAAGCGACAATTGAACTTGCCACACACCGGCAACCGCTTACATAGCATTCACGTTGCCTTGCATGCCGCGCGTCACCTAGAGATGATTTAAAGTACACAGGAGGACACAGCGAAAGAGAATGTGACAATGACTGTATGGGTATGTTTATGCATAAGTGGAAAATTGTGCTCTAGACTGGAATTCGACACAACATTGTAAAAACGACAACAACGTGGAAGAAAAGTATGTTTGTATGTAAAAAATAAAGTCCTATGTCATTTTGTATAAGAGGCATCAGCATCCATGGATTTTGGCATCTGTGGGGAGTCCTGGAACCAGTGCCCCATGCTTACCAAGGCATGACTGGAAGCCCAGGCTCCTTATCCCAGCCTGTCATGTCCCCACGTGGTGTGAATCCTGCCTGTCCCACACTCCCCTGGTCACTCTCCTCCAGCCCTGCCAGACTGCCCTCTTCTTCTGGAACAGGCCAAGCTGAATGCACGTCATGTCTGACCTCTAGGAATATCCGTTACTTTGTGAGCATGGCTCTGCTTCAGGAAGACGGGCTGCATTGTCACTAGAGAAGACGGGATGGAGGTTCCTTAAAAACCTACAAATGGACTTACCTGATGATCCAGCCTTCCCACGCCTGGGGATATGTCAAGAGAAAACTCTAACTCAAAAAGTCCCATGCACCTCAATGCTCACAGCAGCCCTATTTGTATTAGCCAGGACGTGGAACTAACCCCAACATCTAACGACTGGTGACTGGATAAAGAAGTCGTTGTCTTTTTATGCCGCGGAATACTACACAGCCGCGAAAAAGGATGGAACCATGCCATTTGCGGCAACATGGTTGGACACAGAGATAGTCATTCTGAGTGAAGTAAGCCAGAAGAGAGAAAAATGCCGCATGACACAACTTCCATGTGAAATCTAAGAAAAAAAGACAGAAATGATCTTAACTGCAAAAGACAAATAGAGCCACAGACATAGAGAAACAAACTTATGGTTACCAGGGAGGGACGGCGGTGGGAAGGGGTAAATATGGGCATCGGAAAATTGCCCGTCTTGGGGAGTGGTGGACATGTTAGCTCTCTTGATTGTGGCGATGGCTTTCTGGGTGTAGACATGTATGAAAATTGATCAAATACTACACGTGAGATGTGTCTAATTGACGGAACAGAACTCGTAGCCCTGTAAAGGTGTTTTAAAACAAAGAGATGGGCTGCATTGTGTCCTATGTTTCTATGTGTCTTCAGGGAGGTCTCAGGGGGGCGGTGCTGGCCTTCCTGCCAACACGATGACATGAAGCCCGAACAATCCCCCAATCGATGGGAAGAAGAGACGAGCCATGGTCACATCTGGACCCCAAGCTTACACGTGGTGCATGGGTGCCATTTATCGCCAATCCAGCGAGGTTCCGGCCAGAGCTAGAGGCCGGGGCAGCGAACCGGGAGCGGCACTAAGGAGCATCGTGGCGCAGAGGCTGGACTGGGGGCCCGCAGGCTCCTTCCAGGAGGAGCCTCAGGGTTTGGGAGGTGGCTAACGTGCCTGCTTCGTGTCACCAGCAAGTGATGCCACCCGTGGAAAATCAGCTGGAATCCTGAGCCGGGTCAGCCGTGGGTGATGCGGTAAAGGCTGCTTGCTAGCAGAGGGGACGCCAGACGGACGGTGAAGCAAGCAACAGGCTGCTGAGCTTCCGGCCTGTGTTTACCGTGCTTTCCGTGTCTCCCTGCATCTCAGGGTCACCCGGAGGAATTCGTGTGGAGTTTAGAGGCCGACGGCCTCTCGGTTCCTCATCAGCCTGGCAAGGCCCCCAGCCCTCTGCGGCCAGACCTCTGCGAGCGTCTTTCCCTTGTTCTAGCAAAACCCTCCCCACCCTCGCCTGCGGCGGGCTTTTGTTTTTTTAATTGATGGCAGTGAGGATACCTTACAGCCTCCTCCGGCCCTTCCTTAGGGCTTCTGCCCTTAGACCACGGCAAGGGGCGGCCCCCCAACCCCCACCCCCGACACCCCCGCGCTGTCCTGGGTCCTGAACTACAGAGGGTCCCTCTGGCCCTGACACTCCCTCTGGCCACGCCCTCTACGGGGTGGAGTCAGCAGGGCCAAGGGGACACGCCCATTGGCTCCACCCCGTGCTCTGGAATCCCAGGACCCCGAATGCCCTGCCCCAGCAGCCCCTGTCCCGCTTGTAGTTTCTGCACCAGCTCTCCCCGGAGTTCAGCATCCCAGGACTCACAGAGAGGCCAACGGGCAGCTGTTGGCATGGAGGTTACGGACAGAGCCCGGATGTGAGGTCTGAGTGTCCCCCTGTGCACATCCAAGGCCCCTTGGGGCATGGGATGGACCCAGCATTGGGCAGAAAAGGGTCAGGCTGGCGGTCAGAGACTGGGAATCGGCTCTCCCCGCACTGTCGCTTTCTTCGCAGGACTCCCCTGAGTCTGGGAATTCTAAAGTTGAGCCTGGACGTGTGTGGCACGTGGCAGTGACTTTGCGTGTGTGTGCGCGCGCCTGAGGACGTGTGTGGTTGTGTGTATGTTGTGGGGGTGTGCGTGGTCCATGACTCCGTGTGTGTGTGCGTGGGGATGTAGGCGGAGCAGAGTCAGTGTGTGTGCACGTGTGTTTGTGTGTACGTGCATGCATTAGTTTTAAGAATACTAGAAGCTGTCCTTCAGAAGTCTGCAGTAGTAAAAATTGTATGGTGTCCCTCACTGTATAATTCAAACTGAAAATAATCTTCAATCACCAGAAATGTAGTCCCCCCCAGATTCTGATCCCCCCTCCCATACTGATTATGCCCTCATTGTACTGATGAGGAAACTAGCTTAGAGATGTTAAGTGGCTCAGCCCAGGGCATGGAGCTCGCGAGCCCAGGGCCAGGACGCAGTCCAAGCGGCGCGGCTCCAGAGGCCTGGAGCCCTGCTCACGACCGCGCGTGGCCTCTTGGCCGGGGGGGTGCGGGGGGTGGGGGTGGGGTGGGGGTGGGGGGAAGAGATCCTGACGGGCCGGGGCCAGCGTGCAGGCTGCCCAAGCCGCGGACTCTGCAAGTCGGGTGGAGAGTACCTGACGGCAGACGAGGGTAAAGGACTGCTCAGAAATCAGATAGGTTCCTAGATCTTCGATGAGTAAGGAGGCTCAGTGCTCATCCTCGATCCCTTTGCTGGTGGCTAAAAGGGAGCAAGGCCCACGAGCGCGCTTCTGGGAGCGGCCTGCCAAAACCTGGAGCAGGGCTGCTCAGGACTGGCTCTGCAGCAGGAGCAGAGGGGGGCAATGTCGCCACCTGGTGGACATCCTTGGTAGTGGCAGTAGGAGGCCTAGCAGCCTGGGTATGGAGGCGGCAGGACGAGGTCCTAGTGGATGATCGTTTTCACATGGCTTAAAAAGCATTGCTTCATAGATTTTATCCACATTGGGGTCTATCCTACGATGGTAAATACGGTCTCCGTTACTCCATCTTAGCTGCATTGATTAATTTTTTTGAGGTTAGTTTTCTCTTCAATGATTTGGAAGCTATATTGTCTTCCAATTAAAATTCCCTCTAAGTTTTAATAAGTCATCTCTAAGTTCATAACTATATATATAATTGGACCAGTATTGCTATAACAGTCTCAAAAACGGGATAATCTATTAGATCTTGTTTCTCAATCATGATACATTTAGCATATTTTACCTCTCTGCTGTTCCCCATTGTGTGCGTGTGTGCGCGTGCGCGGGCTACAGTTCCTGCTTTTTAGACAGTTGCTTTCAGTTTGTTGCATTCGCAATGAAAATATAGGTATAAACATCTTGGATTTAATTGCTCGCTACCGCTATTTAATCCCATGTCTTTCCCATTTTTGAGTTATTTACTTCTTTCCCAATCAAATGGACTCATGATTGGCTAATTTTTTTCCAGCGGTAGACTTGGAACCCATACCAGTCTATACGCAGCTTTATGTTCTCCTCAGCAACACCTCTCAGCCTCAACACCCAACAACACTCTCCGTATCTAGGGCCCCAAGGCTTGTTTTAAAATGCGGCATTGTTTCTCATGTCCCCCCGCCCCCCTCCCGCCCCAAAAAGGAAGCAAGAATCTTCCTTGATTTAACGTGCTGCCTTTTTAGGACTGGCTAGTCTTGTCTGGTGAATGGATATTAAGAGAGATTTCCTTAAACTTCCTCCTGCTTCGTGCCATAACTCGACTTCATTGAGAAGCATGTTTTTCCCGTTTCTAAGACGGGCTTCCGCTTTGAACTGCTAAACCATCACGGCACACTTTTTCTCCATACTTATTCCTGGAAAACTGAGCTCTCTGCCGGAGTAAAGACGGTTCCCGTCAGAGAAGTGTGGCTCCCTGTCCCAAGGTCACAGTGTAGAAGAAAGGGAAGATTCCTGTTTCCGAGGGTTCCATTTTGTCAGGTTAGAGATCTAGTCATCCGTGTGGCTGCGGTGGAATCTGCAGTATCTTGCCTCACAGTTTCCTTTTTCTGGCTTAGCAGGGGAGCCGCATTAGCTGAGGTCGCGGCGCTATGGCCCTTGTCAGGATCCCGGTGCTGAGGCAGCCCCTTCCCCCCACCCCCTCTCCTTGTCATTTTGATCGTGCAAACTGGGTGCCAGCTGTGTGAACCCTGCTCCTGGCCGCCAGGATTGCCCCCCCCCTCCCCACGCGACGTGTCCCCAGTTCCTCGGCGTCCCTCACTGCAACCAGCTAGCTCCAGGAAGGGTGCGAGCTGGCTTCCGCTGTCGTCCTTCCTCCTTCCTGTCCAGGCGGGCCCTCCTTTTGCGCTAGTCGGCCCGAAACCTTCTCTCCCGCGCTGCATAGGCTGAAGGAATGCCTCAGCGTTTGCAGCCGCTAGAGGGCGCTCTTCTCCTCTCTTTGGGCCCCTTCAGCGCTTCCAGTGGAAATTTCCGAGGTGGGAAGGGCTTGGGGGTTCTCTGTATCTAGGGGCTCCCGATCCAGCCGATTCAACTAACTGTGGGTTGAAAATATTCGGGAAAAAACGGAAAGTTTCGAAAAGCGACAATTGAACTTGCCACACACCGGCAACCGCTTACATAGCATTCACGTTGCCTTGCATGCCGCGCGTCACCTAGAGATGATTTAAAGTACACAGGAGGACACAGCGAAAGAGAATGTGACAATGACTGTATGGGTATGTTTATGCATAAGTGGAAAATTGTGCTCTAGACTGGAATTCGACACAACATTGTAAAAACGACAACAACGTGGAAGAAAAGTATGTTTGTATGTAAAAAATAAAGTCCTATGTCATTTTGTATAAGAGGCATCAGCATCCATGGATTTTGGCATCTGTGGGGAGTCCTGGAACCAGTGCCCCATGCTTACCAAGGCATGACTGGAAGCCCAGGCTCCTTATCCCAGACTGTCATGTCCCCACGTGGTGTGAATCCTGCCTGTCCCACACTCCCCTGGTCACTCTCCTCCAGCCCTGCCAGACTGCCCTCTTCTTCTGGAACAGGCCAAGCTGAATGCACGTCATGTCTGACCTCTAGGAATATCCGTTACTTTGTGAGCATGGCTCTGCTTCAGGAAGACGGGCTGCATTGTCACTAGAGAAGACGGGATGGAGGTTCCTTAAAAACCTACAAATGGACTTACCTGATGATCCAGCCTTCCCACGCCTGGGGATATGTCAAGAGAAAACTCTAACTCAAAAAGTCCCATGCACCTCAATGCTCACAGCAGCCCTGTTTGTATTAGCCAGGACGTGGAACTAACCCCAACATCTAACGACTGGTGACTGGATAAAGAAGTCGTTGTCTTTTTATGCCGCGGAATACTACACAGCCGCGAAAAAGGATGGAACCATGCCATTTGCGGCAACATGGTTGGACACAGAGATAGTCATTCTGAGTGAAGTAAGCCAGAAGAGAGAAAAATGCCGCATGACACAACTTCCATGTGAAATCTAAGAAAAAAAGACAGAAATGATCTTAACTGCAAAAGACAAATAGAGCCACAGACATAGAGAAACAAACTTATGGTTACCAGGGAGGGACGGCGGTGGGAAGGGGTAAATATGGGAATCGGAAAATTGCCCGTCTTGGGGAGTGGTGGACATGTTAGCTCTCTTGATTGTGGCGATGGCTTTCTGGGTGTAGACATGTATGAAAATTGATCAAATACTACACGTGAGATGTGTCTAATTGACGGAACAGAACTCGTAGCCCTGTAAAGGTGTTTTAAAACAAAGAGATGGGCTGCATTGTGTCCTATGTTTCTATGTGTCTTCAGGGAGGTCTCAGGGGGGCGGTGCTGGCCTTCCTGCCAACACGATGACATGAAGCCCGAACAATCCCCCAATCGATGGGAAGAAGAGACGAGCCATGGTCACATCTGGACCCCAAGCTTACACGTGGTGCATGGGTGCCATTTATCGCCAATCCAGCGAGGTTCCGGCCAGAGCTAGAGGCCGGGGCAGCGAACCGGGAGCGGCACTAAGGAGCATCGTGGCGCAGAGGCTGGACTGGGGGCCCGCAGGCTCCTCCCAGGAGGAGCCTCAGGGTTTGGGAGGTGGCTAACGTGCCTGCTTCGTGTCACCAGCAAGTGATGCCACCCGTGGAAAATCAGCTGGAATCCTGAGCCGGGTCAGCCGTGGGTGATGCGGTAAAGGCTGCTTGCTAGCAGAGGGGACGCCAGACGGACGGTGAAGCAAGCAACAGGCTGCTGAGCTTCCGGCCTGTGTTTACCGTGCTTTCCGTGTCTCCCTGCATCTCAGGGTCACCCGGAGGAATTCGTGTGGAGTTTAGAGGCCGACGGCCTCTCGGTTCCTCATCAGCCTGGCAAGCCCCCCAGCCCTCTGCGGCCAGACCTCTGCGAGCGTCTTTCCCTTGTTCTAGCAAAACCCTCCCCACCCTCGCCTGCGGCGGGCTTTTGTTTTTTTAATTGATGGCAGTGAGGATACCTTACAGCCTCCTCCGGCCCTTCCTTAGGGCTTCTGCCCTTAGACCACGGCAAGGGGCGGCCCCCCAACCCCCACCCCCGACACCCCCGCGCTGTCCTGGGTCCTGAACTACAGAGGGTCCCTCTGGCCCTGACACTCCCTCTGGCCACGCCCTCTACGGGGTGGAGTCAGCAGGGCCAAGGGGACACGCCCATTGGCTCCACCCCGTGCTCTGGAATCCCAGGACCCCGAATGCCCTGCCCCAGCAGCCCCTGTCCCGCTTGTAGTTTCTGCACCGGCTCTCCCCGGAGTTCAGCATCCCAGGACTCACAGAGAGGCCAACGGGCAGCTGTTGGCATGGAGGTTACGGACAGAGCCCGGATGTGAGGTCTGAGTGTCCCCCTGTGCACATCCAAGGCCCCTTGGGGCATGGGATGGACCCAGCATTGGGCAGAAAAGGGTCAGGCTGGCGGTCAGAGACTGGGAATCGGCTCTCCCCGCACTGTCGCTTTCTTCGCAGGACTCCCCTGAGTCTGGGAATTCTAAAGTTGAGCCTGGACGTGTGTGGCACGTGGCAGTGACTTTGCGTGTGTGTGCGCGCGCCTGAGGACGTGTGTGGTTGTGTGTATGTTGTGGGGGTGTGTGTGGTCCATGACTCCGTGTGTGTGTGCGTGGGGATGTAGGCGGAGCAGAGTCAGTGTGTGTGCACGTGTGTTTGTGTGTACGTGCATGCATTAGTTTTAAGAATACTAGAAGCTGTCCTTCAGAAGTCTGCAGTAGTAAAAATTGTATGGTGTCCCTCACTGTATAATTCAAACTGAAAATAATCTTCAATCACCAGAAATGTAGTCCCCCCCAGATTCTGATCCCCCCTCCCATACTGATTATGCCCTCATTGTACTGATGAGGAAACTAGCTTAGAGATGTTAAGTGGCTCAGCCCAGGGCATGGAGCTCGCGAGCCCAGGGCCAGGACGCAGTCCAAGCGGCGCGGCTCCAGAGGCCTGGAGCCCTGCTCACGACCGCGCGTGGCCTCTTGGCCGGGGGGGTGCGGGGGGTGGGGGTGGGGTGGGGGTGGGGGGAAGAGATCCTGACGGGCCGGGGCCAGCGTGCAGGCTGCCCAAGCCGCGGACTCTGCAAGTCGGGTGGAGAGTACCTGACGGCAGACGAGGGTAAAGGACTGCTCAGAAATCAGATAGGTTCCTAGATCTTCGATGAGTAAGGAGGCTCAGTGCTCATCCTCGATCCCTTTGCTGGTGGCTAAAAGGGAGCAAGGCCCACGAGCGCGCTTCTGGGAGCGGCCTGCCAAAACCTGGAGCAGGGCTGCTCAGGACTGGCTCTGCAGCAGGAGCAGAGGGGGGCAATGTCGCCACCTGGTGGACATCCTTGGTAGTGGCAGTAGGAGGCCTAGCAGCCTGGGTATGGAGGCGGCAGGACGAGGTCCTAGTGGATGATCGTTTTCACATGGCTTAAAAAGCATTGCTTCATAGATTTTATCCACATTGGGGTCTATCCTACGATGGTAAATACGGTCTCCGTTACTCCATCTTAGCTGCATTGATTAATTTTTTTGAGGTTAGTTTTCTCTTCAATGATTTGGAAGCTATATTGTCTTCCAATTAAAATTCCCTCTAAGTTTTAATAAGTCATCTCTAAGTTCATAACTATATATATAATTGGACCAGTATTGCTATAACAGTCTCAAAAACGGGATAATCTATCAGATCTTGTTTCTCAATCATGATACATTTAGCATATTTTACCTCTCTGCTGTTCCCCATTGTGTGCGTGTGTGCGCGTGCGCGGGCTACAGTTCCTGCTTTTTAGACAGTTGCTTTCAGTTTGTTGCATTCGCAATGAAAATATAGGTATAAACATCTTGGATTTAATTGCTCGCTACCGCTATTTAATCCCATGTCTTTCCCATTTTTGAGTTATTTACTTCTTTCCCAATCAAATGGACTCATGATTGGCTAATTTTTTTCCAGCGGTAGACTTGGAACCCATACCAGTCTATACGCAGCTTTATGTTCTCCTCAGCAATACCTCTCAGCCTCAACACCCAACAACACTCTCCGTATCTAGGGCCCCAAGGCTTGTTTTAAAATGCGGCATTGTTTCTCATGTCCCCCCGCCCCCCTCCCGCCCCAAAAAGGAAGCAAGAATCTTCCTTGATTTAACGTGCTGCCTTTTTAGGACTGGCTAGTCTTGTCTGGTGAATGGATATTAAGAGAGATTTCCTTAAACTTCCTCCTGCTTCGTGCCATAACTCGACTTCATTGAGAAGCATGTTTTTCCCGTTTCTAAGACGGGCTTCCGCTTTGAACTGCTAAACCATCACGGCACACTTTTTCTCCATACTTATTCCTGGAAAACTGAGCTCTCTGCCGGAGTAAAGACGGTTCCCGTCAGAGAAGTGTGGCTCCCTGTCCCAAGGTCAAAGTGTAGAAGAAAGGGAAGATTCCTGTTTCCGAGGGTTCCATTTTGTCAGGTTAGAGATCTAGTCATCCGTGTGGCTGCGGTGGAATCTGCAGTATCTTGCCTCACAGTTTCCTTTTTCTGGCTTAGCAGGGGAGCCGCATTAGCTGAGGTCGCGGCGCTATGGCCCTTGTCAGGATCCCGGTGCTGAGGCAGCCCCTTCCCCCCACCCCCTCTCCTTGTCATTTTGATCGTGCAAACTGGGTGCCAGCTGTGTGAACCCTGCTCCTGGCCGCCAGGATTGCCCCCCCCCTCCCCACGCGACGTGTCCCCAGTTCCTCGGCGTCCCTCACTGCAACCAGCTAGCTCCAGGAAGGGTGCGAGCTGGCTTCCGCTGTCGTCCTTCCTCCTTCCTGTCCAGGCGGGCCCTCCTTTTGCGCTAGTCGGCCCGAAACCTTCTCTCCCGCGCTGCATAGGCTGAAGGAATGCCTCAGCGTTTGCAGCCGCTAGAGGGCGCTCTTCTCCTCTCTTTGGGCCCCTTCAGCGCTTCCAGTGGAAATTTCCGAGGTGGGAAGGGCTTGGGGGTTCTCTGTATCTAGGGGCTCCCGATCCAGCCGATTCAACTAACTGTGGGTTGAAAATATTCGGGAAAAAACGGAAAGTTTCGAAAAGCGACAATTGAACTTGCCACACACCGGCAACCGCTTACATAGCATTCACGTTGCCTTGCATGCCGCGCGTCACCTAGAGATGATTTAAAGTACACAGGAGGACACAGCGAAAGAGAATGTGACAATGACTGTATGGGTATGTTTATGCATAAGTGGAAAATTGTGCTCTAGACTGGAATTCGACACAACATTGTAAAAACGACAACAACGTGGAAGAAAAGTATGTTTGTATGTAAAAAATAAAGTCCTATGTCATTTTGTATAAGAGGCATCAGCATCCATGGATTTTGGCATCTGTGGGGAGTCCTGGAACCAGTGCCCCATGCTTACCAAGGCATGACTGGAAGCCCAGGCTCCTTATCCCAGCCTGTCATGTCCCCACGTGGTGTGAATCCTGCCTGTCCCACACTCCCCTGGTCACTCTCCTCCAGCCCTGCCAGACTGCCCTCTTCTTCTGGAACAGGCCAAGCTGAATGCACGTCATGTCTGACCTCTAGGAATATCCGTTACTTTGTGAGCATGGCTCTGCTTCAGGAAGACGGGCTGCATTGTCACTAGAGAAGACGGGATGGAGGTTCCTTAAAAACCTACAAATGGACTTACCTGATGATCCAGCCTTCCCACGCCTGGGGATATGTCAAGAGAAAACTCTAACTCAAAAAGTCCCATGCACCTCAATGCTCACAGCAGCCCTGTTTGTATTAGCCAGGACGTGGAACTAACCCCAACATCTAACGACTGGTGACTGGATAAAGAAGTCGTTGTCTTTTTATGCCGCGGAATACTACACAGCCGCGAAAAAGGATGGAACCATGCCATTTGCGGCAACATGGTTGGACACAGAGATAGTCATTCTGAGTGAAGTAAGCCAGAAGAGAGAAAAATGCCGCATGACACAACTTCCATGTGAAATCTAAGAAAAAAAGACAGAAATGATCTTAACTGCAAAAGACAAATAGAGCCACAGACATAGAGAAACAAACTTATGGTTACCAGGGAGGGACGGCGGTGGGAAGGGGTAAATATGGGCATCGGAAAATTGCCCGTCTTGGGGAGTGGTGGACATGTTAGCTCTCTTGATTGTGGCGATGGCTTTCTGGGTGTAGACATGTATGAAAATTGATCAAATACTACACGTGAGATGTGTCTAATTGACGGAACAGAACTCGTAGCCCTGTAAAGGTGTTTTAAAACAAAGAGATGGGCTGCATTGTGTCCTATGTTTCTATGTGTCTTCAGGGAGGTCTCAGGGGGGCGGTGCTGGCCTTCCTGCCAACACGATGACATGAAGCCCGAACAATCCCCCAATCGATGGGAAGAAGAGACGAGCCATGGTCACATCTGGACCCCAAGCTTACACGTGGTGCATGGGTGCCATTTATCGCCAATCCAGCGAGGTTCCGGCCAGAGCTAGAGGCCGGGGCAGCGAACCGGGAGCGGCACTAAAGAGCATCGTGGCGCAGAGGCTGGACTGGGGGCCCGCAGGCTCCTCCCAGGAGGAGCCTCAGGGTTTGGGAGGTGGCTAACGTGCCTGCTTCGTGTCACCAGCAAGTGATGCCACCCGTGGAAAATCAGCTGGAATCCTGAGCCGGGTCAGCCGTGGGTGATGCGGTAAAGGCTGCTTGCTAGCAGAGGGGACGCCAGACGGACGGTGAAGCAAGCAACAGGCTGCTGAGCTTCCGGCCTGTGTTTACCGTGCTTTCCGTGTCTCCCTGCATCTCAGGGTCACCCGGAGGAATTCGTGTGGAGTTTAGAGGCCGACGGCCTCTCGGTTCCTCATCAGCCTGGCAAGCCCCCCAGCCCTCTGCGGCCAGACCTCTGCGAGCGTCTTTCCCTTGTTCTAGCAAAACCCTCCCCACCCTCGCCTGCGGCGGGCTTTTGTTTTTTTAATTGATGGCAGTGAGGATACCTTACAGCCTCCTCCGGCCCTTCCTTAGGGCTTCTGCCCTTAGACCACGGCAAGGGGCGGCCCCCCAACCCCCACCCCCGACACCCCCGCGCTGTCCTGGGTCCTGAACTACAGAGGGTCCCTCTGGCCCTGACACTCCCTCTGGCCACGCCCTCTACGGGGTGGAGTCAGCAGGGCCAAGGGGACACGCCCATTGGCTCCACCCCGTGCTCTGGAATCCCAGGACCCCGAATGCCCTGCCCCAGCAGCCCCTGTCCCGCTTGTAGTTTCTGCACCGGCTCTCCCCGGAGTTCAGCATCCCAGGACTCACAGAGAGGCCAACGGGCAGCTGTTGGCATGGAGGTTACGGACAGAGCCCGGATGTGAGGTCTGAGTGTCCCCCTGTGCACATCCAAGGCCCCTTGGGGCATGGGATGGACCCAGCATTGGGCAGAAAAGGGTCAGGCTGGCGGTCAGAGACTGGGAATCGGCTCTCCCCGCACTGTCGCTTTCTTCGCAGGACTCCCCTGAGTCTGGGAATTCTAAAGTTGAGCCTGGACGTGTGTGGCACGTGGCAGTGACTTTGCGTGTGTGTGCGCGCGCCTGAGGACGTGTGTGGTTGTGTGTATGTTGTGGGGGTGTGCGTGGTCCATGACTCCGTGTGTGTGTGCGTGGGGATGTAGGCGGAGCAGAGTCAGTGTGTGTGCACGTGTGTTTGTGTGTACGTGCATGCATTAGTTTTAAGAATACTAGAAGCTGTCCTTCAGAAGTCTGCAGTAGTAAAAATTGTATGGTGTCCCTCACTGTATAATTCAAACTGAAAATAATCTTCAATCACCAGAAATGTAGTCCCCCCCAGATTCTGATCCCCCCTCCCATACTGATTATGCCCTCATTGTACTGATGAGGAAACTAGCTTAGAGATGTTAAGTGGCTCAGCCCAGGGCATGGAGCTCGCGAGCCCAGGGCCAGGACGCAGTCCAAGCGGCGCGGCTCCAGAGGCCTGGAGCCCTGCTCACGACCGCGCGTGGCCTCTTGGCCGGGGGGGTGCGGGGGGTGGGGGTGGGGTGGGGGTGGGGGGAAGAGATCCTGACGGGCCGGGGCCAGCGTGCAGGCTGCCCAAGCCGCGGACTCTGCAAGTCGGGTGGAGAGTACCTGACGGCAGACGAGGGTAAAGGACTGCTCAGAAATCAGATAGGTTCCTAGATCTTCGATGAGTAAGGAGGCTCAGTGCTCATCCTCGATCCCTTTGCTGGTGGCTAAAAGGGAGCAAGGCCCACGAGCGCGCTTCTGGGAGCGGCCTGCCAAAACCTGGAGCAGGGCTGCTCAGGACTGGCTCTGCAGCAGGAGCAGAGGGGGGCAATGTCGCCACCTGGTGGACATCCTTGGTAGTGGCAGTAGGAGGCCTAGCAGCCTGGGTATGGAGGCGGCAGGACGAGGTCCTAGTGGATGATCGTTTTCACATGGCTTAAAAAGCATTGCTTCATAGATTTTATCCACATTGGGGTCTATCCTACGATGGTAAATACGGTCTCCGTTACTCCATCTTAGCTGCATTGATTAATTTTTTTGAGGTTAGTTTTCTCTTCAATGATTTGGAAGCTATATTGTCTTCCAATTAAAATTCCCTCTAAGTTTTAATAAGTCATCTCTAAGTTCATAACTATATATATAATTGGACCAGTATTGCTATAACAGTCTCAAAAACGGGATAATCTATTAGATCTTGTTTCTCAATCATGATACATTTAGCATATTTTACCTCTCTGCTGTTCCCCATTGTGTGCGTGTGTGCGCGTGCGCGGGCTACAGTTCCTGCTTTTTAGACAGTTGCTTTCAGTTTGTTGCGTTCGCAATGAAAATATAGGTATAAACATCTTGGATTTAATTGCTCGCTACCGCTATTTAATCCCATGTCTTTCCCATTTTTGAGTTATTTACTTCTTTCCCAATCAAATGGACTCATGATTGGCTAATTTTTTTCCAGCGGTAGACTTGGAACCCATACCAGTCTATACGCAGCTTTATGTTCTCCTCAGCAACACCTCTCAGCCTCAACACCCAACAACACTCTCCGTATCTAGGGCCCCAAGGCTTGTTTTAAAATGCGGCATTGTTTCTCATGTCCCCCCGCCCCCCTCCCGCCCCAAAAAGGAAGCAAGAATCTTCCTTGATTTAACGTGCTGCCTTTTTAGGACTGGCTAGTCTTGTCTGGTGAATGGATATTAAGAGAGATTTCCTTAAACTTCCTCCTGCTTCGTGCCATAACTCGACTTCATTGAGAAGCATGTTTTTCCCGTTTCTAAGACGGGCTTCCGCTTTGAACTGCTAAACCATCACGGCACACTTTTTCTCCATACTTATTCCTGGAAAACTGAGCTCTCTGCCGGAGTAAAGACGGTTCCCGTCAGAGAAGTGTGGCTCCCTGTCCCAAGGTCAAAATGTAGAAGAAAGGGAAGATTCCTGTTTCCGAGGGTTCCATTTTGTCAGGTTAGAGATCTAGTCATCCGTGTGGCTGCGGTGGAATCTGCAGTATCTTGCCTCACAGTTTCCTTTTTCTGGCTTAGCAGGGGAGCCGCATTAGCTGAGGTCGCGGCGCTATGGCCCTTGTCAGGATCCCGGTGCTGAGGCAGCCCCTTCCCCCCACCCCCTCTCCTTGTCATTTTGATCGTGCAAACTGGGTGCCAGCTGTGTGAACCCTGCTCCTGGCCGCCAGGATTGCCCCCCCCCTCCCCACGCGACGTGTCCCCAGTTCCTCGGCGTCCCTCACTGCAACCAGCTAGCTCCAGGAAGGGTGCGAGCTGGCTTCCGCTGTCGTCCTTCCTCCTTCCTGTCCAGGCGGGCCCTCCTTTTGCGCTAGTCGGCCCGAAACCTTCTCTCCCGCGCTGCATAGGCTGAAGGAATGCCTCAGCGTTTGCAGCCGCTAGAGGGCGCTCTTCTCCTCTCTTTGGGCCCCTTCAGCGCTTCCAGTGGAAATTTCCGAGGTGGGAAGGGCTTGGGGGTTCTCTGTATCTAGGGGCTCCCGATCCAGCCGATTCAACTAACTGTGGGTTGAAAATATTCGGGAAAAAACGGAAAGTTTCGAAAAGCGACAATTGAACTTGCCACACACCGGCAACCGCTTACATAGCATTCACGTTGCCTTGCATGCCGCGCGTCACCTAGAGATGATTTAAAGTACACAGGAGGACACAGCGAAAGAGAATGTGACAATGACTGTATGGGTATGTTTATGCATAAGTGGAAAATTGTGCTCTAGACTGGAATTCGACACAACATTGTAAAAACGACAACAACGTGGAAGAAAAGTATGTTTGTATGTAAAAAATAAAGTCCTATGTCATTTTGTATAAGAGGCATCAGCATCCATGGATTTTGGCATCTGTGGGGAGTCCTGGAACCAGTGCCCCATGCTTACCAAGGCATGACTGGAAGCCCAGGCTCCTTATCCCAGCCTGTCATGTCCCCACGTGGTGTGAATCCTGCCTGTCCCACACTCCCCTGGTCACTCTCCTCCAGCCCTGCCAGACTGCCCTCGTCTTCTGGAACAGGCCAAGCTGAATGCACGTCATGTCTGACCTCTAGGAATATCCGTTACTTTGTGAGCATGGCTCTGCTTCAGGAAGACGGGCTGCATTGTCACTAGAGAAGACGGGATGGAGGTTCCTTAAAAACCTACAAATGGACTTACCTGATGATCCAGCCTTCCCACGCCTGGGGATATGTCAAGAGAAAACTCTAACTCAAAAAGTCCCATGCACCTCAATGCTCACAGCAGCCCTGTTTGTATTAGCCAGGACGTGGAACTAACCCCAACATCTAACGACTGGTGACTGGATAAAGAAGTCGTTGTCTTTTTATGCCGCGGAATACTACACAGCCGCGAAAAAGGATGGAACCATGCCATTTGCGGCAACATGGTTGGACACAGAGATAGTCATTCTGAGTGAAGTAAGCCAGAAGAGAGAAAAATGCCGCATGACACAACTTCCATGTGAAATCTAAGAAAAAAAGACAGAAATGATCTTAACTGCAAAAGACAAATAGAGCCACAGACATAGAGAAACAAACTTATGGTTACCAGGGAGGGACGGCGGTGGGAAGGGGTAAATATGGGCATCGGAAAATTGCCCGTCTTGGGGAGTGGTGGACATGTTAGCTCTCTTGATTGTGGCGATGGCTTTCTGGGTGTAGACATGTATGAAAATTGATCAAATACTACACGTGAGATGTGTCTAATTGACGGAACAGAACTCGTAGCCCTGTAAAGGTGTTTTAAAACAAAGAGATGGGCTGCATTGTGTCCTATGTTTCTATGTGTCTTCAGGGAGGTCTCAGGGGGGCGGTGCTGGCCTTCCTGCCAACACGATGACATGAAGCCCGAACAATCCCCCAATCGATGGGAAGAAGAGACGAGCCATGGTCACATCTGGACCCCAAGCTTACACGTGGTGCATGGGTGCCATTTATCGCCAATCCAGCGAGGTTCCGGCCAGAGCTAGAGGCCGGGGCAGCGAACCGGGAGCGGCACTAAAGAGCATCGTGGCGCAGAGGCTGGACTGGGGGCCCGCAGGCTCCTCCCAGGAGGAGCCTCAGGGTTTGGGAGGTGGCTAACGTGCCTGCTTCGTGTCACCAGCAAGTGATGCCACCCGTGGAAAATCAGCTGGAATCCTGAGCCGGGTCAGCCGTGGGTGATGCGGTAAAGGCTGCTTGCTAGCAGAGGGGACGCCAGACGGACGGTGAAGCAAGCAACAGGCTGCTGAGCTTCCGGCCTGTGTTTACCGTGCTTTCCGTGTCTCCCTGCATCTCAGGGTCACCCGGAGGAATTCGTGTGGAGTTTAGAGGCCGACGGCCTCTCGGTTCCTCATCAGCCTGGCAAGCCCCCCAGCCCTCTGCGGCCAGACCTCTGCGAGCGTCTTTCCCTTGTTCTAGCAAAACCCTCCCCACCCTCGCCTGCGGCGGGCTTTTGTTTTTTTAATTGATGGCAGTGAGGATACCTTACAGCCTCCTCCGGCCCTTCCTTAGGGCTTCTGCCCTTAGACCACGGCAAGGGGCGGCCCCCCAACCCCCACCCCCGACACCCCCGCGCTGTCCTGGGTCCTGAACTACAGAGGGTCCCTCTGGCCCTGACACTCCCTCTGGCCACGCCCTCTACGGGGTGGAGTCAGCAGGGCCAAGGGGACACGCCCATTGGCTCCACCCCGTGCTCTGGAATCCCAGGACCCCGAATGCCCTGCCCCAGCAGCCCCTGTCCCGCTTGTAGTTTCTGCACCGGCTCTCCCCGGAGTTCAGCATCCCAGGACTCACAGAGAGGCCAACGGGCAGCTGTTGGCATGGAGGTTACGGACAGAGCCCGGATGTGAGGTCTGAGTGTCCCCCTGTGCACATCCAAGGCCCCTTGGGGCATGGGATGGACCCAGCATTGGGCAGAAAAGGGTCAGGCTGGCGGTCAGAGACTGGGAATCGGCTCTCCCCGCACTGTCGCTTTCTTCGCAGGACTCCCCTGAGTCTGGGAATTCTAAAGTTGAGCCTGGACGTGTGTGGCACGTGGCAGTGACTTTGCGTGTGTGTGCGCGCGCCTGAGGACGTGTGTGGTTGTGTGTATGTTGTGGGGGTGTGTGTGGTCCATGACTCCGTGTGTGTGTGCGTGGGGATGTAGGCGGAGCAGAGTCAGTGTGTGTGCACGTGTGTTTGTGTGTACGTGCATGCATTAGTTTTAAGAATACTAGAAGCTGTCCTTCAGAAGTCTGCAGTAGTAAAAATTGTATGGTGTCCCTCACTGTATAATTCAAACTGAAAATAATCTTCAATCACCAGAAATGTAGTCCCCCCCAGATTCTGATCCCCCCTCCCATACTGATTATGCCCTCATTGTACTGATGAGGAAACTAGCTTAGAGATGTTAAGTGGCTCAGCCCAGGGCATGGAGCTCGCGAGCCCAGGGCCAGGACGCAGTCCAAGCGGCGCGGCTCCAGAGGCCTGGAGCCCTGCTCACGACCGCGCGTGGCCTCTTGGCCGGGGGGGTGCGGGGGGTGGGGGTGGGGTGGGGGTGGGGGGAAGAGATCCTGACGGGCCGGGGCCAGCGTGCAGGCTGCCCAAGCCGCGGACTCTGCAAGTCGGGTGGAGAGTACCTGACGGCAGACGAGGGTAAAGGACTGCTCAGAAATCAGATAGGTTCCTAGATCTTCGATGAGTAAGGAGGCTCAGTGCTCATCCTCGATCCCTTTGCTGGTGGCTAAAAGGGAGCAAGGCCCACGAGCGCGCTTCTGGGAGCGGCCTGCCAAAACCTGGAGCAGGGCTGCTCAGGACTGGCTCTGCAGCAGGAGCAGAGGGGGGCAATGTCGCCACCTGGTGGACATCCTTGGTAGTGGCAGTAGGAGGCCTAGCAGCCTGGGTATGGAGGCGGCAGGACGAGGTCCTAGTGGATGATCGTTTTCACATGGCTTAAAAAGCATTGCTTCATAGATTTTATCCACATTGGGGTCTATCCTACGATGGTAAATACGGTCTCCGTTACTCCATCTTAGCTGCATTGATTAATTTTTTTGAGGTTAGTTTTCTCTTCAATGATTTGGAAGCTATATTGTCTTCCAATTAAAATTCCCTCTAAGTTTTAATAAGTCATCTCTAAGTTCATAACTATATATATAATTGGACCAGTATTGCTATAACAGTCTCAAAAACGGGATAATCTATTAGATCTTGTTTCTCAATCATGATACATTTAGCATATTTTACCTCTCTGCTGTTCCCCATTGTGTGCGTGTGTGCGCGTGCGCGGGCTACAGTTCCTGCTTTTTAGACAGTTGCTTTCAGTTTGTTGCGTTCGCAATGAAAATATAGGTATAAACATCTTGGATTTAATTGCTCGCTACCGCTATTTAATCCCATGTCTTTCCCATTTTTGAGTTATTTACTTCTTTCCCAATCAAATGGACTCATGATTGGCTAATTTTTTTCCAGCGGTAGACTTGGAACCCATACCAGTCTATACGCAGCTTTATGTTCTCCTCAGCAACACCTCTCAGCCTCAACACCCAACAACACTCTCCGTATCTAGGGCCCCAAGGCTTGTTTTAAAATGCGGCATTGTTTCTCATGTCCCCCCGCCCCCCTCCCGCCCCAAAAAGGAAGCAAGAATCTTCCTTGATTTAACGTGCTGCCTTTTTAGGACTGGCTAGTCTTGTCTGGTGAATGGATATTAAGAGAGATTTCCTTAAACTTCCTCCTGCTTCGTGCCATAACTCGACTTCATTGAGAAGCATGTTTTTCCCGTTTCTAAGACGGGCTTCCGCTTTGAACTGCTAAACCATCACGGCACACTTTTTCTCCATACTTATTCCTGGAAAACTGAGCTCTCTGCCGGAGTAAAGACGGTTCCCGTCAGAGAAGTGTGGCTCCCTGTCCCAAGGTCAAAATGTAGAAGAAAGGGAAGATTCCTGTTTCCGAGGGTTCCATTTTGTCAGGTTAGAGATCTAGTCATCCGTGTGGCTGCGGTGGAATCTGCAGTATCTTGCCTCACAGTTTCCTTTTTCTGGCTTAGCAGGGGAGCCGCATTAGCTGAGGTCGCGGCGCTATGGCCCTTGTCAGGATCCCGGTGCTGAGGCAGCCCCTTCCCCCCACCCCCTCTCCTTGTCATTTTGATCGTGCAAACTGGGTGCCAGCTGTGTGAACCCTGCTCCTGGCCGCCAGGATTGCCCCCCCCCTCCCCACGCGA
This sequence comes from Vicugna pacos, assembly GCF_048564905.1. Classification (NCBI taxonomy): domain Eukaryota; kingdom Metazoa; phylum Chordata; class Mammalia; order Artiodactyla; family Camelidae; genus Vicugna; species Vicugna pacos. The sequence goes on from NW_027328761.1 coordinate 44,438, forward strand.
CGTGTCCCCAGTTCCTCGGCGTCCCTCACTGCAACCAGCTAGCTCCAGGAAGGGTGCGAGCTGGCTTCCGCTGTCGTCCTTCCTCCTTCCTGTCCAGGCGGGCCCTCCTTTTGCGCTAGTCGGCCCGAAACCTTCTCTCCCGCGCTGCATAGGCTGAAGGAATGCCTCAGCGTTTGCAGCCGCTAGAGGGCGCTCTTCTCCTCTCTTTGGGCCCCTTCAGCGCTTCCAGTGGAAATTTCCGAGGTGGGAAGGGCTTGGGGGTTCTCTGTATCTAGGGGCTCCCGATCCAGCCGATTCAACTAACTGTGGGTTGAAAATATTCGGGAAAAAACGGAAAGTTTCGAAAAGCGACAATTGAACTTGCCACACACCGGCAACCGCTTACATAGCATTCACGTTGCCTTGCATGCCGCGCGTCACCTAGAGATGATTTAAAGTACACAGGAGGACACAGCGAAAGAGAATGTGACAATGACTGTATGGGTATGTTTATGCATAAGTGGAAAATTGTGCTCTAGACTGGAATTCGACACAACATTGTAAAAACGACAACAACGTGGAAGAAAAGTATGTTTGTATGTAAAAAATAAAGTCCTATGTCATTTTGTATAAGAGGCATCAGCATCCATGGATTTTGGCATCTGTGGGGAGTCCTGGAACCAGTGCCCCATGCTTACCAAGGCATGACTGGAAGCCCAGGCTCCTTATCCCAGCCTGTCATGTCCCCACGTGGTGTGAATCCTGCCTGTCCCACACTCCCCTGGTCACTCTCCTCCAGCCCTGCCAGACTGCCCTCGTCTTCTGGAACAGGCCAAGCTGAATGCACGTCATGTCTGACCTCTAGGAATATCCGTTACTTTGTGAGCATGGCTCTGCTTCAGGAAGACGGGCTGCATTGTCACTAGAGAAGACGGGATGGAGGTTCCTTAAAAACCTACAAATGGACTTACCTGATGATCCAGCCTTCCCACGCCTGGGGATATGTCAAGAGAAAACTCTAACTCAAAAAGTCCCATGCACCTCAATGCTCACAGCAGCCCTGTTTGTATTAGCCAGGACGTGGAACTAACCCCAACATCTAACGACTGGTGACTGGATAAAGAAGTCGTTGTCTTTTTATGCCGCGGAATACTACACAGCCGCGAAAAAGGATGGAACCATGCCATTTGCGGCAACATGGTTGGACACAGAGATAGTCATTCTGAGTGAAGTAAGCCAGAAGAGAGAAAAATGCCGCATGACACAACTTCCATGTGAAATCTAAGAAAAAAAGACAGAAATGATCTTAACTGCAAAAGACAAATAGAGCCACAGACATAGAGAAACAAACTTATGGTTACCAGGGAGGGACGGCGGTGGGAAGGGGTAAATATGGGCATCGGAAAATTGCCCGTCTTGGGGAGTGGTGGACATGTTAGCTCTCTTGATTGTGGCGATGGCTTTCTGGGTGTAGACATGTATGAAAATTGATCAAATACTACACGTGAGATGTGTCTAATTGACAGAACAGAACTCGTAGCCCTGTAAAGGTGTTTTAAAACAAAGAGATGGGCTGCATTGTGTCCTATGTTTCTATGTGTCTTCAGGGAGGTCTCAGGGGGGCGGTGCTGGCCTTCCTGCCAACACGATGACATGAAGCCCGAACAATCCCCCAATCGATGGGAAGAAGAGACGAGCCATGGTCACATCTGGACCCCAAGCTTACACGTGGTGCATGGGTGCCATTTATCGCCAATCCAGCGAGGTTCCGGCCAGAGCTAGAGGCCGGGGCAGCGAACCGGGAGCGGCACTAAGGAGCATCGTGGCGCAGAGGCTGGACTGGGGGCCCGCAGGCTCCTCCCAGGAGGAGCCTCAGGGTTTGGGAGGTGGCTAACGTGCCTGCTTCGTGTCACCAGCAAGTGATGCCACCCGTGGAAAATCAGCTGGAATCCTGAGCCGGGTCAGCCGTGGGTGATGCGGTAAAGGCTGCTTGCTAGCAGAGGGGACGCCAGACGGACGGTGAAGCAAGCAACAGGCTGCTGAGCTTCCGGCCTGTGTTTACCGTGCTTTCCGTGTCTCCCTGCATCTCAGGGTCACCCGGAGGAATTCGTGTGGAGTTTAGAGGCCGACGGCCTCTCGGTTCCTCATCAGCCTGGCAAGCCCCCCAGCCCTCTGCGGCCAGACCTCTGCGAGCGTCTTTCCCTTGTTCTAGCAAAACCCTCCCCACCCTCGCCTGCGGCGGGCTTTTGTTTTTTTAATTGATGGCAGTGAGGATACCTTACAGCCTCCTCCGGCCCTTCCTTAGGGCTTCTGCCCTTAGAGCACGGCAAGGGGCGGCCCCCCAACCCCCACCCCCGACACCCCCGCGCTGTCCTGGGTCCTGAACTACAGAGGGTCCCTCTGGCCCTGACACTCCCTCTGGCCACGCCCTCTACGGGGTGGAGTCAGCAGGGCCAAGGGGACACGCCCATTGGCTCCACCCCGTGCTCTGGAATCCCAGGACCCCGAATGCCCTGCCCCAGCAGCCCCTGTCCCGCTTGTAGTTTCTGCACCGGCTCTCCCCGGAGTTCAGCATCCCAGGACTCACAGAGAGGCCAACGGGCAGCTGTTGGCATGGAGGTTACGGACAGAGCCCGGATGTGAGGTCTGAGTGTCCCCCTGTGCACATCCAAGGCCCCTTGGGGCATGGGATGGACCCAGCATTGGGCAGAAAAGGGTCAGGCTGGCGGTCAGAGACTGGGAATCGGCTCTCCCCGCACTGTCGCTTTCTTCGCAGGACTCCCCTGAGTCTGGGATTTCTAAAGTTGAGCCTGGACGTGTGTGGCACGTGGCAGTGACTTTGCGTGTGTGTGCGCGCGCCTGAGGACGTGTGTGGTTGTGTGTATGTTGTGGGGGTGTGCGTGGTCCATGACTCCGTGTGTGTGTGCGTGGGGATGTAGGCGGAGCAGAGTCAGTGTGTGTGCACGTGTGTTTGTGTGTACGTGCATGCATTAGTTTTAAGAATACTAGAAGCTGTCCTTCAGAAGTCTGCAGTAGTAAAAATTGTATGGTGTCCCTCACTGTATAATTCAAACTGAAAATAATCTTCAATCACCAGAAATGTAGTCCCCCCCAGATTCTGATCCCCCCTCCCATACTGATTATGCCCTCATTGTACTGATGAGGAAACTAGCTTAGAGATGTTAAGTGGCTCAGCCCAGGGCATGGAGCTCGCGAGCCCAGGGCCAGGACGCAGTCCAAGCGGCGCGGCTCCAGAGGCCTGGAGCCCTGCTCACGACCGCGCGTGGCCTCTTGGCCGGGGGGGTGCGGGGGGTGGGGGTGGGGTGGGGGTGGGGGGAAGAGATCCTGACGGGCCGGGGCCAGCGTGCAGGCTGCCCAAGCCGCGGACTCTGCAAGTCGGGTGGAGAGTACCTGACGGCAGACGAGGGTAAAGGACTGCTCAGAAATCAGATAGGTTCCTAGATCTTCGATGAGTAAGGAGGCTCAGTGCTCATCCTCGATCCCTTTGCTGGTGGCTAAAAGGGAGCAAGGCCCACGAGCGCGCTTCTGGGAGCGGCCTGCCAAAACCTGGAGCAGGGCTGCTCAGGACTGGCTCTGCAGCAGGAGCAGAGGGGGGCAATGTCGCCACCTGGTGGACATCCTTGGTAGTGGCAGTAGGAGGCCTAGCAGCCTGGGTATGGAGGCGGCAGGACGAGGTCCTAGTGGATGATCGTTTTCACATGGCTTAAAAAGCATTGCTTCATAGATTTTATCCACATTGGGGTCTATCCTACGATGGTAAATACGGTCTCCGTTACTCCATCTTAGCTGCATTGATTAATTTTTTTGAGGTTAGTTTTCTCTTCAATGATTTGGAAGCTATATTGTCTTCCAATTAAAATTCCCTCTAAGTTTTAATAAGTCATCTCTAAGTTCATAACTATATATATAATTGGACCAGTATTGCTATAACAGTCTCAAAAACGGGATAATCTATTAGATCTTGTTTCTCAATCATGATACATTTAGCATATTTTACCTCTCTGCTGTTCCCCATTGTGTGCGTGTGTGCGCGTGCGCGGGCTACAGTTCCTGCTTTTTAGACAGTTGCTTTCAGTTTGTTGCGTTCGCAATGAAAATATAGGTATAAACATCTTGGATTTAATTGCTCGCTACCGCTATTTAATCCCATGTCTTTCCCATTTTTGAGTTATTTACTTCTTTCCCAATCAAATGGACTCATGATTGGCTAATTTTTTTCCAGCGGTAGACTTGGAACCCATACCAGTCTATACGCAGCTTTATGTTCTCCTCAGCAACACCTCTCAGCCTCAACACCCAACAACACTCTCCGTATCTAGGGCCCCAAGGCTTGTTTTAAAATGCGGCATTGTTTCTCATGTCCCCCCGCCCCCCTCCCGCCCCAAAAAGGAAGCAAGAATCTTCCTTGATTTAACGTGCTGCCTTTTTAGGACTGGCTAGTCTTGTCTGGTGAATGGATATTAAGAGAGATTTCCTTAAACTTCCTCCTGCTTCGTGCCATAACTCGACTTCATTGAGAAGCATGTTTTTCCCGTTTCTAAGACGGGCTTCCGCTTTGAACTGCTAAACCATCACGGCACACTTTTTCTCCATACTTATTCCTGGAAAACTGAGCTCTCTGCCGGAGTAAAGACGGTTCCCGTCAGAGAAGTGTGGCTCCCTGTCCCAAGGTCAAAATGTAGAAGAAAGGGAAGATTCCTGTTTCCGAGGGTTCCATTTTGTCAGGTTAGAGATCTAGTCATCCGTGTGGCTGCGGTGGAATCTGCAGTATCTTGCCTCACAGTTTCCTTTTTCTGGCTTAGCAGGGGAGCCGCATTAGCTGAGGTCGCGGCGCTATGGCCCTTGTCAGGATCCCGGTGCTGAGGCAGCCCCTTCCCCCCACCCCCTCTCCTTGTCATTTTGATCGTGCAAACTGGGTGCCAGCTGTGTGAACCCTGCTCCTGGCCGCCAGGATTGCCCCCCCCCCCCACGCGACGTGTCCCCAGTTCCTCGGCGTCCCTCACTGCAACCAGCTAGCTCCAGGAAGGGTGCGAGCTGGCTTCCGCTGTCGTCCTTCCTCCTTCCTGTCCAGGCGGGCCCTCCTTTTGCGCTAGTCGGCCCGAAACCTTCTCTCCCGCGCTGCATAGGCTGAAGGAATGCCTCAGCGTTTGCAGCCGCTAGAGGGCGCTCTTCTCCTCTCTTTGGGCCCCTTCAGCGCTTCCAGTGGAAATTTCCGAGGTGGGAAGGGCTTGGGGGTTCTCTGTATCTAGGGGCTCCCGATCCAGCCGATTCAACTAACTGTGGGTTGAAAATATTCGGGAAAAAACGGAAAGTTTCGAAAAGCGACAATTGAACTTGCCACACACCGGCAACCGCTTACATAGCATTCACGTTGCCTTGCATGCCGCGCGTCACCTAGAGATGATTTAAAGTACACAGGAGGACACAGCGAAAGAGAATGTGACAATGACTGTATGGGTATGTTTATGCATAAGTGGAAAATTGTGCTCTAGACTGGAATTCGACACAACATTGTAAAAACGACAACAACGTGGAAGAAAAGTATGTTTGTATGTAAAAAATAAAGTCCTATGTCATTTTGTATAAGAGGCATCAGCATCCATGGATTTTGGCATCTGTGGGGAGTCCTGGAACCAGTGCCCCATGCTTACCAAGGCATGACTGGAAGCCCAGGCTCCTTATCCCAGACTGTCATGTCCCCACGTGGTGTGAATCCTGCCTGTCCCACACTCCCCTGGTCACTCTCCTCCAGCCCTGCCAGACTGCCCTCTTCTTCTGGAACAGGCCAAGCTGAATGCACGTCATGTCTGACCTCTAGGAATATCCGTTACTTTGTGAGCATGGCTCTGCTTCAGGAAGACGGGCTGCATTGTCACTAGAGAAGACGGGATGGAGGTTCCTTAAAAACCTACAAATGGACTTACCTGATGATCCAGCCTTCCCACGCCTGGGGATATGTCAAGAGAAAACTCTAACTCAAAAAGTCCCATGCACCTCAATGCTCACAGCAGCCCTATTTGTATTAGCCAGGACGTGGAACTAACCCCAACATCTAACGACTGGTGACTGGATAAAGAAGTCGTTGTCTTTTTATGCCGCGGAATACTACACAGCCGCGAAAAAGGATGGAACCATGCCATTTGCGGCAACATGGTTGGACACAGAGATAGTCATTCTGAGTGAAGTAAGCCAGAAGAGAGAAAAATGCCGCATGACACAACTTCCATGTGAAATCTAAGAAAAAAAGACAGAAATGATCTTAACTGCAAAAGACAAATAGAGCCACAGACATAGAGAAACAAACTTATGGTTACCAGGGAGGGACGGCGGTGGGAAGGGGTAAATATGGGCATCGGAAAATTGCCCGTCTTGGGGAGTGGTGGACATGTTAGCTCTCTTGATTGTGGCGATGGCTTTCTGGGTGTAGACATGTATGAAAATTGATCAAATACTACACGTGAGATGTGTCTAATTGACGGAACAGAACTCGTAGCCCTGTAAAGGTGTTTTAAAACAAAGAGATGGGCTGCATTGTGTCCTATGTTTCTATGTGTCTTCAGGGAGGTCTCAGGGGGGCGGTGCTGGCCTTCCTGCCAACACGATGACATGAAGCCCGAACAATCCCCCAATCGATGGGAAGAAGAGACGAGCCATGGTCACATCTGGACCCCAAGCTTACACGTGGTGCATGGGTGCCATTTATCGCCAATCCAGCGAGGTTCCGGCCAGAGCTAGAGGCCGGGGCAGCGAACCGGGAGCGGCACTAAGGAGCATCGTGGCGCAGAGGCTGGACTGGGGGCCCGCAGGCTCCTCCCAGGAGGAGCCTCAGGGTTTGGGAGGTGGCTAACGTGCCTGCTTCGTGTCACCAGCAAGTGATGCCACCCGTGGAAAATCAGCTGGAATCCTGAGCCGGGTCAGCCGTGGGTGATGCGGTAAAGGCTGCTTGCTAGCAGAGGGGACGCCAGACGGACGGTGAAGCAAGCAACAGGCTGCTGAGCTTCCGGCCTGTGTTTACCGTGCTTTCCGTGTCTCCCTGCATCTCAGGGTCACCCGGAGGAATTCGTGTGGAGTTTAGAGGCCGACGGCCTCTCGGTTCCTCATCAGCCTGGCAAGGCCCCCAGCCCTCTGCGGCCAGACCTCTGCGAGCGTCTTTCCCTTGTTCTAGCAAAACCCTCCCCACCCTCGCCTGCGGCGGGCTTTTGTTTTTTTAATTGATGGCAGTGAGGATACCTTACAGCCTCCTTCGGCCCTTCCTTAGGGCTTCTGCCCTTAGAGCACGGCAAGGGGCGGCCCCCCAACCCCCACCCCCGACACCCCCGCGCTGTCCTGGGTCCTGAACTACAGAGGGTCCCTCTGGCCCTGACACTCCCTCTGGCCACGCCCTCTACGGGGTGGAGTCAGCAGGGCCAAGGGGACACGCCCATTGGCTCCACCCCGTGCTCTGGAATCCCAGGACCCCGAATGCCCTGCCCCAGCAGCCCCTGTCCCGCTTGTAGTTTCTGCACCGGCTCTCCCCGGAGTTCAGCATCCCAGGACTCACAGAGAGGCCAACGGGCAGCTGTTGGCATGGAGGTTACGGACAGAGCCCGGATGTGAGGTCTGAGTGTCCCCCTGTGCACATCCAAGGCCCCTTGGGGCATGGGATGGACCCAGCATTGGGCAGAAAAGGGTCAGGCTGGCGGTCAGAGACTGGGAATCGGCTCTCCCCGCACTGTCGCTTTCTTCGCAGGACTCCCCTGAGTCTGGGAATTCTAAAGTTGAGCCTGGACGTGTGTGGCACGTGGCAGTGACTTTGCGTGTGTGTGCGCGCGCCTGAGGACGTGTGTGGTTGTGTGTATGTTGTGGGGGTGTGCGTGGTCCATGACTCCGTGTGTGTGTGCGTGGGGATGTAGGCGGAGCAGAGTCAGTGTGTGTGCACGTGTGTTTGTGTGTACGTGCATGCATTAGTTTTAAGAATACTAGAAGCTGTCCTTCAGAAGTCTGCAGTAGTAAAAATTGTATGGTGTCCCTCACTGTATAATTCAAACTGAAAATAATCTTCAATCACCAGAAATGTAGTCCCCCCCAGATTCTGATCCCCCCTCCCATACTGATTATGCCCTCATTGTACTGATGAGGAAACTAGCTTAGAGATGTTAAGTGGCTCAGCCCAGGGCATGGAGCTCGCGAGCCCAGGGCCAGGACGCAGTCCAAGCGGCGCGGCTCCAGAGGCCTGGAGCCCTGCTCACGACCGCGCGTGGCCTCTTGGCCGGGGGGGGTGCGGGGGGTGGGGGTGGGGTGGGGGTGGGGGGAAGAGATCCTGACGGGCCGGGGCCAGCGTGCAGGCTGCCCAAGCCGCGGACTCTGCAAGTCGGGTGGAGAGTACCTGACGGCAGACGAGGGTAAAGGACTGCTCAGAAATCAGATAGGTTCCTAGATCTTCGATGAGTAAGGAGGCTCAGTGCTCATCCTCGATCCCTTTGCTGGTGGCTAAAAGGGAGCAAGGCCCACGAGCGCGCTTCTGGGAGCGGCCTGCCAAAACCTGGAGCAGGGCTGCTCAGGACTGGCTCTGCAGCAGGAGCAGAGGGGGGCAATGTCGCCACCTGGTGGACATCCTTGGTAGTGGCAGTAGGAGGCCTAGCAGCCTGGGTATGGAGGCGGCAGGACGAGGTCCTAGTGGATGATCGTTTTCACATGGCTTAAAAAGCATTGCTTCATAGATTTTATCCACATTGGGGTCTATCCTACGATGGTAAATACGGTCTCCGTTACTCCATCTTAGCTGCATTGATTAATTTTTTTGAGGTTAGTTTTCTCTTCAATGATTTGGAAGCTATATTGTCTTCCAATTAAAATTCCCTCTAAGTTTTAATAAGTCATCTCTAAGTTCATAACTATATATATAATTGGACCAGTATTGCTATAACAGTCTCAAAAACGGGATAATCTATTAGATCTTGTTTCTCAATCATGATACATTTAGCATAATTTACCTCTCTGCTGTTCCCCATTGTGTGCGTGTGTGCGCGTGCGCGGGCTACAGTTCCTGCTTTTTAGACAGTTGCTTTCAGTTTGTTGCGTTCGCAATGAAAATATAGGTATAAACATCTTGGATTTAATTGCTCGCTACCGCTATTTAATCCCATGTCTTTCCCATTTTTGAGTTATTTACTTCTTTCCCAATCAAATGGACTCATGATTGGCTAATTTTTTTCCAGCGGTAGACTTGGAACCCATACCAGTCTATACGCAGCTTTATGTTCTCCTCAGCAACACCTCTCAGCCTCAACACCCAACAACACTCTCCGTATCTAGGGCCCCAAGGCTTGTTTTAAAATGCGGCATTGTTTCTCATGTCCCCCCGCCCCCCTCCCGCCCCAAAAAGGAAGCAAGAATCTTCCTTGATTTAACGTGCTGCCTTTTTAGGACTGGCTAGTCTTGTCTGGTGAATGGATATTAAGAGAGATTTCCTTAAACTTCCTCCTGCTTCGTGCCATAACTCGACTTCATTGAGAAGCATGTTTTTCCCGTTTCTAAGACGGGCTTCCGCTTTGAACTGCTAAACCATCACGGCACACTTTTTCTCCATACTTATTCCTGGAAAACTGAGCTCTCTGCCGGAGTAAAGCCGGTTCCCGTCAGAGAAGTGTGGCTCCCTGTCCCAAGGTCAAAGTGTAGAAGAAAGGGAAGATTCCTGTTTCCGAGGGTTCCATTTTGTCAGGTTAGAGATCTAGTCATCCGTGTGGCTGCGGTGGAATCTGCAGTATCTTGCCTCACAGTTTCCTTTTTCTGGCTTAGCAGGGGAGCCGCATTAGCTGAGGTCGCGGCGCTATGGCCCTTGTCAGGATCCCGGTGCTGAGGCAGCCCCTTCCCCCCACCCCCTCTCCTTGTCATTTTGATCGTGCAAACTGGGTGCCAGCTGTGTGAACCCTGCTCCTGGCCGCCAGGATTGCCCCCCCCTCCCCACGCGACGTGTCCCCAGTTCCTCGGCGTCCCTCACTGCAACCAGCTAGCTCCAGGAAGGGTGCGAGCTGGCTTCCGCTGTCGTCCTTCCTCCTTCCTGTCCAGGCGGGCCCTCCTTTTGCGCTAGTCGGCCCGAAACCTTCTCTCCCGCGCTGCATAGGCTGAAGGAATGCCTCAGCGTTTGCAGCCGCTAGAGGGCGCTCTTCTCCTCTCTTTGGGCCCCTTCAGCGCTTCCAGTGGAAATTTCCGAGGTGGGAAGGGCTTGGGGGTTCTCTGTATCTAGGGGCTCCCGATCCAGCCGATTCAACTAACTGTGGGTTGAAAATATTCGGGAAAAAACGGAAAGTTTCGAAAAGCGACAATTGAACTTGCCACACACCGGCAACCGCTTACATAGCATTCACGTTGCCTTGCATGCCGCGCGTCACCTAGAGATGATTTAAAGTACACAGGAGGACACAGCGAAAGAGAATGTGACAATGACTGTATGGGTATGTTTATGCATAAGTGGAAAATTGTGCTCTAGACTGGAATTCGACACAACATTGTAAAAACGACAACAACGTGGAAGAAAAGTATGTTTGTATGTAAAAAATAAAGTCCTATGTCATTTTGTATAAGAGGCATCAGCATCCATGGATTTTGGCATCTGTGGGGAGTCCTGGAACCAGTGCCCCATGCTTACCAAGGCATGACTGGAAGCCCAGGCTCCTTATCCCAGACTGTCATGTCCCCACGTGGTGTGAATCCTGCCTGTCCCACACTCCCCTGGTCACTCTCCTCCAGCCCTGCCAGACTGCCCTCTTCTTCTGGAACAGGCCAAGCTGAATGCACGTCATGTCTGACCTCTAGGAATATCCGTTACTTTGTGAGCATGGCTCTGCTTCAGGAAGACGGGCTGCATTGTCACTAGAGAAGACGGGATGGAGGTTCCTTAAAAACCTACAAATGGACTTACCTGATGATCCAGCCTTCCCACGCCTGGGGATATGTCAAGAGAAAACTCTAACTCAAAAAGTCCCATGCACCTCAATGCTCACAGCAGCCCTATTTGTATTAGCCAGGACGTGGAACTAACCCCAACATCTAACGACTGGTGACTGGATAAAGAAGTCGTTGTCTTTTTATGCCGCGGAATACTACACAGCCGCGAAAAAGGATGGAACCATGCCATTTGCGGCAACATGGTTGGACACAGAGATAGTCATTCTGAGTGAAGTAAGCCAGAAGAGAGAAAAATGCCGCATGACACAACTTCCATGTGAAATCTAAGAAAAAAAGACAGAAATGATCTTAACTGCAAAAGACAAATAGAGCCACAGACATAGAGAAACAAACTTATGGTTACCAGGGAGGGACGGCGGTGGGAAGGGGTAAATATGGGCATCGGAAAATTGCCCGTCTTGGGGAGTGGTGGACATGTTAGCTCTCTTGATTGTGGCGATGGCTTTCTGGGTGTAGACATGTATGAAAATTGATCAAATACTACACGTGAGATGTGTCTAATTGACGGAACAGAACTCGTAGCCCTGTAAAGGTGTTTTAAAACAAAGAGATGGGCTGCATTGTGTCCTATGTTTCTATGTGTCTTCAGGGAGGTCTCAGGGGGGCGGTGCTGGCCTTCCTGCCAACACGATGACATGAAGCCCGAACAATCCCCCAATCGATGGGAAGAAGAGACGAGCCATGGTCACATCTGGACCCCAAGCTTACACGTGGTGCATGGGTGCCATTTATCGCCAATCCAGCGAGATTCCGGCCAGAGCTAGAGGCCGGGGCAGCGAACCGGGAGCGGCACTAAGGAGCATCGTGGCGCAGAGGCTGGACTGGGGGCCCGCAGGCTCCTCCCAGGAGGAGCCTCAGGGTTTGGGAGGTGGCTAACGTGCCTGCTTCGTGTCACCAGCAAGTGATGCCACCCGTGGAAAATCAGCTGGAATCCTGAGCCGGGTCAGCCGTGGGTGATGCGGTAAAGGCTGCTTGCTAGCAGAGGGGACGCCAGACGGACGGTGAAGCAAGCAACAGGCTGCTGAGCTTCCGGCCTGTGTTTACCGTGCTTTCCGTGTCTCCCTGCATCTCAGGGTCACCCGGAGGAATTCGTGTGGAGTTTAGAGGCCGACGGCCTCTCGGTTCCTCATCAGCCTGGCAAGCCCCCCAGCCCTCTGCGGCCAGACCTCTGCGAGCGTCTTTCCCTTGTTCTAGCAAAACCCTCCCCACCCTCGCCTGCGGCGGGCTTTTGTTTTTTTAATTGATGGCAGTGAGGATACCTTACAGCCTCCTCCGGCCCTTCCTTAGGGCTTCTGCCCTTAGAGCACGGCAAGGGGCGGCCCCCCAACCCCCACCCCCGACACCCCCGCGCTGTCCTGGGTCCTGAACTACAGAGGGTCCCTCTGGCCCTGACACTCCCTCTGGCCACGCCCTCTACGGGGTGGAGTCAGCAGGGCCAAGGGGACACGCCCATTGGCTCCACCCCGTGCTCTGGAATCCCAGGACCCCGAATGCCCTGCCCCAGCAGCCCCTGTCCCGCTTGTAGTTTCTGCACCGGCTCTCCCCGGAGTTCAGCATCCCAGGACTCACAGAGAGGCCAACGGGCAGCTGTTGGCATGGAGGTTACGGACAGAGCCCGGATGTGAGGTCTGAGTGTCCCCCTGTGCACATCCAAGGCCCCTTGGGGCATGGGATGGACCCAGCATTGGGCAGAAAAGGGTCAGGCTGGCGGTCAGAGACTGGGAATCGGCTCTCCCCGCACTTTCGCTTTCTTCGCAGGACTCCCCTGAGTCTGGGAATTCTAAAGTTGAGCCTGGACGTGTGTGGCACGTGGCAGTGACTTTGCGTGTGTGTGCGCGCGCCTGAGGACGTGTGTGGTTGTGTGTATGTTGTGGGGGTGTGCGTGGTCCATGACTCCGTGTGTGTGTGCGTGGGGATGTAGGCGGAGCAGAGTCAGTGTGTGTGCACGTGTGTTTGTGTGTACGTGCATGCATTAGTTTTAAGAATACTAGAAGCTGTCCTTCAGAAGTCTGCAGTAGTAAAAATTGTATGGTGTCCCTCACTGTATAATTCAAACTGAAAATAATCTTCAATCACCAGAAATGTAGTCCCCCCCAGATTCTGATCCCCCCTCCCATACTGATTATGCCCTCATTGTACTGATGAGGAAACTAGCTTAGAGATGTTAAGTGGCTCAGCCCAGGGCATGGAGCTCGCGAGCCCAGGGCCAGGACGCAGTCCAAGCGGCGCGGCTCCAGAGGCCTGGAGCCCTGCTCACGACCGCGCGTGGCCTCTTGGCCGGGGGGGTGCGGGGGGTGGGGGTGGGGTGGGGGTGGGGGGAAGAGATCCTGACGGGCCGGGGCCAGCGTGCAGGCTGCCCAAGCCGCGGACTCTGCAAGTCGGGTGGAGAGTACCTGACGGCAGACGAGGGTAAAGGACTGCTCAGAAATCAGATAGGTTCCTAGATCTTCGATGAGTAAGGAGGCTCAGTGCTCATCCTCGATCCCTTTGCTGGTGGCTAAAAGGGAGCAAGGCCCACGAGCGCGCTTCTGGGAGCGGCCTGCCAAAACCTGGAGCAGGGCTGCTCAGGACTGGCTCTGCAGCAGGAGCAGAGGGGGGCAATGTCGCCACCTGGTGGACATCCTTGGTAGTGGCAGTAGGAGGCCTAGCAGCCTGGGTATGGAGGCGGCAGGACGAGGTCCTAGTGGATGATCGTTTTCACATGGCTTAAAAAGCATTGCTTCATAGATTTTATCCACATTGGGGTCTATCCTACGATGGTAAATACGGTCTCCGTTACTCCATCTTAGCTGCATTGATTAATTTTTTTGAGGTTAGTTTTCTCTTCAATGATTTGGAAGCTATATTGTCTTCCAATTAAAATTCCCTCTAAGTTTTAATAAGTCATCTCTAAGTTCATAACTATATATATAATTGGACCAGTATTGCTATAACAGTCTCAAAAACGGGATAATCTATTAGATCTTGTTTCTCAATCATGATACATTTAGCATAATTTACCTCTCTGCTGTTCCCCATTGTGTGCGTGTGTGCGCGTGCGCGGGCTACAGTTCCTGCTTTTTAGACAGTTGCTTTCAGTTTGTTGCATTCGCAATGAAAATATAGGTCTAAACATCTTGGATTTAATTGCTCGCTACCGCTATTTAATCCCATGTCTTTCCCATTTTTGAGTTATTTACTTCTTTCCCAATCAAATGGACTCATGATTGGCTAATTTTTTTCCAGCGGTAGACTTGGAACCCATACCAGTCTATACGCAGCTTTATGTTCTCCTCAGCAACACCTCTCAGCCTCAACACCCAACAACACTCTCCGTATCTAGGGCCCCAAGGCTTGTTTTAAAATGCGGCATTGTTTCTCATGTCCCCCCGCCCCCCTCCCGCCCCAAAAAGGAAGCAAGAATCTTCCTTGATTTAACGTGCTGCCTTTTTAGGACTGGCTAGTCTTGTCTGGTGAATGGATATTAAGAGAGATTTCCTTAAACTTCCTCCTGCTTCGTGCCATAACTCGACTTCATTGAGAAGCATGTTTTTCCCGTTTGTAAGACGGGCTTCCGCTTTGAACTGCTAAACCATCACGGCACACTTTTTCTCCATACTTATTCCTGGAAAACTGAGCTCTCTGCCGGAGTAAAGACGGTTCCCGTCAGAGAAGTGTGGCTCCCTGTCCCAAGGTCAAAGTGTAGAAGAAAGGGAAGATTCCTGTTTCCGAGGGTTCCATTTTGTCAGGTTAGAGATCTAGTCATCCGTGTGGCTGCGGTGGAATCTGCAGTATCTTGCCTCACAGTTTCCTTTTTCTGGCTTAGCAGGGGAGCCGCATTAGCTGAGGTCGCGGCGCTATGGCCCTTGTCAGGATCCCGGTGCTGAGGCAGCCCCTTCCCCCCACCCCCTCTCCTTGTCATTTTGATCGTGCAAACTGGGTGCCAGCTGTGTGAACCCTGCTCCTGGCCGCCAGGATTGCCCCCCCCTCCCCACGCGACGTGTCCCCAGTTCCTCGGCGTCCCTCACTGCAACCAGCTAGCTCCAGGAAGGGTGCGAGCTGGCTTCCGCTGTCGTCCTTCCTCCTTCCTGTCCAGGCGGGCCCTCCTTTTGCGCTAGTCGGCCCGAAACCTTCTCTCCCGCGCTGCATAGGCTGAAGGAATGCCTCAGCGTTTGCAGCCGCTAGAGGGCGCTCTTCTCCTCTCTTTGGGCCCCTTCAGCGCTTCCAGTGGAAATTTCCGAGGTGGGAAGGGCTTGGGGGTTCTCTGTATCTAGGGGCTCCCGATCCAGCCGATTCAACTAACTGTGGGTTGAAAATATTCGGGAAAAAACGGAAAGTTTCGAAAAGCGACAATTGAACTTGCCACACACCGGCAACCGCTTACATAGCATTCACGTTGCCTTGCATGCCGCGCGTCACCTAGAGATGATTTAAAGTACACAGGAGGACACAGCGAAAGAGAATGTGACAATGACTGTATGGGTATGTTTATGCATAAGTGGAAAATTGTGCTCTAGACTGGAATTCGACACAACATTGTAAAAACGACAACAACGTGGAAGAAAAGTATGTTTGTATGTAAAAAATAAAGTCCTATGTCATTTTGTATAAGAGGCATCAGCATCCATGGATTTTGGCATCTGTGGGGAGTCCTGGAACCAGTGCCCCATGCTTACCAAGGCATGACTGGAAGCCCAGGCTCCTTATCCCAGACTGTCATGTCCCCACGTGGTGTGAATCCTGCCTGTCCCACACTCCCCTGGTCACTCTCCTCCAGCCCTGCCAGACTGCCCTCTTCTTCTGGAACAGGCCAAGCTGAATGCACGTCATGTCTGACCTCTAGGAATATCCGTTACTTTGTGAGCATGGCTCTGCTTCAGGAAGACGGGCTGCATTGTCACTAGAGAAGACGGGATGGAGGTTCCTTAAAAACCTACAAATGGACTTACCTGATGATCCAGCCTTCCCACGCCTGGGGATATGTCAAGAGAAAACTCTAACTCAAAAAGTCCCATGCACCTCAATGCTCACAGCAGCCCTATTTGTATTAGCCAGGACGTGGAACTAACCCCAACATCTAACGACTGGTGACTGGATAAAGAAGTCGTTGTCTTTTTATGCCGCGGAATACTACACAGCCGCGAAAAAGGATGGAACCATGCCATTTGCGGCAACATGGTTGGACACAGAGATAGTCATTCTGAGTGAAGTAAGCCAGAAGAGAGAAAAATGCCGCATGACACAACTTCCATGTGAAATCTAAGAAAAAAAGACAGAAATGATCTTAACTGCAAAAGACAAATAGAGCCACAGACATAGAGAAACAAACTTATGGTTACCAGGGAGGGACGGCGGTGGGAAGGGGTAAATATGGGAATCGGAAAATTGCCCGTCTTGGGGAGTGGTGGACATGTTAGCTCTCTTGATTGTGGCGATGGCTTTCTGGGTGTAGACATGTATGAAAATTGATCAAATACTACACGTGAGATGTGTCTAATTGACGGAACAGAACTCGTAGCCCTGTAAAGGTGTTTTAAAACAAAGAGATGGGCTGCATTGTGTCCTATGTTTCTATGTGTCTTCAGGGAGGTCTCAGGGGGGCGGTGCTGGCCTTCCTGCCAACACGATGACATGAAGCCCGAACAATCCCCCAATCGATGGGAAGAAGAGACGAGCCATGGTCACATCTGGACCCCAAGCTTACACGTGGTGCATGGGTGCCATTTATCGCCAATCCAGCGAGGTTCCGGCCAGAGCTAGAGGCCGGGGCAGCGAACCGGGAGCGGCACTAAGGAGCATCGTGGCGCAGAGGCTGGACTGGGGGCCCGCAGGCTCCTCCCAGGAGGAGCCTCAGGGTTTGGGAGGTGGCTAACGTGCCTGCTTCGTGTCACCAGCAAGTGATGCCACCCGTGGAAAATCAGCTGGAATCCTGAGCCGGGTCAGCCGTGGGTGATGCGGTAAAGGCTGCTTGCTAGCAGAGGGGACGCCAGACGGACGGTGAAGCAAGCAACAGGCTGCTGAGCTTCCGGCCTGTGTTTACCGTGCTTTCCGTGTCTCCCTGCATCTCAGGGTCACCCGGAGGAATTCGTGTGGAGTTTAGAGGCCGACGGCCTCTCGGTTCCTCATCAGCCTGGCAAGCCCCCCAGCCCTCTGCGGCCAGACCTCTGCGAGCGTCTTTCCCTTGTTCTAGCAAAACCCTCCCCACCCTCGCCTGCGGCGGGCTTTTGTTTTTTTAATTGATGGCAGTGAGGATACCTTACAGCCTCCTCCGGCCCTTCCTTAGGGCTTCTGCCCTTAGACCACGGCAAGGGGCGGCCCCCCAACCCCCACCCCCGACACCCCCGCGCTGTCCTGGGTCCTGAACTACAGAGGGTCCCTCTGGCCCTGACACTCCCTCTGGCCACGCCCTCTACGGGGTGGAGTCAGCAGGGCCAAGGGGACACGCCCATTGGCTCCACCCCGTGCTCTGGAATCCCAGGACCCCGAATGCCCTGCCCCAGCAGCCCCTGTCCCGCTTGTAGTTTCTGCACCGGCTCTCCCCGGAGTTCAGCATCCCAGGACTCACAGAGAGGCCAACGGGCAGCTGTTGGCATGGAGGTTACGGACAGAGCCCGGATGTGAGGTCTGAGTGTCCCCCTGTGCACATCCAAGGCCCCTTGGGGCATGGGATGGACCCAGCATTGGGCAGAAAAGGGTCAGGCTGGCGGTCAGAGACTGGGAATCGGCTCTCCCCGCACTGTCGCTTTCTTCGCAGGACTCCCCTGAGTCTGGGAATTCTAAAGTTGAGCCTGGACGTGTGTGGCACGTGGCAGTGACTTTGCGTGTGTGTGCGCGCGCCTGAGGACGTGTGTGGTTGTGTGTATGTTGTGGGGGTGTGCGTGGTCCATGACTCCGTGTGTGTGTGCGTGGGGATGTAGGCGGAGCAGAGTCAGTGTGTGTGCACGTGTGTTTGTGTGTACGTGCATGCATTAGTTTTAAGAATACTAGAAGCTGTCCTTCAGAAGTCTGCAGTAGTAAAAATTGTATGGTGTCCCTCACTGTATAATTCAAACTGAAAATAATCTTCAATCACCAGAAATGTAGTCCCCCCCAGATTCTGATCCCCCCTCCCATACTGATTATGCCCTCATTGTACTGATGAGGAAACTAGCTTAGAGATGTTAAGTGGCTCAGCCCAGGGCATGGAGCTCGCGAGCCCAGGGCCAGGACGCAGTCCAAGCGGCGCGGCTCCAGAGGCCTGGAGCCCTGCTCACGACCGCGCGTGGCCTCTTGGCCGGGGGGGTGCGGGGGGTGGGGGTGGGGTGGGGGTGGGGGGAAGAGATCCTGACGGGCCGGGGCCAGCGTGCAGGCTGCCCAAGCCGCGGACTCTGCAAGTCGGGTGGAGAGTACCTGACGGCAGACGAGGGTAAAGGACTGCTCAGAAATCAGATAGGTTCCTAGATCTTCGATGAGTAAGGAGGCTCAGTGCTCATCCTCGATCCCTTTGCTGGTGGCTAAAAGGGAGCAAGGCCCACGAGCGCGCTTCTGGGAGCGGCCTGCCAAAACCTGGAGCAGGGCTGCTCAGGACTGGCTCTGCAGCAGGAGCAGAGGGGGGCAATGTCGCCACCTGGTGGACATCCTTGGTAGTGGCAGTAGGAGGCCTAGCAGCCTGGGTATGGAGGCGGCAGGACGAGGTCCTAGTGGATGATCGTTTTCACATGGCTTAAAAAGCATTGCTTCATAGATTTTATCCACATTGGGGTCTATCCTACGATGGTAAATACGGTCTCCGTTACTCCATCTTAGCTGCATTGATTAATTTTTTTGAGGTTAGTTTTCTCTTCAATGATTTGGAAGCTATATTGTCTTCCAATTAAAATTCCCTCTAAGTTTTAATAAGTCATCTCTAAGTTCATAACTATATATATAATTGGACCAGTATTGCTATAACAGTCTCAAAAACGGGATAATCTATTAGATCTTGTTTCTCAATCATGATACATTTAGCATATTTTACCTCTCTGCTGTTCCCCATTGTGTGCATGTGTGCGCGTGCGCGGGCTACAGTTACTGCTTTTTAGACAGTTGCTTTCAGTTTGTTGCGTTCGCAATGAAAATATAGGTATAAACATCTTGGATTTAATTGCTCGCTACCGCTATTTAATCCCATGTCTTTCCCATTTTTGAGTTATTTACTTCTTTCCCAATCAAATGGACTCATGATTGGCTAATTTTTTTCCAGCGGTAGACTTGGAACCCATACCAGTCTATACGCAGCTTTATGTTCTCCTCAGCAACATCTCTCAGCCTCAACACCCAACAACACTCTCCGTATCTAGGGCCCCAAGGCTTGTTTTAAAATGCGGCATTGTTTCTCATGTCCCCCCGCCCCCCTCCCGCCCCAAAAAGGAAGCAAGAATCTTCCTTGATTTAACGTGCTGCCTTTTTAGGACTGGCTAGTCTTGTCTGGTGAATGGATATTAAGAGAGATTTCCTTAAACTTCCTCCTGCTTCGTGCCATAACTCGACTTCATTGAGAAGCATGTTTTTCCCGTTTCTAAGACGGGCTTCCGCTTTGAACTGCTAAACCATCACGGCACACTTTTTCTCCATACTTATTCCTGGAAAACTGAGCTCTCTGCCGGAGTAAAGACGGTTCCCGTCAGAGAAGTGTGGCTCCCTGTCCCAAGGTCAAAATGTAGAAGAAAGGGAAGATTCCTGTTTCCGAGGGTTCCATTTTGTCAGGTTAGAGATCTAGTCATCCGTGTGGCTGCGGTGGAATCTGCAGTATCTTGCCTCACAGTTTCCTTTTTCTGGCTTAGCAGGGGAGCCGCATTAGCTGAGGTCGCGGCGCTATGGCCCTTGTCAGGATCCCGGTGCTGAGGCAGCCCCTTCCCCCCACCCCCTCTCCTTGTCATTTTGATCGTGCAAACTGGGTGCCAGCTGTGTGAACCCTGCTCCTGGCCGCCAGGATTGCCCCCCCCTCCCCACGCGACGTGTCCCCAGTTCCTCGGCGTCCCTCACTGCAACCAGCTAGCTCCAGGAAGGGTGCGA
Organism: Vicugna pacos; assembly: GCF_048564905.1. Taxonomy (NCBI): domain Eukaryota; kingdom Metazoa; phylum Chordata; class Mammalia; order Artiodactyla; family Camelidae; genus Vicugna; species Vicugna pacos. Next base: position 64,397 of record NW_027328761.1, read on the forward strand.
GCTGGCTTCCGCTGTCGTCCTTCCTCCTTCCTGTCCAGGCGGGCCCTCCTTTTGCGCTAGTCGGCCCGAAACCTTCTCTCCCGCGCTGCATAGGCTGAAGGAATGCCTCAGCGTTTGCAGCCGCTAGAGGGCGCTCTTCTCCTCTCTTTGGGCCCCTTCAGCGCTTCCAGTGGAAATTTCCGAGGTGGGAAGGGCTTGGGGGTTCTCTGTATCTAGGGGCTCCCGATCCAGCCGATTCAACTAACTGTGGGTTGAAAATATTCGGGAAAAAACGGAAAGTTTCGAAAAGCGACAATTGAACTTGCCACACACCGGCAACCGCTTACATAGCATTCACGTTGCCTTGCATGCCGTGCGTCACCTAGAGATGATTTAAAGTACACAGGAGGACACAGCGAAAGAGAATGTGACAATGACTGTATGGGTATGTTTATGCATAAGTGGAAAATTGTGCTCTAGACTGGAATTCGACACAACATTGTAAAAACGACAACAACGTGGAAGAAAAGTATGTTTGTATGTAAAAAATAAAGTCCTATGTCATTTTGTATAAGAGGCATCAGCATCCATGGATTTTGGCATCTGTGGGGAGTCCTGGAACCAGTGCCCCATGCTTACCAAGGCATGACTGGAAGCCCAGGCTCCTTATCCCAGCCTGTCATGTCCCCACGTGGTGTGAATCCTGCCTGTCCCACACTCCCCTGGTCACTCTCCTCCAGCCCTGCCAGACTGCCCTCTTCTTCTGGAACAGGCCAAGCTGAATGCACGTCATGTCTGACCTCTAGGAATATCCGTTACTTTGTGAGCATGGCTCTGCTTCAGGAAGACGGGCTGCATTGTCACTAGAGAAGACGGGATGGAGGTTCCTTAAAAACCTACAAATGGACTTACCTGATGATCCAGCCTTCCCACGCCTGGGGATATGTCAAGAGAAAACTCTAACTCAAAAAGTCCCATGCACCTCAATGCTCACAGCAGCCCTATTTGTATTAGCCAGGACGTGGAACTAACCCCAACATCTAACGACTGGTGACTGGATAAAGAAGTCGTTGTCTTTTTATGCCGCGGAATACTACACAGCCGCGAAAAAGGATGGAACCATGCCATTTGCGGCAACATGGTTGGACACAGAGATAGTCATTCTGAGTGAAGTAAGCCAGAAGAGAGAAAAATGCCGCATGACACAACTTCCATGTGAAATCTAAGAAAAAAAGACAGAAATGATCTTAACTGCAAAAGACAAATAGAGCCACAGACATAGAGAAACAAACTTATGGTTACCAGGGAGGGACGGCGGTGGGAAGGGGTAAATATGGGCATCGGAAAATTGCCCGTCTTGGGGAGTGGTGGACATGTTAGCTCTCTTGATTGTGGCGATGGCTTTCTGGGTGTAGACATGTATGAAAATTGATCAAATACTACACGTGAGATGTGTCTAATTGACGGAACAGAACTCGTAGCCCTGTAAAGGTGTTTTAAAACAAAGAGATGGGCTGCATTGTGTCCTATGTTTCTATGTGTCTTCAGGGAGGTCTCAGGGGGGCGGTGCTGGCCTTCCTGCCAACACGATGACATGAAGCCCGAACAATCCCCCAATCGATGGGAAGAAGAGACGAGCCATGGTCACATCTGGACCCCAAGCTTACACGTGGTGCATGGGTGCCATTTATCGCCAATCCAGCGAGGTTCCGGCCAGAGCTAGAGGCCGGGGCAGCGAACCGGGAGCGGCACTAAGGAGCATCGTGGCGCAGAGGCTGGACTGGGGGCCCGCAGGCTCCTCCCAGGAGGAGCCTCAGGGTTTGGGAGGTGGCTAACGTGCCTGCTTCGTGTCACCAGCAAGTGATGCCACCCGTGGAAAATCAGCTGGAATCCTGAGCCGGGTCAGCCGTGGGTGATGCGGTAGAGGCTGCTTGCTAGCAGAGGGGACGCCAGACGGACGGTGAAGCAAGCAACAGGCTGCTGAGCTTCCGGCCTGTGTTTACCGTGCTTTCCGTGTCTCCCTGCATCTCAGGGTCACCCGGAGGAATTCGTGTGGAGTTTAGAGGCCGACGGCCTCTCGGTTCCTCATCAGCCTGGCAAGCCCCCCAGCCCTCTGCGGCCAGACCTCTGCGAGCGTCTTTCCCTTGTTCTAGCAAAACCCTCCCCACCCTCGCCTGCGGCGGGCTTTTGTTTTTTTAATTGATGGCAGTGAGGATACCTTACAGCCTCCTCCGGCCCTTCCTTAGGGCTTCTGCCCTTAGACCACGGCAAGGGGCGGCCCCCCAACCCCCACCCCCGACACCCCCGCGCTGTCCTGGGTCCTGAACTACAGAGGGTCCCTCTGGCCCTGACACTCCCTCTGGCCACGCCCTCTACGGGGTGGAGTCAGCAGGGCCAAGGGGACACGCCCATTGGCTCCACCCCGTGCTCTGGAATCCCAGGACCCCGAATGCCCTGCCCCAGCAGCCCCTGTCCCGCTTGTAGTTTCTGCACCGGCTCTCCCCGGAGTTCAGCATCCCAGGACTCACAGAGAGGCCAACGGGCAGCTGTTGGCATGGAGGTTACGGACAGAGCCCGGATGTGAGGTCTGAGTGTCCCCCTGTGCACATCCAAGGCCCCTTGGGGCATGGGATGGACCCAGCATTGGGCAGAAAAGGGTCAGGCTGGCGGTCAGAGACTGGGAATCGGCTCTCCCCGCACTGTCGCTTTCTTCGCAGGACTCCCCTGAGTCTGGGAATTCTAAAGTTGAGCCTGGACGTGTGTGGCACGTGGCAGTGACTTTGCGTGTGTGTGCGCGCGCCTGAGGACGTGTGTGGTTGTGTGTATGTTGTGGGGGTGTGCGTGGTCCATGACTCCGTGTGTGTGTGCGTGGGGATGTAGGCGGAGCAGAGTCAGTGTGTGTGCACGTGTGTTTGTGTGTACGTGCATGCATTAGTTTTAAGAATACTAGAAGCTGTCCTTCAGAAGTCTGCAGTAGTAAAAATTGTATGGTGTCCCTCACTGTATAATTCAAACTGAAAATAATCTTCAATCACCAGAAATGTAGTCCCCCCCAGATTCTGATCCCCCCTCCCATACTGATTATGCCCTCATTGTACTGATGAGGAAACTAGCTTAGAGATGTTAAGTGGCTCAGCCCAGGGCATGGAGCTCGCGAGCCCAGGGCCAGGACGCAGTCCAAGCGGCGCGGCTCCAGAGGCCTGGAGCCCTGCTCACGACCGCGCGTGGCCTCTTGGCCGGGGGGGTGCGGGGGGTGGGGGTGGGGTGGGGGTGGGGGGAAGAGATCCTGACGGGCCGGGGCCAGCGTGCAGGCTGCCCAAGCCGCGGACTCTGCAAGTCGGGTGGAGAGTACCTGACGGCAGACGAGGGTAAAGGACTGCTCAGAAATCAGATAGGTTCCTAGATCTTCGATGAGTAAGGAGGCTCAGTGCTCATCCTCGATCCCTTTGCTGGTGGCTAAAAGGGAGCAAGGCCCACGAGCGCGCTTCTGGGAGCGGCCTGCCAAAACCTGGAGCAGGGCTGCTCAGGACTGGCTCTGCAGCAGGAGCAGAGGGGGGCAATGTCGCCACCTGGTGGACATCCTTGGTAGTGGCAGTAGGAGGCCTAGCAGCCTGGGTATGGAGGCGGCAGGACGAGGTCCTAGTGGATGATCGTTTTCACATGGCTTAAAAAGCATTGCTTCATAGATTTTATCCACATTGGGGTCTATCCTACGATGGTAAATACGGTCTCCGTTACTCCATCTTAGCTGCATTGATTAATTTTTTTGAGGTTAGTTTTCTCTTCAATGATTTGGAAGCTATATTGTCTTCCAATTAAAATTCCCTCTAAGTTTTAATAAGTCATCTCTAAGTTCATAACTATATATATAATTGGACCAGTATTGCTATAACAGTCTCAAAAACGGGATAATCTATTAGATCTTGTTTCTCAATCATGATACATTTAGCATATTTTACCTCTCTGCTGTTCCCCATTGTGTGCGTGTGTGCGCGTGCGCGGGCTACAGTTCCTGCTTTTTAGACAGTTGCTTTCAGTTTGTTGCATTCGCAATGAAAATATAGGTATAAACATCTTGGATTTAATTGCTCGCTACCGCTATTTAATCCCATGTCTTTCCCATTTTTGAGTTATTTACTTCTTTCCCAATCAAATGGACTCATGATTGGCTAATTTTTTTCCAGCGGTAGACTTGGAACCCATACCAGTCTATACGCAGCTTTATGTTCTCCTCAGCAACACCTCTCAGCCTCAACACCCAACAACACTCTCCGTATCTAGGGCCCCAAGGCTTGTTTTAAAATGCGGCATTGTTTCTCATGTCCCCCCGCCCCCCTCCCGCCCCAAAAAGGAAGCAAGAATCTTCCTTGATTTAACGTGCTGCCTTTTTAGGACTGGCTAGTCTTGTCTGGTGAATGGATATTAAGAGAGATTTCCTTAAACTTCCTCCTGCTTCGTGCCATAACTCGACTTCATTGAGAAGCATGTTTTTCCCGTTTCTAAGACGGGCTTCCGCTTTGAACTGCTAAACCATCACGGCACACTTTTTCTCCATACTTATTCCTGGAAAACTGAGCTCTCTGCCGGAGTAAAGACGGTTCCCGTCAGAGAAGTGTGGCTCCCTGTCCCAAGGTCAAAGTGTAGAAGAAAGGGAAGATTCCTGTTTCCGAGGGTTCCATTTTGTCAGGTTAGAGATCTAGTCATCCGTGTGGCTGCGGTGGAATCTGCAGTATCTTGCCTCACAGTTTCCTTTTTCTGGCTTAGCAGGGGAGCCGCATTAGCTGAGGTCGCGGCGCTATGGCCCTTGTCAGGATCCCGGTGCTGAGGCAGCCCCTTCCCCCCACCCCCTCTCCTTGTCATTTTGATCGTGCAAACTGGGTGCCAGCTGTGTGAACCCTGCTCCTGGCCGCCAGGATTGCCCCCCCCCTCCCCACGCGACGTGTCCCCAGTTCCTCGGCGTCCCTCACTGCAACCAGCTAGCTCCAGGAAGGGTGCGAGCTGGCTTCCGCTGTCGTCCTTCCTCCTTCCTGTCCAGGCGGGCCCTCCTTTTGCGCTAGTCGGCCCGAAACCTTCTCTCCCGCGCTGCATAGGCTGAAGGAATGCCTCAGCGTTTGCAGCCGCTAGAGGGCGCTCTTCTCCTCTCTTTGGGCCCCTTCAGCGCTTCCAGTGGAAATTTCCGAGGTGGGAAGGGCTTGGGGGTTCTCTGTATCTAGGGGCTCCCGATCCAGCCGATTCAACTAACTGTGGGTTGAAAATATTCGGGAAAAAACGGAAAGTTTCGAAAAGCGACAATTGAACTTGCCACACACCGGCAACCGCTTACATAGCATTCACGTTGCCTTGCATGCCGCGCGTCACCTAGAGATGATTTAAAGTACACAGGAGGACACAGCGAAAGAGAATGTGACAATGACTGTATGGGTATGTTTATGCATAAGTGGAAAATTGTGCTCTAGACTGGAATTCGACACAACATTGTAAAAACGACAACAACGTGGAAGAAAAGTATGTTTGTATGTAAAAAATAAAGTCCTATGTCATTTTGTATAAGAGGCATCAGCATCCATGGATTTTGGCATCTGTGGGGAGTCCTGGAACCAGTGCCCCATGCTTACCAAGGCATGACTGGAAGCCCAGGCTCCTTATCCCAGCCTGTCATGTCCCCACGTGGTGTGAATCCTGCCTGTCCCACACTCCCCTGGTCACTCTCCTCCAGCCCTGCCAGACTGCCCTCTTCTTCTGGAACAGGCCAAGCTGAATGCACGTCATGTCTGACCTCTAGGAATATCCGTTACTTTGTGAGCATGGCTCTGCTTCAGGAAGACGGGCTGCATTGTCACTAGAGAAGACGGGATGGAGGTTCCTTAAAAACCTACAAATGGACTTACCTGATGATCCAGCCTTCCCACGCCTGGGGATATGTCAAGAGAAAACTCTAACTCAAAAAGTCCCATGCACCTCAATGCTCACAGCAGCCCTGTTTGTATTAGCCAGGACGTGGAACTAACCCCAACATCTAACGACTGGTGACTGGATAAAGAAGTCGTTGTCTTTTTATGCCGCGGAATACTACACAGCCGCGAAAAAGGATGGAACCATGCCATTTGCGGCAACATGGTTGGACACAGAGATAGTCATTCTGAGTGAAGTAAGCCAGAAGAGAGAAAAATGCCGCATGACACAACTTCCATGTGAAATCTAAGAAAAAAAGACAGAAATGATCTTAACTGCAAAAGACAAATAGAGCCACAGACATAGAGAAACAAACTTATGGTTACCAGGGAGGGACGGCGGTGGGAAGGGGTAAATATGGGAATCGGAAAATTGCCCGTCTTGGGGAGTGGTGGACATGTTAGCTCTCTTGATTGTGGCGATGGCTTTCTGGGTGTAGACATGTATGAAAATTGATCAAATACTACACGTGAGATGTGTCTAATTGACGGAACAGAACTCGTAGCCCTGTAAAGGTGTTTTAAAACAAAGAGATGGGCTGCATTGTGTCCTATGTTTCTATGTGTCTTCAGGGAGGTCTCAGGGGGGCGGTGCTGGCCTTCCTGCCAACACGATGACATGAAGCCCGAACAATCCCCCAATCGATGGGAAGAAGAGACGAGCCATGGTCACATCTGGACCCCAAGCTTACACGTGGTGCATGGGTGCCATTTATCGCCAATCCAGCGAGGTTCCGGCCAGAGCTAGAGGCCGGGGCAGCGAACCGGGAGCGGCACTAAGGAGCATCGTGGCGCAGAGGCTGGACTGGGGGCCCGCAGGCTCCTCCCAGGAGGAGCCTCAGGGTTTGGGAGGTGGCTAACGTGCCTGCTTCGTGTCACCAGCAAGTGATGCCACCCGTGGAAAATCAGCTGGAATCCTGAGCCGGGTCAGCCGTGGGTGATGCGGTAGAGGCTGCTTGCTAGCAGAGGGGACGCCAGACGGACGGTGAAGCAAGCAACAGGCTGCTGAGCTTCCGGCCTGTGTTTACCGTGCTTTCCGTGTCTCCCTGCATCTCAGGGTCACCCGGAGGAATTCGTGTGGAGTTTAGAGGCCGACGGCCTCTCGGTTCCTCATCAGCCTGGCAAGCCCCCCAGCCCTCTGCGGCCAGACCTCTGCGAGCGTCTTTCCCTTGTTCTAGCAAAACCCTCCCCACCCTCGCCTGCGGCGGGCTTTTGTTTTTTTAATTGATGGCAGTGAGGATACCTTACAGCCTCCTCCGGCCCTTCCTTAGGGCTTCTGCCCTTAGACCACGGCAAGGGGCGGCCCCCCAACCCCCACCCCCGACACCCCCGCGCTGTCCTGGGTCCTGAACTACAGAGGGTCCCTCTGGCCCTGACACTCCCTCTGGCCATGCCCTCTACGGGGTGGAGTCAGCAGGGCCAAGGGGACACGCCCATTGGCTCCACCCCGTGCTCTGGAATCCCAGGACCCCGAATGCCCTGCCCCAGCAGCCCCTGTCCCGCTTGTAGTTTCTGCACCGGCTCTCCCCGGAGTTCAGCATCCCAGGACTCACAGAGAGGCCAACGGGCAGCTGTTGGCATGGAGGTTACGGACAGAGCCCGGATGTGAGGTCTGAGTGTCCCCCTGTGCACATCCAAGGCCCCTTGGGGCATGGGATGGACCCAGCATTGGGCAGAAAAGGGTCAGGCTGGCGGTCAGAGACTGGGAATCGGCTCTCCCCGCACTGTCGCTTTCTTCGCAGGACTCCCCTGAGTCTGGGAATTCTAAAGTTGAGCCTGGACGTGTGTGGCACGTGGCAGTGACTTTGCGTGTGTGTGCGCGCGCCTGAGGACGTGTGTGGTTGTGTGTATGTTGTGGGGGTGTGCGTGGTCCATGACTCCGTGTGTGTGTGCGTGGGGATGTAGGCGGAGCAGAGTCAGTGTGTGTGCACGTGTGTTTGTGTGTACGTGCATGCATTAGTTTTAAGAATACTAGAAGCTGTCCTTCAGAAGTCTGCAGTAGTAAAAATTGTATGGTGTCCCTCACTGTATAATTCAAACTGAAAATAATCTTCAATCACCAGAAATGTAGTCCCCCCCAGATTCTGATCCCCCCTCCCATACTGATTATGCCCTCATTGTACTGATGAGGAAACTAGCTTAGAGATGTTAAGTGGCTCAGCCCAGGGCATGGAGCTCGCGAGCCCAGGGCCAGGACGCAGTCCAAGCGGCGCGGCTCCAGAGGCCTGGAGCCCTGCTCACGACCGCGCGTGGCCTCTTGGCCGGGGGGGTGCGGGGGGTGGGGGTGGGGTGGGGGTGGGGGGAAGAGATCCTGACGGGCCGGGGCCAGCGTGCAGGCTGCCCAAGCCGCGGACTCTGCAAGTCGGGTGGAGAGTACCTGACGGCAGACGAGGGTAAAGGACTGCTCAGAAATCAGATAGGTTCCTAGATCTTCGATGAGTAAGGAGGCTCAGTGCTCATCCTCGATCCCTTTGCTGGTGGCTAAAAGGGAGCAAGGCCCACGAGCGCGCTTCTGGGAGCGGCCTGCCAAAACCTGGAGCAGGGCTGCTCAGGACTGGCTCTGCAGCAGGAGCAGAGGGGGGCAATGTCGCCACCTGGTGGACATCCTTGGTAGTGGCAGTAGGAGGCCTAGCAGCCTGGGTATGGAGGCGGCAGGACGAGGTCCTAGTGGATGATCGTTTTCACATGGCTTAAAAAGCATTGCTTCATAGATTTTATCCACATTGGGGTCTATCCTACGATGGTAAATACGGTCTCCGTTACTCCATCTTAGCTGCATTGATTAATTTTTTTGAGGTTAGTTTTCTCTTCAATGATTTGGAAGCTATATTGTCTTCCAATTAAAATTCCCTCTAAGTTTTAATAAGTCATCTCTAAGTTCATAACTATATATATAATTGGACCAGTATTGCTATAACAGTCTCAAAAACGGGATAATCTATTAGATCTTGTTTCTCAATCATGATACATTTAGCATATTTTACCTCTCTGCTGTTCCCCATTGTGTGCGTGTGTGCGCGTGCGCGGGCTACAGTTCCTGCTTTTTAGACAGTTGCTTTCAGTTTGTTGCATTCGCAATGAAAATATAGGTATAAACATCTTGGATTTAATTGCTCGCTACCGCTATTTAATCCCATGTCTTTCCCATTTTTGAGTTATTTACTTCTTTCCCAATCAAATGGACTCATGATTGGCTAATTTTTTTCCAGCGGTAGACTTGGAACCCATACCAGTCTATACGCAGCTTTATGTTCTCCTCAGCAACACCTCTCAGCCTCAACACCCAACAACACTCTCCGTATCTAGGGCCCCAAGGCTTGTTTTAAAATGCGGCATTGTTTCTCATGTCCCCCCGCCCCCCTCCCGCCCCAAAAAGGAAGCAAGAATCTTCCTTGATTTAACGTGCTGCCTTTTTAGGACTGGCTAGTCTTGTCTGGTGAATGGATATTAAGAGAGATTTCCTTAAACTTCCTCCTGCTTCGTGCCATAACTCGACTTCATTGAGAAGCATGTTTTTCCCGTTTCTAAGACGGGCTTCCGCTTTGAACTGCTAAACCATCACGGCACACTTTTTCTCCATACTTATTCCTGGAAAACTGAGCTCTCTGCCGGAGTAAAGACGGTTCCCGTCAGAGAAGTGTGGCTCCCTGTCCCAAGGTCAAAGTGTAGAAGAAAGGGAAGATTCCTGTTTCCGAGGGTTCCATTTTGTCAGGTTAGAGATCTAGTCATCCGTGTGGCTGCGGTGGAATCTGCAGTATCTTGCCTCACAGTTTCCTTTTTCTGGCTTAGCAGGGGAGCCGCATTAGCTGAGGTCGCGGCGCTATGGCCCTTGTCAGGATCCCGGTGCTGAGGCAGCCCCTTCCCCCCACCCCCTCTCCTTGTCATTTTGATCGTGCAAACTGGGTGCCAGCTGTGTGAACCCTGCTCCTGGCCGCCAGGATTGCCCCCCCCCCTCCCCACGCGACGTGTCCCCAGTTCCTCGGCGTCCCTCACTGCAACCAGCTAGCTCCAGGAAGGGTGCGAGCTGGCTTCCGCTGTCGTCCTTCCTCCTTCCTGTCCAGGCGGGCCCTCCTTTTGCGCTAGTCGGCCCGAAACCTTCTCTCCCGCGCTGCATAGGCTGAAGGAATGCCTCAGCGTTTGCAGCCGCTAGAGGGCGCTCTTCTCCTCTCTTTGGGCCCCTTCAGCGCTTCCAGTGGAAATTTCCGAGGTGGGAAGGGCTTGGGGGTTCTCTGTATCTAGGGGCTCCCGATCCAGCCGATTCAACTAACTGTGGGTTGAAAATATTCGGGAAAAAACGGAAAGTTTCGAAAAGCGACAATTGAACTTGCCACACACCGGCAACCGCTTACATAGCATTCACGTTGCCTTGCATGCCGCGCGTCACCTAGAGATGATTTAAAGTACACAGGAGGACACAGCGAAAGAGAATGTGACAATGACTGTATGGGTATGTTTATGCATAAGTGGAAAATTGTGCTCTAGACTGGAATTCGACACAACATTGTAAAAACGACAACAACGTGGAAGAAAAGTATGTTTGTATGTAAAAAATAAAGTCCTATGTCATTTTGTATAAGAGGCATCAGCATCCATGGATTTTGGCATCTGTGGGGAGTCCTGGAACCAGTGCCCCATGCTTACCAAGGCATGACTGGAAGCCCAGGCTCCTTATCCCAGCCTGTCATGTCCCCACGTGGTGTGAATCCTGCCTGTCCCACACTCCCCTGGTCACTCTCCTCCAGCCCTGCCAGACTGCCCTCGTCTTCTGGAACAGGCCAAGCTGAATGCACGTCATGTCTGACCTCTAGGAATATCCGTTACTTTGTGAGCATGGCTCTGCTTCAGGAAGACGGGCTGCATTGTCACTAGAGAAGACGGGATGGAGGTTCCTTAAAAACCTACAAATGGACTTACCTGATGATCCAGCCTTCCCACGCCTGGGGATATGTCAAGAGAAAACTCTAACTCAAAAAGTCCCATGCACCTCAATGCTCACAGCAGCCCTGTTTGTATTAGCCAGGACGTGGAACTAACCCCAACATCTAACGACTGGTGACTGGATAAAGAAGTCGTTGTCTTTTTATGCCGCGGAATACTACACAGCCGCGAAAAAGGATGGAACCATGCCATTTGCGGCAACATGGTTGGACACAGAGATAGTCATTCTGAGTGAAGTAAGCCAGAAGAGAGAAAAATGCCGCATGACACAACTTCCATGTGAAATCTAAGAAAAAAAGACAGAAATGATCTTAACTGCAAAAGACAAATAGAGCCACAGACATAGAGAAACAAACTTATGGTTACCAGGGAGGGACGGCGGTGGGAAGGGGTAAATATGGGAATCGGAAAATTGCCCGTCTTGGGGAGTGGTGGACATGTTAGCTCTCTTGATTGTGGCGATGGCTTTCTGGGTGTAGACATGTATGAAAATTGATCAAATACTACACGTGAGATGTGTCTAATTGACGGAACAGAACTCGTAGCCCTGTAAAGGTGTTTTAAAACAAAGAGATGGGCTGCATTGTGTCCTATGTTTCTATGTGTCTTCAGGGAGGTCTCAGGGGGGCGGTGCTGGCCTTCCTGCCAACACGATGACATGAAGCCCGAACAATCCCCCAATCGATGGGAAGAAGAGACGAGCCATGGTCACATCTGGACCCCAAGCTTACACGTGGTGCATGGGTGCCATTTATCGCCAATCCAGCGAGGTTCCGGCCAGAGCTAGAGGCCGGGGCAGCGAACCGGGAGCGGCACTAAGGAGCATCGTGGCGCAGAGGCTGGACTGGGGGCCCGCAGGCTCCTCCCAGGAGGAGCCTCAGGGTTTGGGAGGTGGCTAACGTGCCTGCTTCGTGTCACCAGCAAGTGATGCCACCCGTGGAAAATCAGCTGGAATCCTGAGCCGGGTCAGCCGTGGGTGATGCGGTAGAGGCTGCTTGCTAGCAGAGGGGACGCCAGACGGACGGTGAAGCAAGCAACAGGCTGCTGAGCTTCCGGCCTGTGTTTACCGTGCTTTCCGTGTCTCCCTGCATCTCAGGGTCACCCGGAGGAATTCGTGTGGAGTTTAGAGGCCGACGGCCTCTCGGTTCCTCATCAGCCTGGCAAGCCCCCCAGCCCTCTGCGGCCAGACCACTGCGAGCGTCTTTCCCTTGTTCTAGCAAAACCCTCCCCACCCTCGCCTGCGGCGGGCTTTTGTTTTTTTAATTGATGGCAGTGAGGATACCTTACAGCCTCCTCCGGCCCTTCCTTAGGGCTTCTGCCCTTAGACCACGGCAAGGGGCGGCCCCCCAACCCCCACCCCCGACACCCCCGCGCTGTCCTGGGTCCTGAACTACAGAGGGTCCCTCTGGCCCTGACACTCCCTCTGGCCACGCCCTCTACGGGGTGGAGTCAGCAGGGCCAAGGGGACACGCCCATTGGCTCCACCCCGTGCTCTGGAATCCCAGGACCCCGAATGCCCTGCCCCAGCAGCCCCTGTCCCGCTTGTAGTTTCTGCACCGGCTCTCCCCGGAGTTCAGCATCCCAGGACTCACAGAGAGGCCAACGGGCAGCTGTTGGCATGGAGGTTACGGACAGAGCCCGGATGTGAGGTCTGAGTGTCCCCCTGTGCACATCCAAGGCCCCTTGGGGCATGGGATGGACCCAGCATTGGGCAGAAAAGGGTCAGGCTGGCGGTCAGAGACTGGGAATCGGCTCTCCCCGCACTGTCGCTTTCTTCGCAGGACTCCCCTGAGTCTGGGAATTCTAAAGTTGAGCCTGGACGTGTGTGGCACGTGGCAGTGACTTTGCGTGTGTGTGCGCGCGCCTGAGGACGTGTGTGGTTGTGTGTATGTTGTGGGGGTGTGCGTGGTCCATGACTCCGTGTGTGTGTGCGTGGGGATGTAGGCGGAGCAGAGTCAGTGTGTGTGCACGTGTGTTTGTGTGTACGTGCATGCATTAGTTTTAAGAATACTAGAAGCTGTCCTTCAGAAGTCTGCAGTAGTAAAAATTGTATGGTGTCCCTCACTGTATAATTCAAACTGAAAATAATCTTCAATCACCAGAAATGTAGTCCCCCCCAGATTCTGATCCCCCCTCCCATACTGATTATGCCCTCATTGTACTGATGAGGAAACTAGCTTAGAGATGTTAAGTGGCTCAGCCCAGGGCATGGAGCTCGCGAGCCCAGGGCCAGGACGCAGTCCAAGCGGCGCGGCTCCAGAGGCCTGGAGCCCTGCTCACGACCGCGCGTGGCCTCTTGGCCGGGGGGGTGCGGGGGGTGGGGGTGGGGTGGGGGTGGGGGGAAGAGATCCTGACGGGCCGGGGCCAGCGTGCAGGCTGCCCAAGCCGCGGACTCTGCAAGTCGGGTGGAGAGTACCTGACGGCAGACGAGGGTAAAGGACTGCTCAGAAATCAGATAGGTTCCTAGATCTTCGATGAGTAAGGAGGCTCAGTGCTCATCCTCGATCCCTTTGCTGGTGGCTAAAAGGGAGCAAGGCCCACGAGCGCGCTTCTGGGAGCGGCCTGCCAAAACCTGGAGCAGGGCTGCTCAGGACTGGCTCTGCAGCAGGAGCAGAGGGGGGCAATGTCGCCACCTGGTGGACATCCTTGGTAGTGGCAGTAGGAGGCCTAGCAGCCTGGGTATGGAGGCGGCAGGACGAGGTCCTAGTGGATGATCGTTTTCACATGGCTTAAAAAGCATTGCTTCATAGATTTTATCCACATTGGGGTCTATCCTACGATGGTAAATACGGTCTCCGTTACTCCATCTTAGCTGCATTGATTAATTTTTTTGAGGTTAGTTTTCTCTTCAATGATTTGGAAGCTATATTGTCTTCCAATTAAAATTCCCTCTAAGTTTTAATAAGTCATCTCTAAGTTCATAACTATATATATAATTGGACCAGTATTGCTATAACAGTCTCAAAAACGGGATAATCTATCAGATCTTGTTTCTCAATCATGATACATTTAGCATATTTTACCTCTCTGCTGTTCCCCATTGTGTGCGTGTGTGCGCGTGCGCGGGCTACAGTTCCTGCTTTTTAGACAGTTGCTTTCAGTTTGTTGCATTCGCAATGAAAATATAGGTATAAACATCTTGGATTTAATTGCTCGCTACCGCTATTTAATCCCATGTCTTTCCCATTTTTGAGTTATTTACTTCTTTCCCAATCAAATGGACTCATGATTGGCTAATTTTTTTCCAGCGGTAGACTTGGAACCCATACCAGTCTATACGCAGCTTTATGTTCTCCTCAGCAACACCTCTCAGCCTCAACACCCAACAACACTCTCCGTATCTAGGGCCCCAAGGCTTGTTTTAAAATGCGGCATTGTTTCTCATGTCCCCCCGCCCCCCTCCCGCCCCAAAAAGGAAGCAAGAATCTTCCTTGATTTAACGTGCTGCCTTTTTAGGACTGGCTAGTCTTGTCTGGTGAATGGATATTAAGAGAGATTTCCTTAAACTTCCTCCTGCTTCGTGCCATAACTCGACTTCATTGAGAAGCATGTTTTTCCCGTTTCTAAGACGGGCTTCCGCTTTGAACTGCTAAACCATCACGGCACACTTTTTCTCCATACTTATTCCTGGAAAACTGAGCTCTCTGCCGGAGTAAAGACGGTTCCCGTCAGAGAAGTGTGGCTCCCTGTCCCAAGGTCAAAGTGTAGAAGAAAGGGAAGATTCCTGTTTCCGAGGGTTCCATTTTGTCAGGTTAGAGATCTAGTCATCCGTGTGGCTGCGGTGGAATCTGCAGTATCTTGCCTCACAGTTTCCTTTTTCTGGCTTAGCAGGGGAGCCGCATTAGCTGAGGTCGCGGCGCTATGGCCCTTGTCAGGATCCCGGTGCTGAGGCAGCCCCTTCCCCCCACCCCCTCTCCTTGTCATTTTGATCGTGCAAACTGGGTGCCAGCTGTGTGAACCCTGCTCCTGGCCGCCAGGATTGCCCCCCCCCTCCCCACGCGACGTGTCCCCAGTTCCTCGGCGTCCCTCACTGCAACCAGCTAGCTCCAGGAAGGGTGCGAGCTGGCTTCCGCTGTCGTCCTTCCTCCTTCCTGTCCAGGCGGGCCCTCCTTTTGCGCTAGTCGGCCCGAAACCTTCTCTCCCGCGCTGCATAGGCTGAAGGAATGCCTCAGCGTTTGCAGCCGCTAGAGGGCGCTCTTCTCCTCTCTTTGGGCCCCTTCAGCGCTTCCAGTGGAAATTTCCGAGGTGGGAAGGGCTTGGGGGTTCTCTGTATCTAGGGGCTCCCGATCCAGCCGATTCAACTAACTGTGGGTTGAAAATATTCGGGAAAAAACGGAAAGTTTCGAAAAGCGACAATTGAACTTGCCACACACCGGCAACCGCTTACATAGCATTCACGTTGCCTTGCATGCCGCGCGTCACCTAGAGATGATTTAAAGTACACAGGAGGACACAGCGAAAGAGAATGTGACAATGACTGTATGGGTATGTTTATGCATAAGTGGAAAATTGTGCTCTAGACTGGAATTCGACACAACATTGTAAAAACGACAACAACGTGGAAGAAAAGTATGTTTGTATGTAAAAAATAAAGTCCTATGTCATTTTGTATAAGAGGCATCAGCATCCATGGATTTTGGCATCTGTGGGGAGTCCTGGAACCAGTGCCCCATGCTTACCAAGGCATGACTGGAAGCCCAGGCTCCTTATCCCAGCCTGTCATGTCCCCACGTGGTGTGAATCCTGCCTGTCCCACACTCCCCTGGTCACTCTCCTCCAGCCCTGCCAGACTGCCCTCGTCTTCTGGAACAGGCCAAGCTGAATGCACGTCATGTCTGACCTCTAGGAATATCCGTTACTTTGTGAGCATGGCTCTGCTTCAGGAAGACGGGCTGCATTGTCACTAGAGAAGACGGGATGGAGGTTCCTTAAAAACCTACAAATGGACTTACCTGATGATCCAGCCTTCCCACGCCTGGGGATATGTCAAGAGAAAACTCTAACTCAAAAAGTCCCATGCACCTCAATGCTCACAGCAGCCCTGTTTGTATTAGCCAGGACGTGGAACTAACCCCAACATCTAACGACTGGTGACTGGATAAAGAAGTCGTTGTCTTTTTATGCCGCGGAATACTACACAGCCGCGAAAAAGGATGGAACCATGCCATTTGCGGCAACATGGTTGGACACAGAGATAGTCATTCTGAGTGAAGTAAGCCAGAAGAGAGAAAAATGCCGCATGACACAACTTCCATGTGAAATCTAAGAAAAAAAGACAGAAATGATCTTAACTGCAAAAGACAAATAGAGCCACAGACATAGAGAAACAAACTTATGGTTACCAGGGAGGGACGGCGGTGGGAAGGGGTAAATATGGGAATCGGAAAATTGCCCGTCTTGGGGAGTGGTGGACATGTTAGCTCTCTTGATTGTGGCGATGGCTTTCTGGGTGTAGACATGTATGAAAATTGATCAAATACTACACGTGAGATGTGTCTAATTGACGGAACAGAACTCGTAGCCCTGTAAAGGTGTTTTAAAACAAAGAGATGGGCTGCATTGTGTCCTATGTTTCTATGTGTCTTCAGGGAGGTCTCAGGGGGGCGGTGCTGGCCTTCCTGCCAACACGATGACATGAAGCCCGAACAATCCCCCAATCGATGGGAAGAAGAGACGAGCCATGGTCACATCTGGACCCCAAGCTTACACGTGGTGCATGGGTGCCATTTATCGCCAATCCAGCGAGGTTCCGGCCAGAGCTAGAGGCCGGGGCAGCGAACCGGGAGCGGCACTAAGGAGCATCGTGGCGCAGAGGCTGGACTGGGGGCCCGCAGGCTCCTCCCAGGAGGAGCCTCAGGGTTTGGGAGGTGGCTAACGTGCCTGCTTCGTGTCACCAGCAAGTGATGCCACCCGTGGAAAATCAGCTGGAATCCTGAGCCGGGTCAGCCGTGGGTGATGCGGTAGAGGCTGCTTGCTAGCAGAGGGGACGCCAGACGGACGGTGAAGCAAGCAACAGGCTGCTGAGCTTCCGGCCTGTGTTTACCGTGCTTTCCGTGTCTCCCTGCATCTCAGGGTCACCCGGAGGAATTCGTGTGGAGTTTAGAGGCCGACGGCCTCTCGGTTCCTCATCAGCCTGGCAAGCCCCCCAGCCCTCTGCGGCCAGACCACTGCGAGCGTCTTTCCCTTGTTCTAGCAAAACCCTCCCCACCCTCGCCTGCGGCGGGCTTTTGTTTTTTTAATTGATGGCAGTGAGGATACCTTACAGCCTCCTCCGGCCCTTCCTTAGGGCTTCTGCCCTTAGACCACGGCAAGGGGCGGCCCCCCAACCCCCACCCCCGACACCCCCGCGCTGTCCTGGGTCCTGAACTACAGAGGGTCCCTCTGGCCCTGACACTCCCTCTGGCCACGCCCTCTACGGGGTGGAGTCAGCAGGGCCAAGGGGACACGCCCATTGGCTCCACCCCGTGCTCTGGAATCCCAGGACCCCGAATGCCCTGCCCCAGCAGCCCCTGTCCCGCTTGTAGTTTCTGCACCGGCTCTCCCCGGAGTTCAGCATCCCAGGACTCACAGAGAGGCCAACGGGCAGCTGTTGGCATGGAGGTTACGGACAGAGCCCGGATGTGAGGTCTGAGTGTCCCCCTGTGCACATCCAAGGCCCCTTGGGGCATGGGATGGACCCAGCATTGGGCAGAAAAGGGTCAGGCTGGCGGTCAGAGACTGGGAATCGGCTCTCCCCGCACTGTCGCTTTCTTCGCAGGACTCCCCTGAGTCTGGGAATTCTAAAGTTGAGCCTGGACGTGTGTGGCACGTGGCAGTGACTTTGCGTGTGTGTGCGCGCGCCTGAGGACGTGTGTGGTTGTGTGTATGTTGTGGGGGTGTGCGTGGTCCATGACTCCGTGTGTGTGTGCGTGGGGATGTAGGCGGAGCAGAGTCAGTGTGTGTGCACGTGTGTTTGTGTGTACGTGCATGCATTAGTTTTAAGAATACTAGAAGCTGTCCTTCAGAAGTCTGCAGTAGTAAAAATTGTATGGTGTCCCTCACTGTATAATTCAAACTGAAAATAATCTTCAATCACCAGAAATGTAGTCCCCCCCAGATTCTGATCCCCCCTCCCATACTGATTATGCCCTCATTGTACTGATGAGGAAACTAGCTTAGAGATGTTAAGTGGCTCAGCCCAGGGCATGGAGCTCGCGAGCCCAGGGCCAGGACGCAGTCCAAGCGGCGCGGCTCCAGAGGCCTGGAGCCCTGCTCACGACCGCGCGTGGCCTCTTGGCCGGGGGGGTGCGGGGGGTGGGGGTGGGGTGGGGGTGGGGGGAAGAGATCCTGACGGGCCGGGGCCAGCGTGCAGGCTGCCCAAGCCGCGGACTCTGCAAGTCGGGTGGAGAGTACCTGACGGCAGACGAGGGTAAAGGACTGCTCAGAAATCAGATAGGTTCCTAGATCTTCGATGAGTAAGGAGGCTCAGTGCTCATCCTCGATCCCTTTGCTGGTGGCTAAAAGGGAGCAAGGCCCACGAGCGCGCTTCTGGGAGCGGCCTGCCAAAACCTGGAGCAGGGCTGCTCAGGACTGGCTCTGCAGCAGGAGCAGAGGGGGGCAATGTCGCCACCTGGTGGACATCCTTGGTAGTGGCAGTAGGAGGCCTAGCAGCCTGGGTATGGAGGCGGCAGGACGAGGTCCTAGTGGATGATCGTTTTCACATGGCTTAAAAAGCATTGCTTCATAGATTTTATCCACATTGGGGTCTATCCTACGATGGTAAATACGGTCTCCGTTACTCCATCTTAGCTGCATTGATTAATTTTTTTGAGGTTAGTTTTCTCTTCAATGATTTGGAAGCTATATTGTCTTCCAATTAAAATTCCCTCTAAGTTTTAATAAGTCATCTCTAAGTTCATAACTATATATATAATTGGACCAGTATTGCTATAACAGTCTCAAAAACGGGATAATCTATCAGATCTTGTTTCTCAATCATGATACATTTAGCATATTTTACCTCTCTGCTGTTCCCCATTGTGTGCGTGTGTGCGCGTGCGCGGGCTACAGTTCCTGCTTTTTAGACAGTTGCTTTCAGTTTGTTGCATTCGCAATGAAAATATAGGTCTAAACATCTTGGATTTAATTGCTCGCTACCGCTATTTAATCCCATGTCTTTCCCATTTTTGAGTTATTTACTTCTTTCCCAATCAAATGGACTCATGATTGGCTAATTTTTTTCCAGCGGTAGACTTGGAACCCATACCAGTCTATACGCAGCTTTATGTTCTCCTCAGCAACACCTCTCAGCCTCAACACCCAACAACACTCTCCGTATCTAGGGCCCCAAGGCTTGTTTTAAAATGCGGCATTGTTTCTCATGTCCCCCCGCCCCCCTCCCGCCCCAAAAAGGAAGCAAGAATCTTCCTTGATTTAACGTGCTGCCTTTTTAGGACTGGCTAGTCTTGTCTGGTGAATGGATATTAAGAGAGATTTCCTTAAACTTCCTCCTGCTTCGTGCCATAACTCGACTTCATTGAGAAGCATGTTTTTCCCGTTTCTAAGACGGGCTTCCGCTTTGAACTGCTAAACCATCACGGCACACTTTTTCTCCATACTTATTCCTGGAAAACTGAGCTCTCTGCCGGAGTAAAGACGGTTCCCGTCAGAGAAGTGTGGCTCCCTGTCCCAAGGTCAAAGTGTAGAAGAAAGGGAAGATTCCTGTTTCCGAGGGTTCCATTTTGTCAGGTTAGAGATCTAGTCATCCGTGTGGCTGCGGTGGAATCTGCAGTATCTTGCCTCACAGTTTCCTTTTTCTGGCTTAGCAGGGGAGCCGCATTAGCTGAGGTCGCGGCGCTATGGCCCTTGTCAGGATCCCGGTGCTGAGGCAGCCCCTTCCCCCCACCCCCTCTCCTTGTCATTTTGATCGTGCAAACTGGGTGCCAGCTGTGTGAACCCTGCTCCTGGCCGCCAGGATTGCCCCCCCCCCTCCCCACGCGACGTGTCCCCAGTTCCTCGGCGTCCCTCACTGCAACCAGCTAGCTCCAGGAAGGGTGCGAGCTGGCTTCCGCTGTCGTCCTTCCTCCTTCCTGTCCAGGCGGGCCCTCCTTTTGCGCTAGTCGGCCCGAAACCTTCTCTCCCGCGCTGCATAGGCTGAAGGAATGCCTCAGCGTTTGCAGCCGCTAGAGGGCGCTCTTCTCCTCTCTTTGGGCCCCTTCAGCGCTTCCAGTGGAAATTTCCGAGGTGGGAAGGGCTTGGGGGTTCTCTGTATCTAGGGGCTCCCGATCCAGCCGATTCAACTAACTGTGGGTTGAAAATATTCGGGAAAAAACGGAAAGTTTCGAAAAGCGACAATTGAACTTGCCACACACCGGCAACCGCTTACATAGCATTCACGTTGCCTTGCATGCCGCGCGTCACCTAGAGATGATTTAAAGTACACAGGAGGACACAGCGAAAGAGAATGTGACAATGACTGTATGGGTATGTTTATGCATAAGTGGAAAATTGTGCTCTAGACTGGAATTCGACACAACATTGTAAAAACGACAACAACGTGGAAGAAAAGTATGTTTGTATGTAAAAAATAAAGTCCTATGTCATTTTGTATAAGAGGCATCAGCATCCATGGATTTTGGCATCTGTGGGGAGTCCTGGAACCAGTGCCCCATGCTTACCAAGGCATGACTGGAAGCCCAGGCTCCTTATCCCAGCCTGTCATGTCCCCACGTGGTGTGAATCCTGCCTGTCCCACACTCCCCTGGTCACTCTCCTCCAGCCCTGCCAGACTGCCCTCGTCTTCTGGAACAGGCCAAGCTGAATGCACGTCATGTCTGACCTCTAGGAATATCCGTTACTTTGTGAGCATGGCTCTGCTTCAGGAAGACGGGCTGCATTGTCACTAGAGAAGACGGGATGGAGGTTCCTTAAAAACCTACAAATGGACTTACCTGATGATCCAGCCTTCCCACGCCTGGGGATATGTCAAGAGAAAACTCTAACTCAAAAAGTCCCATGCACCTCAATGCTCACAGCAGCCCTATTTGTATTAGCCAGGACGTGGAACTAACCCCAACATCTAACGACTGGTGACTGGATAAAGAAGTCGTTGTCTTTTTATGCCGCGGAATACTACACAGCCGCGAAAAAGGATGGAACCATGCCATTTGCGGCAACATGGTTGGACACAGAGATAGTCATTCTGAGTGAAGTAAGCCAGAAGAGAGAAAAATGCCGCATGACACAACTTCCATGTGAAATCTAAGAAAAAAAGACAGAAATGATCTTAACTGCAAAAGACAAATAGAGCCACAGACATAGAGAAACAAACTTATGGTTACCAGGGAGGGACGGCGGTGGGAAGGGGTAAATATGGGCATCGGAAAATTGCCCGTCTTGGGGAGTGGTGGACATGTTAGCTCTCTTGATTGTGGCGATGGCTTTCTGGGTGTAGACATGTATGAAAATTGATCAAATACTACACGTGAGATGTGTCTAATTGACGGAACAGAACTCGTAGCCCTGTAAAGGTGTTTTAAAACAAAGAGATGGGCTGCATTGTGTCCTATGTTTCTATGTGTCTTCAGGGAGGTCTCAGGGGGGCGGTGCTGGCCTTCCTGCCAACACGATGACATGAAGCCCGAACAATCCCCCAATCGATGGGAAGAAGAGACGAGCCATGGTCACATCTGGACCCCAAGCTTACACGTGGTGCATGGGTGCCATTTATCGCCAATCCAGCGAGGTTCCGGCCAGAGCTAGAGGCCGGGGCAGCGAACCGGGAGCGGCACTAAGGAGCATCGTGGCGCAGAGGCTGGACTGGGGGCCCGCAGGCTCCTCCCAGGAGGAGCCTCAGGGTTTGGGAGGTGGCTAACGTGCCTGCTTCGTGTCACCAGCAAGTGATGCCACCCGTGGAAAATCAGCTGGAATCCTGAGCCGGGTCAGCCGTGGGTGATGCGGTAGAGGCTGCTTGCTAGCAGAGGGGACGCCAGACGGACGGTGAAGCAAGCAACAGGCTGCTGAGCTTCCGGCCTGTGTTTACCGTGCTTTCCGTGTCTCCCTGCATCTCAGGGTCACCCGGAGGAATTCGTGTGGAGTTTAGAGGCCGACGGCCTCTCGGTTCCTCATCAGCCTGGCAAGCCCCCCAGCCCTCTGCGGCCAGACCTCTGCGAGCGTCTTTCCCTTGTTCTAGCAAAACCCTCCCCACCCTCGCCTGCGGCGGGCTTTTGTTTTTTTAATTGATGGCAGTGAGGATACCTTACAGCCTCCTCCGGCCCTTCCTTAGGGCTTCTGCCCTTAGACCACGGCAAGGGGCGGCCCCCCAACCCCCACCCCCGACACCCCCGCGCTGTCCTGGGTCCTGAACTACAGAGGGTCCCTCTGGCCCTGACACTCCCTCTGGCCACGCCCTCTACGGGGTGGAGTCAGCAGGGCCAAGGGGACACGCCCATTGGCTCCACCCCGTGCTCTGGAATCCCAGGACCCCGAATGCCCTGCCCCAGCAGCCCCTGTCCCGCTTGTAGTTTCTGCACCGGCTCTCCCCGGAGTTCAGCATCCCAGGACTCACAGAGAGGCCAACGGGCAGCTGTTGGCATGGAGGTTACGGACAGAGCCCGGATGTGAGGTCTGAGTGTCCCCCTGTGCACATCCAAGGCCCCTTGGGGCATGGGATGGACCCAGCATTGGGCAGAAAAGGGTCAGGCTGGCGGTCAGAGACTGGGAATCGGCTCTCCCCGCACTATCGCTTTCTTCGCAGGACTCCCCTGAGTCTGGGAATTCTAAAGTTGAGCCTGGACGTGTGTGGCACGTGGCAGTGACTTTGCGTGTGTGTGCGCGCGCCTGAGGACGTGTGTGGTTGTGTGTATGTTGTGGGGGTGTGCGTGGTCCATGACTCCGTGTGTGTGTGCGTGGGGATGTAGGCGGAGCAGAGTCAGTGTGTGTGCACGTGTGTTTGTGTGTACGTGCATGCATTAGTTTTAAGAATACTAGAAGCTGTCCTTCAGAAGTCTGCAGTAGTAAAAATTGTATGGTGTCCCTCACTGTATAATTCAAACTGAAAATAATCTTCAATCACCAGAAATGTAGTCCCCCCCAGATTCTGATCCCCCCTCCCATACTGATTATGCCCTCATTGTACTGATGAGGAAACTAGCTTAGAGATGTTAAGTGGCTCAGCCCAGGGCATGGAGCTCGCGAGCCCAGGGCCAGGACGCAGTCCAAGCGGCGCGGCTCCAGAGGCCTGGAGCCCTGCTCACGACCGCGCGTGGCCTCTTGGCCGGGGGGGTGCGGGGTTGGGGGTGGGGTGGGGGTGGGGGGAAGAGATCCTGACGGGCCGGGGCCAGCGTGCAGGCTGCCCAAGCCGCGGACTCTGCAAGTCGGGTGGAGAGTACCTGACGGCAGACGAGGGTAAAGGACTGCTCAGAAATCAGATAGGTTCCTAGATCTTCGATGAGTAAGGAGGCTCAGTGCTCATCCTCGATCCCTTTGCTGGTGGCTAAAAGGGAGCAAGGCCCACGAGCGCGCTTCTGGGAGCGGCCTGCCAAAACCTGGAGCAGGGCTGCTCAGGACTGGCTCTGCAGCAGGAGCAGAGGGGGGCAATGTCGCCACCTGGTGGACATCCTTGGTAGTGGCAGTAGGAGGCCTAGCAGCCTGGGTATGGAGGCGGCAGGACGAGGTCCTAGTGGATGATCGTTTTCACATGGCTTAAAAAGCATTGCTTCATAGATTTTATCCACATTGGGGTCTATCCTACGATGGTAAATACGGTCTCCGTTACTCCATCTTAGCTGCATTGATTAATTTTTTTGAGGTTAGTTTTCTCTTCAATGATTTGGAAGCTATATTGTCTTCCAATTAAAATTCCCTCTAAGTTTTAATAAGTCATCTCTAAGTTCATAACTATATATATAATTGGACCAGTATTGCTATAACAGTCTCAAAAACGGGATAATCTATTAGATCTTGTTTCTCAATCATGATACATTTAGCATATTTTACCTCTCTGCTGTTCCCCATTGTGTGCGTGTGTGCGCGTGCGCGGGCTACAGTTCCTGCTTTTTAGACAGTTGCTTTCAGTTTGTTGCATTCGCAATGAAAATATAGGTATAAACATCTTGGATTTAATTGCTCGCTACCGCTATTTAATCCCATGTCTTTCCCATTTTTGAGTTATTTACTTCTTTCCCAATCAAATGGACTCATGATTGGCTAATTTTTTTCCAGCGGTAGACTTGGAACCCATACCAGTCTATACGCAGCTTTATGTTCTCCTCAGCAACACCTCTCAGCCTCAACACCCAACAACACTCTCCGTATCTAGGGCCCCAAGGCTTGTTTTAAAATGCGGCATTGTTTCTCATGTCCCCCCGCCCCCCTCCCGCCCCAAAAAGGAAGCAAGAATCTTCCTTGATTTAACGTGCTGCCTTTTTAGGACTGGCTAGTCTTGTCTGGTGAATGGATATTAAGAGAGATTTCCTTAAACTTCCTCCTGCTTCGTGCCATAACTCGACTTCATTGAGAAGCATGTTTTTCCCGTTTCTAAGACGGGCTTCCGCTTTGAACTGCTAAACCATCACGGCACACTTTTTCTCCATACTTATTCCTGGAAAACTGAGCTCTCTGCCGGAGTAAAGACGGTTCCCGTCAGAGAAGTGTGGCTCCCTGTCCCAAGGTCAAAGTGTAGAAGAAAGGGAAGATTCCTGTTTCCGAGGGTTCCATTTTGTCAGGTTAGAGATCTAGTCATCCGTGTGGCTGCGGTGGAATCTGCAGTATCTTGCCTCACAGTTTCCTTTTTCTGGCTTAGCAGGGGAGCCGCATTAGCTGAGGTCGCGGCGCTATGGCCCTTGTCAGGATCCCGGTGCTGAGGCAGCCCCTTCCCCCCACCCCCTCTCCTTGTCATTTTGATCGTGCAAACTGGGTGCCAGCTGTGTGAACCCTGCTCCTGGCCGCCAGGATTGCCCCCCCCCCACGCGACGTGTCCCCAGTTCCTCGGCGTCCCTCACTGCAACCAGCTAGCTCCAGGAAGGGTGCGAGCTGGCTTCCGCTGTCGTCCTTCCTCCTTCCTGTCCAGGCGGGCCCTCCTTTTGCGCTAGTCGGCCCGAAACCTTCTCTCCCGCGCTGCATAGGCTGAAGGAATGCCTCAGCGTTTGCAGCCGCTAGAGGGCGCTCTTCTCCTCTCTTTGGGCCCCTTCAGCGCTTCCAGTGGAAATTTCCGAGGTGGGAAGGGCTTGGGGGTTCTCTGTATCTAGGGGCTCCCGATCCAGCCGATTCAACTAACTGTGGGTTGAAAATATTCGGGAAAAAACGGAAAGTTTCGAAAAGCGACAATTGAACTTGCCACACACCGGCAACCGCTTACATAGCATTCACGTTGCCTTGCATGCCGCGCGTCACCTAGAGATGATTTAAAGTACACAGGAGGACACAGCGAAAGAGAATGTGACAATGACTGTATGGGTATGTTTATGCATAAGTGGAAAATTGTGCTCTAGACTGGAATTCGACACAACATTGTAAAAACGACAACAACGTGGAAGAAAAGTATGTTTGTATGTAAAAAATAAAGTCCTATGTCATTTTGTATAAGAGGCATCAGCATCCATGGATTTTGGCATCTGTGGGGAGTCCTGGAACCAGTGCCCCATGCTTACCAAGGCATGACTGGAAGCCCAGGCTCCTTATCCCAGCCTGTCATGTCCCCACGTGGTGTGAATCCTGCCTGTCCCACACTCCCCTGGTCACTCTCCTCCAGCCCTGCCAGACTGCCCTCGTCTTCTGGAACAGGCCAAGCTGAATGCACGTCATGTCTGACCTCTAGGAATATCCGTTACTTTGTGAGCATGGCTCTGCTTCAGGAAGACGGGCTGCATTGTCACTAGAGAAGACGGGATGGAGGTTCCTTAAAAACCTACAAATGGACTTACCTGATGATCCAGCCTTCCCACGCCTGGGGATATGTCAAGAGAAAACTCTAACTCAAAAAGTCCCATGCACCTCAATGCTCACAGCAGCCCTGTTTGTATTAGCCAGGACGTGGAACTAACCCCAACATCTAACGACTGGTGACTGGATAAAGAAGTCGTTGTCTTTTTATGCCGCGGAATACTACACAGCCGCGAAAAAGGATGGAACCATGCCATTTGCGGCAACATGGTTGGACACAGAGATAGTCATTCTGAGTGAAGTAAGCCAGAAGAGAGAAAAATGCCGCATGACACAACTTCCATGTGAAATCTAAGAAAAAAAGACAGAAATGATCTTAACTGCAAAAGACAAATAGAGCCACAGACATAGAGAAACAAACTTATGGTTACCAGGGAGGGACGGCGGTGGGAAGGGGTAAATATGGGCATCGGAAAATTGCCCGTCTTGGGGAGTGGTGGACATGTTAGCTCTCTTGATTGTGGCGATGGCTTTCTGGGTGTAGACATGTATGAAAATTGATCAAATACTACACGTGAGATGTGTCTAATTGACGGAACAGAACTCGTAGCCCTGTAAAGGTGTTTTAAAACAAAGAGATGGGCTGCATTGTGTCCTATGTTTCTATGTGTCTTCAGGGAGGTCTCAGGGGGGCGGTGCTGGCCTTCCTGCCAACACGATGACATGAAGCCCGAACAATCCCCCAATCGATGGGAAGAAGAGACGAGCCATGGTCACATCTGGACCCCAAGCTTACACGTGGTGCATGGGTGCCATTTATCGCCAATCCAGCGAGGTTCCGGCCAGAGCTAGAGGCCGGGGCAGCGAACCGGGAGCGGCACTAAGGAGCATCGTGGCGCAGAGGCTGGACTGGGGGCCCGCAGGCTCCTCCCAGGAGGAGCCTCAGGGTTTGGGAGGTGGCTAACGTGCCTGCTTCGTGTCACCAGCAAGTGATGCCACCCGTGGAAAATCAGCTGGAATCCTGAGCCGGGTCAGCCGTGGGTGATGCGGTAGAGGCTGCTTGCTAGCAGAGGGGACGCCAGACGGACGGTGAAGCAAGCAACAGGCTGCTGAGCTTCCGGCCTGTGTTTACCGTGCTTTCCGTGTCTCCCTGCATCTCAGGGTCACCCGGAGGAATTCGTGTGGAGTTTAGAGGCCGACGGCCTCTCGGTTCCTCATCAGCCTGGCAAGCCCCCCAGCCCTCTGCGGCCAGACCTCTGCGAGCGTCTTTCCCTTGTTCTAGCAAAACCCTCCCCACCCTCGCCTGCGGCGGGCTTTTGTTTTTTTAATTGATGGCAGTGAGGATACCTTACAGCCTCCTCCGGCCCTTCCTTAGGGCTTCTGCCCTTAGAGCACGGCAAGGGGCGGCCCCCCAACCCCCACCCCCGACACCCCCGCGCTGTCCTGGGTCCTGAACTACAGAGGGTCCCTCTGGCCCTGACACTCCCTCTGGCCACGCCCTCTACGGGGTGGAGTCAGCAGGGCCAAGGGGACACGCCCATTGGCTCCACCCCGTGCTCTGGAATCCCAGGACCCCGAATGCCCTGCCCCAGCAGCCCCTGTCCCGCTTGTAGTTTCTGCACCGGCTCTCCCCGGAGTTCAGCATCCCAGGACTCACAGAGAGGCCAACGGGCAGCTGTTGGCATGGAGGTTACGGACAGAGCCCGGATGTGAGGTCTGAGTGTCCCCCTGTGCACATCCAAGGCCCCTTGGGGCATGGGATGGACCCAGCATTGGGCAGAAAAGGGTCAGGCTGGCGGTCAGAGACTGGGAATCGGCTCTCCCCGCACTGTCGCTTTCTTCGCAGGACTCCCCTGAGTCTGGGAATTCTAAAGTTGAGCCTGGACGTGTGTGGAACGTGGCAGTGACTTTGCGTGTGTGTGCGCGCGCCTGAGGACGTGTGTGGTTGTGTGTATGTTGTGGGGGTGTGCGTGGTCCATGACTCCGTGTGTGTGTGCGTGGGGATGTAGGCGGAGCAGAGTCAGTGTGTGTGCACGTGTGTTTGTGTGTACGTGCATGCATTAGTTTTAAGAATACTAGAAGCTGTCCTTCAGAAGTCTGCAGTAGTAAAAATTGTATGGTGTCCCTCACTGTATAATTCAAACTGAAAATAATCTTCAATCACCAGAAATGTAGTCCCCCCCAGATTCTGATCCCCCCTCCCATACTGATTATGCCCTCATTGTACTGATGAGGAAACTAGCTTAGAGATGTTAAGTGGCTCAGCCCAGGGCATGGAGCTCGCGAGCCCAGGGCCAGGACGCAGTCCAAGCGGCGCGGCTCCAGAGGCCTGGAGCCCTGCTCACGACCGCGCGTGGCCTCTTGGCCGGGGGGGTGCGGGGTTGGGGGTGGGGTGGGGGTGGGGGGAAGAGATCCTGACGGGCCGGGGCCAGCGTGCAGGCTGCCCAAGCCGCGGACTCTGCAAGTCGGGTGGAGAGTACCTGACGGCAGACGAGGGTAAAGGACTGCTCAGAAATCAGATAGGTTCCTAGATCTTCGATGAGTAAGGAGGCTCAGTGCTCATCCTCGATCCCTTTGCTGGTGGCTAAAAGGGAGCAAGGCCCACGAGCGCGCTTCTGGGAGCGGCCTGCCAAAACCTGGAGCAGGGCTGCTCAGGACTGGCTCTGCAGCAGGAGCAGAGGGGGGCAATGTCGCCACCTGGTGGACATCCTTGGTAGTGGCAGTAGGAGGCCTAGCAGCCTGGGTATGGAGGCGGCAGGACGAGGTCCTAGTGGATGATCGTTTTCACATGGCTTAAAAAGCATTGCTTCATAGATTTTATCCACATTGGGGTCTATCCTACGATGGTAAATACGGTCTCCGTTACTCCATCTTAGCTGCATTGATTAATTTTTTTGAGGTTAGTTTTCTCTTCAATGATTTGGAAGCTATATTGTCTTCCAATTAAAATTCCCTCTAAGTTTTAATAAGTCATCTCTAAGTTCATAACTATATATATAATTGGACCAGTATTGCTATAACAGTCTCAAAAACGGGATAATCTATTAGATCTTGTTTCTCAATCATGATACATTTAGCATATTTTACCTCTCTGCTGTTCCCCATTGTGTGCGTGTGTGCGCGTGCGCGGGCTACAGTTCCTGCTTTTTAGACAGTTGCTTTCAGTTTGTTGCATTCGCAATGAAAATATAGGTATAAACATCTTGGATTTAATTGCTCGCTACCGCTATTTAATCCCATGTCTTTCCCATTTTTGAGTTATTTACTTCTTTCCCAATCAAATGGACTCATGATTGGCTAATTTTTTTCCAGCGGTAGACTTGGAACCCATACCAGTCTATACGCAGCTTTATGTTCTCCTCAGCAACACCTCTCAGCCTCAACACCCAACAACACTCTCCGTATCTAGGGCCCCAAGGCTTGTTTTAAAATGCGGCATTGTTTCTCATGTCCCCCCGCCCCCCTCCCGCCCCAAAAAGGAAGCAAGAATCTTCCTTGATTTAACGTGCTGCCTTTTTAGGACTGGCTAGTCTTGTCTGGTGAATGGATATTAAGAGAGATTTCCTTAAACTTCCTCCTGCTTCGTGCCATAACTCGACTTCATTGAGAAGCATGTTTTTCCCGTTTCTAAGACGGGCTTCCGCTTTGAACTGCTAAACCATCACGGCACACTTTTTCTCCATACTTATTCCTGGAAAACTGAGCTCTCTGCCGGAGTAAAGACGGTTCCCGTCAGAGAAGTGTGGCTCCCTGTCCCAAGGTCAAAGTGTAGAAGAAAGGGAAGATTCCTGTTTCCGAGGGTTCCATTTTGTCAGGTTAGAGATCTAGTCATCCGTGTGGCTGCGGTGGAATCTGCAGTATCTTGCCTCACAGTTTCCTTTTTCTGGCTTAGCAGGGGAGCCGCATTAGCTGAGGTCGCGGCGCTATGGCCCTTGTCAGGATCCCGGTGCTGAGGCAGCCCCTTCCCCCCACCCCCTCTCCTTGTCATTTTGATCGTGCAAACTGGGTGCCAGCTGTGTGAACCCTGCTCCTGGCCGCCAGGATTGCCCCCCCCCCACGCGACGTGTCCCCAGTTCCTCGGCGTCCCTCACTGCAACCAGCTAGCTCCAGGAAGGGTGCGAGCTGGCTTCCGCTGTCGTCCTTCCTCCTTCCTGTCCAGGCGGGCCCTCCTTTTGCGCTAGTCGGCCCGAAACCTTCTCTCCCGCGCTGCATAGGCTGAAGGAATGCCTCAGCGTTTGCAGCCGCTAGAGGGCGCTCTTCTCCTCTCTTTGGGCCCCTTCAGCGCTTCCAGTGGAAATTTCCGAGGTGGGAAGGGCTTGGGGGTTCTCTGTATCTAGGGGCTCCCGATCCAGCCGATTCAACTAACTGTGGGTTGAAAATATTCGGGAAAAAACGGAAAGTTTCGAAAAGCGACAATTGAACTTGCCACACACCGGCAACCGCTTACATAGCATTCACGTTGCCTTGCATGCCGCGCGTCACCTAGAGATGATTTAAAGTACACAGGAGGACACAGCGAAAGAGAATGTGACAATGACTGTATGGGTATGTTTATGCATAAGTGGAAAATTGTGCTCTAGACTGGAATTCGACACAACATTGTAAAAACGACAACAACGTGGAAGAAAAGTATGTTTGTATGTAAAAAATAAAGTCCTATGTCATTTTGTATAAGAGGCATCAGCATCCATGGATTTTGGCATCTGTGGGGAGTCCTGGAACCAGTGCCCCATGCTTACCAAGGCATGACTGGAAGCCCAGGCTCCTTATCCCAGCCTGTCATGTCCCCACGTGGTGTGAATCCTGCCTGTCCCACACTCCCCTGGTCACTCTCCTCCAGCCCTGCCAGACTGCCCTCGTCTTCTGGAACAGGCCAAGCTGAATGCACGTCATGTCTGACCTCTAGGAATATCCGTTACTTTGTGAGCATGGCTCTGCTTCAGGAAGACGGGCTGCATTGTCACTAGAGAAGACGGGATGGAGGTTCCTTAAAAACCTACAAATGGACTTACCTGATGATCCAGCCTTCCCACGCCTGGGGATATGTCAAGAGAAAACTCTAACTCAAAAAGTCCCATGCACCTCAATGCTCACAGCAGCCCTATTTGTATTAGCCAGGACGTGGAACTAACCCCAACATCTAACGACTGGTGACTGGATAAAGAAGTCGTTGTCTTTTTATGCCGCGGAATACTACACAGCCGCGAAAAAGGATGGAACCATGCCATTTGCGGCAACATGGTTGGACACAGAGATAGTCATTCTGAGTGAAGTAAGCCAGAAGAGAGAAAAATGCCGCATGACACAACTTCCATGTGAAATCTAAGAAAAAAAGACAGAAATGATCTTAACTGCAAAAGACAAATAGAGCCACAGACATAGAGAAACAAACTTATGGTTACCAGGGAGGGACGGCGGTGGGAAGGGGTAAATATGGGCATCGGAAAATTGCCCGTCTTGGGGAGTGGTGGACATGTTAGCTCTCTTGATTGTGGCGATGGCTTTCTGGGTGTAGACATGTATGAAAATTGATCAAATACTACACGTGAGATGTGTCTAATTGACGGAACAGAACTCGTAGCCCTGTAAAGGTGTTTTAAAACAAAGAGATGGGCTGCATTGTGTCCTATGTTTCTATGTGTCTTCAGGGAGGTCTCAGGGGGGCGGTGCTGGCCTTCCTGCCAACACGATGACATGAAGCCCGAACAATCCCCCAATCGATGGGAAGAAGAGACGAGCCATGGTCACATCTGGACCCCAAGCTTACACGTGGTGCATGGGTGCCATTTATCGCCAATCCAGCGAGGTTCCGGCCAGAGCTAGAGGCCGGGGCAGCGAACCGGGAGCGGCACTAAGGAGCATCGTGGCGCAGAGGCTGGACTGGGGGCCCGCAGGCTCCTCCCAGGAGGAGCCTCAGGGTTTGGGAGGTGGCTAACGTGCCTGCTTCGTGTCACCAGCAAGTGATGCCACCCGTGGAAAATCAGCTGGAATCCTGAGCCGGGTCAGCCGTGGGTGATGCGGTAAAGGCTGCTTGCTAGCAGAGGGGACGCCAGACGGACGGTGAAGCAAGCAACAGGCTGCTGAGCTTCCGGCCTGTGTTTACCGTGCTTTCCGTGTCTCCCTGCATCTCAGGGTCACCCGGAGGAATTCGTGTGGAGTTTAGAGGCCGACGGCCTCTCGGTTCCTCATCAGCCTGGCAAGCCCCCCAGCCCTCTGCGGCCAGACCTCTGCGAGCGTCTTTCCCTTGTTCTAGCAAAACCCTCCCCACCCTCGCCTGCGGCGGGCTTTTGTTTTTTTAATTGATGGCAGTGAGGATACCTTACAGCCTCCTCCGGCCCTTCCTTAGGGCTTCTGCCCTTAGAGCACGGCAAGGGGCGGCCCCCCAACCCCCACCCCCGACACCCCCGCGCTGTCCTGGGTCCTGAACTACAGAGGGTCCCTCTGGCCCTGACACTCCCTCTGGCCACGCCCTCTACGGGGTGGAGTCAGCAGGGCCAAGGGGACACGCCCATTGGCTCCACCCCGTGCTCTGGAATCCCAGGACCCCGAATGCCCTGCCCCAGCAGCCCCTGTCCCGCTTGTAGTTTCTGCACCGGCTCTCCCCGGAGTTCAGCATCCCAGGACTCACAGAGAGGCCAACGGGCAGCTGTTGGCATGGAGGTTACGGACAGAGCCCGGATGTGAGGTCTGAGTGTCCCCCTGTGCACATCCAAGGCCCCTTGGGGCATGGGATGGACCCAGCATTGGGCAGAAAAGGGTCAGGCTGGCGGTCAGAGACTGGGAATCGGCTCTCCCCGCACTGTCGCTTTCTTCGCAGGACTCCCCTGAGTCTGGGAATTCTAAAGTTGAGCCTGGACGTGTGTGGAACGTGGCAGTGACTTTGAGTGTGTGCGCGCGCGCCTGAGGACGTGTGTGGTTGTGTGTATGTTGTGGGGGTGTGCGTGGTCCATGACTCCGTGTGTGTGTGCGTGGGGATGTAGGCGGAGCAGAGTCAGTGTGTGTGCACGTGTGTTTGTGTGTACGTGCATGCATTAGTTTTAAGAATACTAGAAGCTGTCCTTCAGAAGTCTGCAGTAGTAAAAATTGTATGGTGTCCCTCACTGTATAATTCAAACTGAAAATAATCTTCAATCACCAGAAATGTAGTCCCCCCCAGATTCTGATCCCCCCTCCCATACTGATTATGCCCTCATTGTACTGATGAGGAAACTAGCTTAGAGATGTTAAGTGGCTCAGCCCAGGGCATGGAGCTCGCGAGCCCAGGGCCAGGACGCAGTCCAAGCGGCGCGGCTCCAGAGGCCTGGAGCCCTGCTCACGACCGCGCGTGGCCTCTTGGCCGGGGGGGTGCGGGGTTGGGGGTGGGGTGGGGGTGGGGGGAAGAGATCCTGACGGGCCGGGGCCAGCGTGCAGGCTGCCCAAGCCGCGGACTCTGCAAGTCGGGTGGAGAGTACCTGACGGCAGACGAGGGTAAAGGACTGCTCAGAAATCAGATAGGTTCCTAGATCTTCGATGAGTAAGGAGGCTCAGTGCTCATCCTCGATCCCTTTGCTGGTGGCTAAAAGGGAGCAAGGCCCACGAGCGCGCTTCTGGGAGCGGCCTGCCAAAACCTGGAGCAGGGCTGCTCAGGACTGGCTCTGCAGCAGGAGCAGAGGGGGGCAATGTCGCCACCTGGTGGACATCCTTGGTAGTGGCAGTAGGAGGCCTAGCAGCCTGGGTATGGAGGCGGCAGGACGAGGTCCTAGTGGATGATCGTTTTCACATGGCTTAAAAAGCATTGCTTCATAGATTTTATCCACATTGGGGTCTATCCTACGATGGTAAATACGGTCTCCGTTACTCCATCTTAGCTGCATTGATTAATTTTTTTGAGGTTAGTTTTCTCTTCAATGATTTGGAAGCTATATTGTCTTCCAATTAAAATTCCCTCTAAGTTTTAATAAGTCATCTCTAAGTTCATAACTATATATATAATTGGACCAGTATTGCTATAACAGTCTCAAAAACGGGATAATCTATTAGATCTTGTTTCTCAATCATGATACATTTAGCATATTTTACCTCTCTGCTGTTCCCCATTGTGTGCGTGTGTGCGCGTGCGCGGGCTACAGTTCCTGCTTTTTAGACAGTTGCTTTCAGTTTGTTGCATTCGCAATGAAAATATAGGTATAAACATCTTGGATTTAATTGCTCGCTACCGCTATTTAATCCCATGTCTTTCCCATTTTTGAGTTATTTACTTCTTTCCCAATCAAATGGACTCATGATTGGCTAATTTTTTTCCAGCGGTAGACTTGGAACCCATACCAGTCTATACGCAGCTTTATGTTCTCCTCAGCAACACCTCTCAGCCTCAACACCCAACAACACTCTCCGTATCTAGGGCCCCAAGGCTTGTTTTAAAATGCGGCATTGTTTCTCATGTCCCCCCGCCCCCCTCCCGCCCCAAAAAGGAAGCAAGAATCTTCCTTGATTTAACGTGCTGCCTTTTTAGGACTGGCTAGTCTTGTCTGGTGAATGGATATTAAGAGAGATTTCCTTAAACTTCCTCCTGCTTCGTGCCATAACTCGACTTCATTGAGAAGCATGTTTTTCCCGTTTCTAAGACGGGCTTCCGCTTTGAACTGCTAAACCATCACGGCACACTTTTTCTCCATACTTATTCCTGGAAAACTGAGCTCTCTGCCGGAGTAAAGACGGTTCCCGTCAGAGAAGTGTGGCTCCCTGTCCCAAGGTCAAAGTGTAGAAGAAAGGGAAGATTCCTGTTTCCGAGGGTTCCATTTTGTCAGGTTAGAGATCTAGTCATCCGTGTGGCTGCGGTGGAATCTGCAGTATCTTGCCTCACAGTTTCCTTTTTCTGGCTTAGCAGGGGAGCCGCATTAGCTGAGGTCGCGGCGCTATGGCCCTTGTCAGGATCCCGGTGCTGAGGCAGCCCCTTCCCCCCACCCCCTCTCCTTGTCATTTTGATCGTGCAAACTGGGTGCCAGCTGTGTGAACCCTGCTCCTGGCCGCCAGGATTGCCCCCCCCTCCCCACGCGACGTGTCCCCAGTTCCTCGGCGTCCCTCACTGCAACCAGCTAGCTCCAGGAAGGGTGCGAGCTGGCTTCCGCTGTCGTCCTTCCTCCTTCCTGTCCAGGCGGGCCCTCCTTTTGCGCTAGTCGGCCCGAAACCTTCTCTCCCGCGCTGCATAGGCTGAAGGAATGCCTCAGCGTTTGCAGCCGCTAGAGGGCGCTCTTCTCCTCTCTTTGGGCCCCTTCAGCGCTTCCAGTGGAAATTTCCGAGGTGGGAAGGGCTTGGGGGTTCTCTGTATCTAGGGGCTCCCGATCCAGCCGATTCAACTAACTGTGGGTTGAAAATATTCGGGAAAAAACGGAAAGTTTCGAAAAGCGACAATTGAACTTGCCACACACCGGCAACCGCTTACATAGCATTCACGTTGCCTTGCATGCCGCGCGTCACCTAGAGATGATTTAAAGTACACAGGAGGACACAGCGAAAGAGAATGTGACAATGACTGTATGGGTATGTTTATGCATAAGTGGAAAATTGTGCTCTAGACTGGAATTCGACACAACATTGTAAAAACGACAACAACGTGGAAGAAAAGTATGTTTGTATGTAAAAAATAAAGTCCTATGTCATTTTGTATAAGAGGCATCAGCATCCATGGATTTTGGCATCTGTGGGGAGTCCTGGAACCAGTGCCCCATGCTTACCAAGGCATGACTGGAAGCCCAGGCTCCTTATCCCAGCCTGTCATGTCCCCACGTGGTGTGAATCCTGCCTGTCCCACACTCCCCTGGTCACTCTCCTCCAGCCCTGCCAGACTGCCCTCTTCTTCTGGAACAGGCCAAGCTGAATGCACGTCATGTCTGACCTCTAGGAATATCCGTTACTTTGTGAGCATGGCTCTGCTTCAGGAAGACGGGCTGCATTGTCACTAGAGAAGACGGGATGGAGGTTCCTTAAAAACCTACAAATGGACTTACCTGATGATCCAGCCTTCCCACGCCTGGGGATATGTCAAGAGAAAACTCTAACTCAAAAAGTCCCATGCACCTCAATGCTCACAGCAGCCCTATTTGTATTAGCCAGGACGTGGAACTAACCCCAACATCTAACGACTGGTGACTGGATAAAGAAGTCGTTGTCTTTTTATGCCGCGGAATACTACACAGCCGCGAAAAAGGATGGAACCATGCCATTTGCGGCAACATGGTTGGACACAGAGATAGTCATTCTGAGTGAAGTAAGCCAGAAGAGAGAAAAATGCCGCATGACACAACTTCCATGTGAAATCTAAGAAAAAAAGACAGAAATGATCTTAACTGCAAAAGACAAATAGAGCCACAGACATAGAGAAACAAACTTATGGTTACCAGGGAGGGACGGCGGTGGGAAGGGGTAAATATGGGCATCGGAAAATTGCCCGTCTTGGGGAGTGGTGGACATGTTAGCTCTCTTGATTGTGGCGATGGCTTTCTGGGTGTAGACATGTATGAAAATTGATCAAATACTACACGTGAGATGTGTCTAATTGACGGAACAGAACTCGTAGCCCTGTAAAGGTGTTTTAAAACAAAGAGATGGGCTGCATTGTGTCCTATGTTTCTATGTGTCTTCAGGGAGGTCTCAGGGGGGCGGTGCTGGCCTTCCTGCCAACACGATGACATGAAGCCCGAACAATCCCCCAATCGATGGGAAGAAGAGACGAGCCATGGTCACATCTGGACCCCAAGCTTACACGTGGTGCATGGGTGCCATTTATCGCCAATCCAGCGAGGTTCCGGCCAGAGCTAGAGGCCGGGGCAGCGAACCGGGAGCGGCACTAAGGAGCATCGTGGCGCAGAGGCTGGACTGGGGGCCCGCAGGCTCCTCCCAGGAGGAGCCTCAGGGTTTGGGAGGTGGCTAACGTGCCTGCTTCGTGTCACCAGCAAGTGATGCCACCCGTGGAAAATCAGCTGGAATCCTGAGCCGGGTCAGCCGTGGGTGATGCGGTAAAGGCTGCTTGCTAGCAGAGGGGACGCCAGACGGACGGTGAAGCAAGCAACAGGCTGCTGAGCTTCCGGCCTGTGTTTACCGTGCTTTCCGTGTCTCCCTGCATCTCAGGGTCACCCGGAGGAATTCGTGTGGAGTTTAGAGGCCGACGGCCTCTCGGTTCCTCATCAGCCTGGCAAGCCCCCCAGCCCTCTGCGGCCAGACCTCTGCGAGCGTCTTTCCCTTGTTCTAGCAAAACCCTCCCCACCCTCGCCTGCGGCGGGCTTTTGTTTTTTTAATTGATGGCAGTGAGGATACCTTACAGCCTCCTCCGGCCCTTCCTTAGGGCTTCTGCCCTTAGACCACGGCAAGGGGCGGCCCCCCAACCCCCACCCCCGACACCCCCGCGCTGTCCTGGGTCCTGAACTACAGAGGGTCCCTCTGGCCCTGACACTCCCTCTGGCCACGCCCTCTACGGGGTGGAGTCAGCAGGGCCAAGGGGACACGCCCATTGGCTCCACCCCGTGCTCTGGAATCCCAGGACCCCGAATGCCCTGCCCCAGCAGCCCCTGACCCGCTTGTAGTTTCTGCACCGGCTCTCCCCGGAGTTCAGCATCCCAGGACTCACAGAGAGGCCAACGGGCAGCTGTTGGCATGGAGGTTACGGACAGAGCCCGGATGTGAGGTCTGAGTGTCCCCCTGTGCACATCCAAGGCCCCTTGGGGCATGGGATGGACCCAGCATTGGGCAGAAAAGGGTCAGGCTGGCGGTCAGAGACTGGGAATCGGCTCTCCCCGCACTGTCGCTTTCTTCGCAGGACTCCCCTGAGTCTGGGAATTCTAAAGTTGAGCCTGGACGTGTGTGGCACGTGGCAGTGACTTTGCGTGTGTGTGCGCGCGCCTGAGGACGTGTGTGGTTGTGTGTATGTTGTGGGGGTGTGTGTGGTCCATGACTCCGTGTGTGTGTGCGTGGGGATGTAGGCGGAGCAGAGTCAGTGTGTGTGCACGTGTGTTTGTGTGTACGTGCATGCATTAGTTTTAAGAATACTAGAAGCTGTCCTTCAGAAGTCTGCAGTAGTAAAAATTGTATGGTGTCCCTCACTGTATAATTCAAACTGAAAATAATCTTCAATCACCAGAAATGTAGTCCCCCCCAGATTCTGATCCCCCCTCCCATACTGATTATGCCCTCATTGTACTGATGAGGAAACTAGCTTAGAGATGTTAAGTGGCTCAGCCCAGGGCATGGAGCTCGCGAGCCCAGGGCCAGGACGCAGTCCAAGCGGCGCGGCTCCAGAGGCCTGGAGCCCTGCTCACGACCGCGCGTGGCCTCTTGGCCGGGGGGGTGCGGGGGGTGGGGGTGGGGTGGGGGTGGGGGGAAGAGATCCTGACGGGCCGGGGCCAGCGTGCAGGCTGCCCAAGCCGCGGACTCTGCAAGTCGGGTGGAGAGTACCTGACGGCAGACGAGGGTAAAGGACTGCTCAGAAATCAGATAGGTTCCTAGATCTTCGATGAGTAAGGAGGCTCAGTGCTCATCCTCGATCCCTTTGCTGGTGGCTAAAAGGGAGCAAGGCCCACGAGCGCGCTTCTGGGAGCGGCCTGCCAAAACCTGGAGCAGGGCTGCTCAGGACTGGCTCTGCAGCAGGAGCAGAGGGGGGCAATGTCGCCACCTGGTGGACATCCTTGGTAGTGGCAGTAGGAGGCCTAGCAGCCTGGGTATGGAGGCGGCAGGACGAGGTCCTAGTGGATGATCGTTTTCACATGGCTTAAAAAGCATTGCTTCATAGATTTTATCCACATTGGGGTCTATCCTACGATGGTAAATACGGTCTCCGTTACTCCATCTTAGCTGCATTGATTAATTTTTTTGAGGTTAGTTTTCTCTTCAATGATTTGGAAGCTATATTGTCTTCCAATTAAAATTCCCTCTAAGTTTTAATAAGTCATCTCTAAGTTCATAACTATATATATAATTGGACCAGTATTGCTATAACAGTCTCAAAAACGGGATAATCTATTAGATCTTGTTTCTCAATCATGATACATTTAGCATATTTTACCTCTCTGCTGTTCCCCATTGTGTGCGTGTGTGCGCGTGCGCGGGCTACAGTTCCTGCTTTTTAGACAGTTGCTTTCAGTTTGTTGCATTCGCAATGAAAATATAGGTATAAACATCTTGGATTTAATTGCTCGCTACCGCTATTTAATCCCATGTCTTTCCCATTTTTGAGTTATTTACTTCTTTCCCAATCAAATGGACTCATGATTGGCTAATTTTTTTCCAGCGGTAGACTTGGAACCCATACCAGTCTATACGCAGCTTTATGTTCTCCTCAGCAACACCTCTCAGCCTCAACACCCAACAACACTCTCCGTATCTAGGGCCCCAAGGCTTGTTTTAAAATGCGGCATTGTTTCTCATGTCCCCCCGCCCCCCTCCCGCCCCAAAAAGGAAGCAAGAATCTTCCTTGATTTAACGTGCTGCCTTTTTAGGACTGGCTAGTCTTGTCTGGTGAATGGATATTAAGAGAGATTTCCTTAAACTTCCTCCTGCTTCGTGCCATAACTCGACTTCATTGAGAAGCATGTTTTTCCCGTTTCTAAGACGGGCTTCCGCTTTGAACTGCTAAACCATCACGGCACACTTTTTCTCCATACTTATTCCTGGAAAACTGAGCTCTCTGCCGGAGTAAAGACGGTTCCCGTCAGAGAAGTGTGGCTCCCTGTCCCAAGGTCAAAGTGTAGAAGAAAGGGAAGATTCCTGTTTCCGAGGGTTCCATTTTGTCAGGTTAGAGATCTAGTCATCCGTGTGGCTGCGGTGGAATCTGCAGTATCTTGCCTCACAGTTTCCTTTTTCTGGCTTAGCAGGGGAGCCGCATTAGCTGAGGTCGCGGCGCTATGGCCCTTGTCAGGATCCCGGTGCTGAGGCAGCCCCTTCCCCCCACCCCCTCTCCTTGTCATTTTGATCGTGCAAACTGGGTGCCAGCTGTGTGAACCCTGCTCCTGGCCGCCAGGATTGCCCCCCCCCTCCCCACGCGACGTGTCCCCAGTTCCTCGGCGTCCCTCACTGCAACCAGCTAGCTCCAGGAAGGGTGCGAGCTGGCTTCCGCTGTCGTCCTTCCTCCTTCCTGTCCAGGCGGGCCCTCCTTTTGCGCCAGTCGGCCCGAAACCTTCTCTCCCGCGCTGCATAGGCTGAAGGAATGCCTCAGCGTTTGCAGCCGCTAGAGGGCGCTCTTCTCCTCTCTTTGGGCCCCTTCAGCGCTTCCAGTGGAAATTTCCGAGGTGGGAAGGGCTTGGGGGTTCTCTGTATCTAGGGGCTCCCGATCCAGCCGATTCAACTAACTGTGGGTTGAAAATATTCGGGAAAAAACGGAAAGTTTCGAAAAGCGACAATTGAACTTGCCACACACCGGCAACCGCTTACATAGCATTCACGTTGCCTTGCATGCCGCGCGTCACCTAGAGATGATTTAAAGTACACAGGAGGACACAGCGAAAGAGAATGTGACAATGACTGTATGGGTATGTTTATGCATAAGTGGAAAATTGTGCTCTAGACTGGAATTCGACACAACATTGTAAAAACGACAACAACGTGGAAGAAAAGTATGTTTGTATGTAAAAAATAAAGTCCTATGTCATTTTGTATAAGAGGCATCAGCATCCATGGATTTTGGCATCTGTGGGGAGTCCTGGAACCAGTGCCCCATGCTTACCAAGGCATGACTGGAAGCCCAGGCTCCTTATCCCAGCCTGTCATGTCCCCACGTGGTGTGAATCCTGCCTGTCCCACACTCCCCTGGTCACTCTCCTCCAGCCCTGCCAGACTGCCCTCTTCTTCTGGAACAGGCCAAGCTGAATGCACGTCATGTCTGACCTCTAGGAATATCCGTTACTTTGTGAGCATGGCTCTGCTTCAGGAAGACGGGCTGCATTGTCACTAGAGAAGACGGGATGGAGGTTCCTTAAAAACCTACAAATGGACTTACCTGATGATCCAGCCTTCCCACGCCTGGGGATATGTCAAGAGAAAACTCTAACTCAAAAAGTCCCATGCACCTCAATGCTCACAGCAGCCCTATTTGTATTAGCCAGGACGTGGAACTAACCCCAACATCTAACGACTGGTGACTGGATAAAGATGTCGTTGTCTTTTTATGCCGCGGAATACTACACAGCCGCGAAAAAGGATGGAACCATGCCATTTGCGGCAACATGGTTGGACACAGAGATAGTCATTCTGAGTGAAGTAAGCCAGAAGAGAGAAAAATGCCGCATGACACAACTTCCATGTGAAATCTAAGAAAAAAAGACAGAAATGATCTTAACTGCAAAAGACAAATAGAGCCACAGACATAGAGAAACAAACTTATGGTTACCAGGGAGGGACGGCGGTGGGAAGGGGTAAATATGGGCATCGGAAAATTGCCCGTCTTGGGGAGTGGTGGACATGTTAGCTCTCTTGATTGTGGCGATGGCTTTCTGGGTGTAGACATGTATGAAAATTGATCAAATACTACACGTGAGATGTGTCTAATTGACGGAACAGAACTCGTAGCCCTGTAAAGGTGTTTTAAAACAAAGAGATGGGCTGCATTGTGTCCTATGTTTCTATGTGTCTTCAGGGAGGTCTCAGGGGGGCGGTGCTGGCCTTCCTGCCAACACGATGACATGAAGCCCGAACAATCCCCCAATCGATGGGAAGAAGAGACGAGCCATGGTCACATCTGGACCCCAAGCTTACACGTGGTGCATGGGTGCCATTTATCGCCAATCCAGCGAGGTTCCGGCCAGAGCTAGAGGCCGGGGCAGCGAACCGGGAGCGGCACTAAGGAGCATCGTGGCGCAGAGGCTGGACTGGGGGCCCGCAGGCTCCTCCCAGGAGGAGCCTCAGGGTTTGGGAGGTGGCTAACGTGCCTGCTTCGTGTCACCAGCAAGTGATGCCACCCGTGGAAAATCAGCTGGAATCCTGAGCCGGGTCAGCCGTGGGTGATGCGGTAAAGGCTGCTTGCTAGCAGAGGGGACGCCAGACGGACGGTGAAGCAAGCAACAGGCTGCTGAGCTTCCGGCCTGTGTTTACCGTGCTTTCCGTGTCTCCCTGCATCTCAGGGTCACCCGGAGGAATTCGTGTGGAGTTTAGAGGCCGACGGCCTCTCGGTTCCTCATCAGCCTGGCAAGCCCCCCAGCCCTCTGCGGCCAGACCTCTGCGAGCGTCTTTCCCTTGTTCTAGCAAAACCCTCCCCACCCTCGCCTGCGGCGGGCTTTTGTTTTTTTAATTGATGGCAGTGAGGATACCTTACAGCCTCCTCCGGCCCTTCCTTAGGGCTTCTGCCCTTAGAGCACGGCAAGGGGCGGCCCCCCAACCCCCACCCCCGACACCCCCGCGCTGTCCTGGGTCCTGAACTACAGAGGGTCCCTCTGGCCCTGACACTCCCTCTGGCCACGCCCTCTACGGGGTGGAGTCAGCAGGGCCAAGGGGACACGCCCATTGGCTCCACCCCGTGCTCTGGAATCCCAGGACCCCGAATGCCCTGCCCCAGCAGCCCCTGTCCCGCTTGTAGTTTCTGCACCGGCTCTCCCCGGAGTTCAGCATCCCAGGACTCACAGAGAGGCCAACGGGCAGCTGTTGGCATGGAGGTTACGGACAGAGCCCGGATGTGAGGTCTGAGTGTCCCCCTGTGCACATCCAAGGCCCCTTGGGGCATGGGATGGACCCAGCATTGGGCAGAAAAGGGTCAGGCTGGCGGTCAGAGACTGGGAATCGGCTCTCCCCACACTGTCGCTTTCTTCGCAGGACTCCCCTGAGTCTGGGAATTCTAAAGTTGAGCCTGGACGTGTGTGGCACGTGGCAGTGACTTTGCGTGTGTGTGCGCGCGCCTGAGGACGTGTGTGGTTGTGTGTATGTTGTGGGGGTGTGCGTGGTCCATGACTCCGTGTGTGTGTGCGTGGGGATGTAGGCGGAGCAGAGTCAGTGTGTGTGCACGTGTGTTTGTGTGTACGTGCATGCATTAGTTTTAAGAATACTAGAAGCTGTCCTTCAGAAGTCTGCAGTAGTAAAAATTGTATGGTGTCCCTCACTGTATAATTCAAACTGAAAATAATC
The DNA here is from genome assembly GCF_048564905.1 of Vicugna pacos. Taxonomy (NCBI): domain Eukaryota; kingdom Metazoa; phylum Chordata; class Mammalia; order Artiodactyla; family Camelidae; genus Vicugna; species Vicugna pacos. The sequence goes on from NW_027328761.1 coordinate 107,200, forward strand.
TTCAATCACCAGAAATGTAGTCCCCCCCAGATTCTGATCCCCCCTCCCATACTGATTATGCCCTCATTGTACTGATGAGGAAACTAGCTTAGAGATGTTAAGTGGCTCAGCCCAGGGCATGGAGCTCGCGAGCCCAGGGCCAGGACGCAGTCCAAGCGGCGCGGCTCCAGAGGCCTGGAGCCCTGCTCACGACCGCGCGTGGCCTCTTGGCCGGGGGGGTGCGGGGGGTGGGGGTGGGGTGGGGGTGGGGGGAAGAGATCCTGACGGGCCGGGGCCAGCGTGCAGGCTGCCCAAGCCGCGGACTCTGCAAGTCGGGTGGAGAGTACCTGACGGCAGACGAGGGTAAAGGACTGCTCAGAAATCAGATAGGTTCCTAGATCTTCGATGAGTAAGGAGGCTCAGTGCTCATCCTCGATCCCTTTGCTGGTGGCTAAAAGGGAGCAAGGCCCACGAGCGCGCTTCTGGGAGCGGCCTGCCAAAACCTGGAGCAGGGCTGCTCAGGACTGGCTCTGCAGCAGGAGCAGAGGGGGGCAATGTCGCCACCTGGTGGACATCCTTGGTAGTGGCAGTAGGAGGCCTAGCAGCCTGGGTATGGAGGCGGCAGGACGAGGTCCTAGTGGATGATCGTTTTCACATGGCTTAAAAAGCATTGCTTCATAGATTTTATCCACATTGGGGTCTATCCTACGATGGTAAATACGGTCTCCGTTACTCCATCTTAGCTGCATTGATTAATTTTTTTGAGGTTAGTTTTCTCTTCAATGATTTGGAAGCTATATTGTCTTCCAATTAAAATTCCCTCTAAGTTTTAATAAGTCATCTCTAAGTTCATAACTATATATATAATTGGACCAGTATTGCTATAACAGTCTCAAAAACGGGATAATCTATTAGATCTTGTTTCTCAATCATGATACATTTAGCATATTTTACCTCTCTGCTGTTCCCCATTGTGTGCGTGTGTGCGCGTGCGCGGGCTACAGTTCCTGCTTTTTAGACAGTTGCTTTCAGTTTGTTGCATTCGCAATGAAAATATAGGTATAAACATCTTGGATTTAATTGCTCGCTACCGCTATTTAATCCCATGTCTTTCCCATTTTTGAGTTATTTACTTCTTTCCCAATCAAATGGACTCATGATTGGCTAATTTTTTTCCAGCGGTAGACTTGGAACCCATACCAGTCTATACGCAGCTTTATGTTCTCCTCAGCAACACCTCTCAGCCTCAACACCCAACAACACTCTCCGTATCTAGGGCCCCAAGGCTTGTTTTAAAATGCGGCATTGTTTCTCATGTCCCCCCGCCCCCCTCCCGCCCCAAAAAGGAAGCAAGAATCTTCCTTGATTTAACGTGCTGCCTTTTTAGGACTGGCTAGTCTTGTCTGGTGAATGGATATTAAGAGAGATTTCCTTAAACTTCCTCCTGCTTCGTGCCATAACTCGACTTCATTGAGAAGCATGTTTTTCCCGTTTCTAAGACGGGCTTCCGCTTTGAACTGCTAAACCATCACGGCACACTTTTTCTCCATACTTATTCCTGGAAAACTGAGCTCTCTGCCGGAGTAAAGACGGTTCCCGTCAGAGAAGTGTGGCTCCCTGTCCCAAGGTCAAAGTGTAGAAGAAAGGGAAGATTCCTGTTTCCGAGGGTTCCATTTTGTCAGGTTAGAGATCTAGTCATCCGTGTGGCTGCGGTGGAATCTGCAGTATCTTGCCTCACAGTTTCCTTTTTCTGGCTTAGCAGGGGAGCCGCATTAGCTGAGGTCGCGGCGCTATGGCCCTTGTCAGGATCCCGGTGCTGAGGCAGCCCCTTCCCCCCACCCCCTCTCCTTGTCATTTTGATCGTGCAAACTGGGTGCCAGCTGTGTGAACCCTGCTCCTGGCCGCCAGGATTGCCCCCCCCCCCCACGCGACGTGTCCCCAGTTCCTCGGCGTCCCTCACTGCAACCAGCTAGCTCCAGGAAGGGTGCGAGCTGGCTTCCGCTGTCGTCCTTCCTCCTTCCTGTCCAGGCGGGCCCTCCTTTTGCGCTAGTCGGCCCGAAACCTTCTCTCCCGCGCTGCATAGGCTGAAGGAATGCCTCAGCGTTTGCAGCCGCTAGAGGGCGCTCTTCTCCTCTCTTTGGGCCCCTTCAGCGCTTCCAGTGGAAATTTCCGAGGTGGGAAGGGCTTGGGGGTTCTCTGTATCTAGGGGCTCCCGATCCAGCCGATTCAACTAACTGTGGGTTGAAAATATTCGGGAAAAAACGGAAAGTTTCGAAAAGCGACAATTGAACTTGCCACACACCGGCAACCGCTTACATAGCATTCACGTTGCCTTGCATGCCGCGCGTCACCTAGAGATGATTTAAAGTACACAGGAGGACACAGCGAAAGAGAATGTGACAATGACTGTATGGGTATGTTTATGCATAAGTGGAAAATTGTGCTCTAGACTGGAATTCGACACAACATTGTAAAAACGACAACAACGTGGAAGAAAAGTATGTTTGTATGTAAAAAATAAAGTCCTATGTCATTTTGTATAAGAGGCATCAGCATCCATGGATTTTGGCATCTGTGGGGAGTCCTGGAACCAGTGCCCCATGCTTACCAAGGCATGACTGGAAGCCCAGGCTCCTTATCCCAGCCTGTCATGTCCCCACGTGGTGTGAATCCTGCCTGTCCCACACTCCCCTGGTCACTCTCCTCCAGCCCTGCCAGACTGCCCTCTTCTTCTGGAACAGGCCAAGCTGAATGCACGTCATGTCTGACCTCTAGGAATATCCGTTACTTTGTGAGCATGGCTCTGCTTCAGGAAGACGGGCTGCATTGTCACTAGAGAAGACGGGATGGAGGTTCCTTAAAAACCTACAAATGGACTTACCTGATGATCCAGCCTTCCCACGCCTGGGGATATGTCAAGAGAAAACTCTAACTCAAAAAGTCCCATGCACCTCAATGCTCACAGCAGCCCTATTTGTATTAGCCAGGACGTGGAACTAACCCCAACATCTAACGACTGGTGACTGGATAAAGATGTCGTTGTCTTTTTATGCCGCGGAATACTACACAGCCGCGAAAAAGGATGGAACCATGCCATTTGCGGCAACATGGTTGGACACAGAGATAGTCATTCTGAGTGAAGTAAGCCAGAAGAGAGAAAAATGCCGCATGACACAACTTCCATGTGAAATCTAAGAAAAAAAGACAGAAATGATCTTAACTGCAAAAGACAAATAGAGCCACAGACATAGAGAAACAAACTTATGGTTACCAGGGAGGGACGGCGGTGGGAAGGGGTAAATATGGGCATCGGAAAATTGCCCGTCTTGGGGAGTGGTGGACATGTTAGCTCTCTTGATTGTGGCGATGGCTTTCTGGGTGTAGACATGTATGAAAATTGATCAAATACTACACGTGAGATGTGTCTAATTGACGGAACAGAACTCGTAGCCCTGTAAAGGTGTTTTAAAACAAAGAGATGGGCTGCATTGTGTCCTATGTTTCTATGTGTCTTCAGGGAGGTCTCAGGGGGGCGGTGCTGGCCTTCCTGCCAACACGATGACATGAAGCCCGAACAATCCCCCAATCGATGGGAAGAAGAGACGAGCCATGGTCACATCTGGACCCCAAGCTTACACGTGGTGCATGGGTGCCATTTATCGCCAATCCAGCGAGGTTCCGGCCAGAGCTAGAGGCCGGGGCAGCGAACCGGGAGCGGCACTAAGGAGCATCGTGGCGCAGAGGCTGGACTGGGGGCCCGCAGGCTCCTCCCAGGAGGAGCCTCAGGGTTTGGGAGGTGGCTAACGTGCCTGCTTCGTGTCACCAGCAAGTGATGCCACCCGTGGAAAATCAGCTGGAATCCTGAGCCGGGTCAGCCGTGGGTGATGCGGTAAAGGCTGCTTGCTAGCAGAGGGGACGCCAGACGGACGGTGAAGCAAGCAACAGGCTGCTGAGCTTCCGGCCTGTGTTTACCGTGCTTTCCGTGTCTCCCTGCATCTCAGGGTCACCCGGAGGAATTCGTGTGGAGTTTAGAGGCCGACGGCCTCTCGGTTCCTCATCAGCCTGGCAAGCCCCCCAGCCCTCTGCGGCCAGACCTCTGCGAGCGTCTTTCCCTTGTTCTAGCAAAACCCTCCCCACCCTCGCCTGCGGCGGGCTTTTGTTTTTTTAATTGATGGCAGTGAGGATACCTTACAGCCTCCTCCGGCCCTTCCTTAGGGCTTCTGCCCTTAGACCACGGCAAGGGGCGGCCCCCCAACCCCCACCCCCGACACCCCCGCGCTGTCCTGGGTCCTGAACTACAGAGGGTCCCTCTGGCCCTGACACTCCCTCTGGCCACGCCCTCTACGGGGTGGAGTCAGCAGGGCCAAGGGGACACGCCCATTGGCTCCACCCCGTGCTCTGGAATCCCAGGACCCCGAATGCCCTGCCCCAGCAGCCCCTGTCCCGCTTGTAGTTTCTGCACCGGCTCTCCCCGGAGTTCAGCATCCCAGGACTCACAGAGAGGCCAACGGGCAGCTGTTGGCATGGAGGTTACGGACAGAGCCCGGATGTGAGGTCTGAGTGTCCCCCTGTGCACATCCAAGGCCCCTTGGGGCATGGGATGGACCCAGCATTGGGCAGAAAAGGGTCAGGCTGGCGGTCAGAGACTGGGAATCGGCTCTCCCCGCACTGTCGCTTTCTTCGCAGGACTCCCCTGAGTCTGGGAATTCTAAAGTTGAGCCTGGACGTGTGTGGCACGTGGCAGTGACTTTGCGTGTGTGTGCGCGCGCCTGAGGACGTGTGTGGTTGTGTGTATGTTGTGGGGGTGTGCGTGGTCCATGACTCCGTGTGTGTGTGCGTGGGGATGTAGGCGGAGCAGAGTCAGTGTGTGTGCACGTGTGTTTGTGTGTACGTGCATGCATTAGTTTTAAGAATACTAGAAGCTGTCCTTCAGAAGTCTGCAGTAGTAAAAATTGTATGGTGTCCCTCACTGTATAATTCAAACTGAAAATAATCTTCAATCACCAGAAATGTAGTCCCCCCCAGATTCTGATCCCCCCTCCCATACCGATTATGCCCTCATTGTACTGATGAGGAAACTAGCTTAGAGATGTTAAGTGGCTCAGCCCAGGGCATGGAGCTCGCGAGCCCAGGGCCAGGACGCAGTCCAAGCGGCGCGGCTCCAGAGGCCTGGAGCCCTGCTCACGACCGCGCGTGGCCTCTTGGCCGGGGGGGTGCGGGGGGTGGGGGTGGGGTGGGGGTGGGGGGAAGAGATCCTGACGGGCCGGGGCCAGCGTGCAGGCTGCCCAAGCCGCGGACTCTGCAAGTCGGGTGGAGAGTACCTGACGGCAGACGAGGGTAAAGGACTGCTCAGAAATCAGATAGGTTCCTAGATCTTCGATGAGTAAGGAGGCTCAGTGCTCATCCTCGATCCCTTTGCTGGTGGCTAAAAGGGAGCAAGGCCCACGAGCGCGCTTCTGGGAGCGGCCTGCCAAAACCTGGAGCAGGGCTGCTCAGGACTGGCTCTGCAGCAGGAGCAGAGGGGGGCAATGTCGCCACCTGGTGGACATCCTTGGTAGTGGCAGTAGGAGGCCTAGCAGCCTGGGTATGGAGGCGGCAGGACGAGGTCCTAGTGGATGATCGTTTTCACATGGCTTAAAAAGCATTGCTTCATAGATTTTATCCACATTGGGGTCTATCCTACGATGGTAAATACGGTCTCCGTTACTCCATCTTAGCTGCATTGATTAATTTTTTTGAGGTTAGTTTTCTCTTCAATGATTTGGAAGCTATATTGTCTTCCAATTAAAATTCCCTCTAAGTTTTAATAAGTCATCTCTAAGTTCATAACTATATATATAATTGGACCAGTATTGCTATAACAGTCTCAAAAACGGGATAATCTATTAGATCTTGTTTCTCAATCATGATACATTTAGCATATTTTACCTCTCTGCTGTTCCCCATTGTGTGCGTGTGTGCGCGTGCGCGGGCTACAGTTCCTGCTTTTTAGACAGTTGCTTTCAGTTTGTTGCATTCGCAATGAAAATATAGGTATAAACATCTTGGATTTAATTGCTCGCTACCGCTATTTAATCCCATGTCTTTCCCATTTTTGAGTTATTTACTTCTTTCCCAATCAAATGGACTCATGATTGGCTAATTTTTTTCCAGCGGTAGACTTGGAACCCATACCAGTCTATACGCAGCTTTATGTTCTCCTCAGCAACACCTCTCAGCCTCAACACCCAACAACACTCTCCGTATCTAGGGCCCCAAGGCTTGTTTTAAAATGCGGCATTGTTTCTCATGTCCCCCCGCCCCCCTCCCGCCCCAAAAAGGAAGCAAGAATCTTCCTTGATTTAACGTGCTGCCTTTTTAGGACTGGCTAGTCTTGTCTGGTGAATGGATATTAAGAGAGATTTCCTTAAACTTCCTCCTGCTTCGTGCCATAACTCGACTTCATTGAGAAGCATGTTTTTCCCGTTTCTAAGACGGGCTTCCGCTTTGAACTGCTAAACCATCACGGCACACTTTTTCTCCATACTTATTCCTGGAAAACTGAGCTCTCTGCCGGAGTAAAGACGGTTCCCGTCAGAGAAGTGTGGCTCCCTGTCCCAAGGTCAAAGTGTAGAAGAAAGGGAAGATTCCTGTTTCCGAGGGTTCCATTTTGTCAGGTTAGAGATCTAGTCATCCGTGTGGCTGCGGTGGAATCTGCAGTATCTTGCCTCACAGTTTCCTTTTTCTGGCTTAGCAGGGGAGCCGCATTAGCTGAGGTCGCGGCGCTATGGCCCTTGTCAGGATCCCGGTGCTGAGGCAGCCCCTTCCCCCCACCCCCTCTCCTTGTCATTTTGATCGTGCAAACTGGGTGCCAGCTGTGTGAACCCTGCTCCTGGCCGCCAGGATTGCCCCCCCCCTCCCCACGCGACGTGTCCCCAGTTCCTCGGCGTCCCTCACTGCAACCAGCTAGCTCCAGGAAGGGTGCGAGCTGGCTTCCGCTGTCGTCCTTCCTCCTTCCTGTCCAGGCGGGCCCTCCTTTTGCGCTAGTCGGCCCGAAACCTTCTCTCCCGCGCTGCATAGGCTGAAGGAATGCCTCAGCGTTTGCAGCCGCTAGAGGGCGCTCTTCTCCTCTCTTTGGGCCCCTTCAGCGCTTCCAGTGGAAATTTCCGAGGTGGGAAGGGCTTGGGGGTTCTCTGTATCTAGGGGCTCCCGATCCAGCCGATTCAACTAACTGTGGGTTGAAAATATTCGGGAAAAAACGGAAAGTTTCGAAAAGCGACAATTGAACTTGCCACACACCGGCAACCGCTTACATAGCATTCACGTTGCCTTGCATGCCGCGCGTCACCTAGAGATGATTTAAAGTACACAGGAGGACACAGCGAAAGAGAATGTGACAATGACTGTATGGGTATGTTTATGCATAAGTGGAAAATTGTGCTCTAGACTGGAATTCGACACAACATTGTAAAAACGACAACAACGTGGAAGAAAAGTATGTTTGTATGTAAAAAATAAAGTCCTATGTCATTTTGTATAAGAGGCATCAGCATCCATGGATTTTGGCATCTGTGGGGAGTCCTGGAACCAGTGCCCCATGCTTACCAAGGCATGACTGGAAGCCCAGGCTCCTTATCCCAGCCTGTCATGTCCCCACGTGGTGTGAATCCTGCCTGTCCCACACTCCCCTGGTCACTCTCCTCCAGCCCTGCCAGACTGCCCTCTTCTTCTGGAACAGGCCAAGCTGAATGCACGTCATGTCTGACCTCTAGGAATATCCGTTACTTTGTGAGCATGGCTCTGCTTCAGGAAGACGGGCTGCATTGTCACTAGAGAAGACGGGATGGAGGTTCCTTAAAAACCTACAAATGGACTTACCTGATGATCCAGCCTTCCCACGCCTGGGGATATGTCAAGAGAAAACTCTAACTCAAAAAGTCCCATGCACCTCAATGCTCACAGCAGCCCTATTTGTATTAGCCAGGACGTGGAACTAACCCCAACATCTAACGACTGGTGACTGGATAAAGATGTCGTTGTCTTTTTATGCCGCGGAATACTACACAGCCGCGAAAAAGGATGGAACCATGCCATTTGCGGCAACATGGTTGGACACAGAGATAGTCATTCTGAGTGAAGTAAGCCAGAAGAGAGAAAAATGCCGCATGACACAACTTCCATGTGAAATCTAAGAAAAAAAGACAGAAATGATCTTAACTGCAAAAGACAAATAGAGCCACAGACATAGAGAAACAAACTTATGGTTACCAGGGAGGGACGGCGGTGGGAAGGGGTAAATATGGGCATCGGAAAATTGCCCGTCTTGGGGAGTGGTGGACATGTTAGCTCTCTTGATTGTGGCGATGGCTTTCTGGGTGTAGACATGTATGAAAATTGATCAAATACTACACGTGAGATGTGTCTAATTGACGGAACAGAACTCGTAGCCCTGTAAAGGTGTTTTAAAACAAAGAGATGGGCTGCATTGTGTCCTATGTTTCTATGTGTCTTCAGGGAGGTCTCAGGGGGGCGGTGCTGGCCTTCCTGCCAACACGATGACATGAAGCCCGAACAATCCCCCAATCGATGGGAAGAAGAGACGAGCCATGGTCACATCTGGACCCCAAGCTTACACGTGGTGCATGGGTGCCATTTATCGCCAATCCAGCGAGGTTCCGGCCAGAGCTAGAGGCCGGGGCAGCGAACCGGGAGCGGCACTAAGGAGCATCGTGGCGCAGAGGCTGGACTGGGGGCCCGCAGGCTCCTCCCAGGAGGAGCCTCAGGGTTTGGGAGGTGGCTAACGTGCCTGCTTCGTGTCACCAGCAAGTGATGCCACCCGTGGAAAATCAGCTGGAATCCTGAGCCGGGTCAGCCGTGGGTGATGCGGTAAAGGCTGCTTGCTAGCAGAGGGGACGCCAGACGGACGGTGAAGCAAGCAACAGGCTGCTGAGCTTCCGGCCTGTGTTTACCGTGCTTTCCGTGTCTCCCTGCATCTCAGGGTCACCCGGAGGAATTCGTGTGGAGTTTAGAGGCCGACGGCCTCTCGGTTCCTCATCAGCCTGGCAAGCCCCCCAGCCCTCTGCGGCCAGACCTCTGCGAGCGTCTTTCCCTTGTTCTAGCAAAACCCTCCCCACCCTCGCCTGCGGCGGGCTTTTGTTTTTTTAATTGATGGCAGTGAGGATACCTTACAGCCTCCTCCGGCCCTTCCTTAGGGCTTCTGCCCTTAGACCACGGCAAGGGGCGGCCCCCCAACCCCCACCCCCGACACCCCCGCGCTGTCCTGGGTCCTGAACTACAGAGGGTCCCTCTGGCCCTGACACTCCCTCTGGCCACGCCCTCTACGGGGTGGAGTCAGCAGGGCCAAGGGGACACGCCCATTGGCTCCACCCCGTGCTCTGGAATCCCAGGACCCCGAATGCCCTGCCCCAGCAGCCCCTGTCCCGCTTGTAGTTTCTGCACCGGCTCTCCCCGGAGTTCAGCATCCCAGGACTCACAGAGAGGCCAACGGGCAGCTGTTGGCATGGAGGTTACGGACAGAGCCCGGATGTGAGGTCTGAGTGTCCCCCTGTGCACATCCAAGGCCCCTTGGGGCATGGGATGGACCCAGCATTGGGCAGAAAAGGGTCAGGCTGGCGGTCAGAGACTGGGAATCGGCTCTCCCCGCACTGTCGCTTTCTTCGCAGGACTCCCCTGAGTCTGGGAATTCTAAAGTTGAGCCTGGACGTGTGTGGCACGTGGCAGTGACTTTGCGTGTGTGTGCGCGCGCCTGAGGACGTGTGTGGTTGTGTGTATGTTGTGGGGGTGTGCGTGGTCCATGACTCCGTGTGTGTGTGCGTGGGGATGTAGGCGGAGCAGAGTCAGTGTGTGTGCACGTGTGTTTGTGTGTACGTGCATGCATTAGTTTTAAGAATACTAGAAGCTGTCCTTCAGAAGTCTGCAGTAGTAAAAATTGTATGGTGTCCCTCACTGTATAATTCAAACTGAAAATAATCTTCAATCACCAGAAATGTAGTCCCCCCCAGATTCTGATCCCCCCTCCCATACCGATTATGCCCTCATTGTACTGATGAGGAAACTAGCTTAGAGATGTTAAGTGGCTCAGCCCAGGGCATGGAGCTCGCGAGCCCAGGGCCAGGACGCAGTCCAAGCGGCGCGGCTCCAGAGGCCTGGAGCCCTGCTCACGACCGCGCGTGGCCTCTTGGCCGGGGGGGTGCGGGGGGTGGGGGTGGGGTGGGGGTGGGGGGAAGAGATCCTGACGGGCCGGGGCCAGCGTGCAGGCTGCCCAAGCCGCGGACTCTGCAAGTCGGGTGGAGAGTACCTGACGGCAGACGAGGGTAAAGGACTGCTCAGAAATCAGATAGGTTCCTAGATCTTCGATGAGTAAGGAGGCTCAGTGCTCATCCTCGATCCCTTTGCTGGTGGCTAAAAGGGAGCAAGGCCCACGAGCGCGCTTCTGGGAGCGGCCTGCCAAAACCTGGAGCAGGGCTGCTCAGGACTGGCTCTGCAGCAGGAGCAGAGGGGGGCAATGTCGCCACCTGGTGGACATCCTTGGTAGTGGCAGTAGGAGGCCTAGCAGCCTGGGTATGGAGGCGGCAGGACGAGGTCCTAGTGGATGATCGTTTTCACATGGCTTAAAAAGCATTGCTTCATAGATTTTATCCACATTGGGGTCTATCCTACGATGGTAAATACGGTCTCCGTTACTCCATCTTAGCTGCATTGATTAATTTTTTTGAGGTTAGTTTTCTCTTCAATGATTTGGAAGCTATATTGTCTTCCAATTAAAATTCCCTCTAAGTTTTAATAAGTCATCTCTAAGTTCATAACTATATATATAATTGGACCAGTATTGCTATAACAGTCTCAAAAACGGGATAATCTATTAGATCTTGTTTCTCAATCATGATACATTTAGCATATTTTACCTCTCTGCTGTTCCCCATTGTGTGCGTGTGTGCGCGTGCGCGGGCTACAGTTCCTGCTTTTTAGACAGTTGCTTTCAGTTTGTTGCATTCGCAATGAAAATATAGGTATAAACATCTTGGATTTAATTGCTCGCTACCGCTATTTAATCCCATGTCTTTCCCATTTTTGAGTTATTTACTTCTTTCCCAATCAAATGGACTCATGATTGGCTAATTTTTTTCCAGCGGTAGACTTGGAACCCATACCAGTCTATACGCAGCTTTATGTTCTCCTCAGCAACACCTCTCAGCCTCAACACCCAACAACACTCTCCGTATCTAGGGCCCCAAGGCTTGTTTTAAAATGCGGCATTGTTTCTCATGTCCCCCCGCCCCCCTCCCGCCCCAAAAAGGAAGCAAGAATCTTCCTTGATTTAACGTGCTGCCTTTTTAGGACTGGCTAGTCTTGTCTGGTGAATGGATATTAAGAGAGATTTCCTTAAACTTCCTCCTGCTTCGTGCCATAACTCGACTTCATTGAGAAGCATGTTTTTCCCGTTTCTAAGACGGGCTTCCGCTTTGAACTGCTAAACCATCACGGCACACTTTTTCTCCATACTTATTCCTGGAAAACTGAGCTCTCTGCCGGAGTAAAGACGGTTCCCGTCAGAGAAGTGTGGCTCCCTGTCCCAAGGTCAAAGTGTAGAAGAAAGGGAAGATTCCTGTTTCCGAGGGTTCCATTTTGTCAGGTTAGAGATCTAGTCATCCGTGTGGCTGCGGTGGAATCTGCAGTATCTTGCCTCACAGTTTCCTTTTTCTGGCTTAGCAGGGGAGCCGCATTAGCTGAGGTCGCGGCGCTATGGCCCTTGTCAGGATCCCGGTGCTGAGGCAGCCCCTTCCCCCCACCCCCTCTCCTTGTCATTTTGATCGTGCAAACTGGGTGCCAGCTGTGTGAACCCTGCTCCTGGCCGCCAGGATTGCCCCCCCCCTCCCCACGCGACGTGTCCCCAGTTCCTCGGCGTCCCTCACTGCAACCAGCTAGCTCCAGGAAGGGTGCGAGCTGGCTTCCGCTGTCGTCCTTCCTCCTTCCTGTCCAGGCGGGCCCTCCTTTTGCGCTAGTCGGCCCGAAACCTTCTCTCCCGCGCTGCATAGGCTGAAGGAATGCCTCAGCGTTTGCAGCCGCTAGAGGGCGCTCTTCTCCTCTCTTTGGGCCCCTTCAGCGCTTCCAGTGGAAATTTCCGAGGTGGGAAGGGCTTGGGGGTTCTCTGTATCTAGGGGCTCCCGATCCAGCCGATTCAACTAACTGTGGGTTGAAAATATTCGGGAAAAAACGGAAAGTTTCGAAAAGCGACAATTGAACTTGCCACACACCGGCAACCGCTTACATAGCATTCACGTTGCCTTGCATGCCGCGCGTCACCTAGAGATGATTTAAAGTACACAGGAGGACACAGCGAAAGAGAATGTGACAATGACTGTATGGGTATGTTTATGCATAAGTGGAAAATTGTGCTCTAGACTGGAATTCGACACAACATTGTAAAAACGACAACAACGTGGAAGAAAAGTATGTTTGTATGTAAAAAATAAAGTCCTATGTCATTTTGTATAAGAGGCATCAGCATCCATGGATTTTGGCATCTGTGGGGAGTCCTGGAACCAGTGCCCCATGCTTACCAAGGCATGACTGGAAGCCCAGGCTCCTTATCCCAGCCTGTCATGTCCCCACGTGGTGTGAATCCTGCCTGTCCCACACTCCCCTGGTCACTCTCCTCCAGCCCTGCCAGACTGCCCTCTTCTTCTGGAACAGGCCAAGCTGAATGCACGTCATGTCTGACCTCTAGGAATATCCGTTACTTTGTGAGCATGGCTCTGCTTCAGGAAGACGGGCTGCATTGTCACTAGAGAAGACGGGATGGAGGTTCCTTAAAAACCTACAAATGGACTTACCTGATGATCCAGCCTTCCCACGCCTGGGGATATGTCAAGAGAAAACTCTAACTCAAAAAGTCCCATGCACCTCAATGCTCACAGCAGCCCTATTTGTATTAGCCAGGACGTGGAACTAACCCCAACATCTAACGACTGGTGACTGGATAAAGATGTCGTTGTCTTTTTATGCCGCGGAATACTACACAGCCGCGAAAAAGGATGGAACCATGCCATTTGCGGCAACATGGTTGGACACAGAGATAGTCATTCTGAGTGAAGTAAGCCAGAAGAGAGAAAAATGCCGCATGACACAACTTCCATGTGAAATCTAAGAAAAAAAGACAGAAATGATCTTAACTGCAAAAGACAAATAGAGCCACAGACATAGAGAAACAAACTTATGGTTACCAGGGAGGGACGGCGGTGGGAAGGGGTAAATATGGGCATCGGAAAATTGCCCGTCTTGGGGAGTGGTGGACATGTTAGCTCTCTTGATTGTGGCGATGGCTTTCTGGGTGTAGACATGTATGAAAATTGATCAAATACTACACGTGAGATGTGTCTAATTGACGGAACAGAACTCGTAGCCCTGTAAAGGTGTTTTAAAACAAAGAGATGGGCTGCATTGTGTCCTATGTTTCTATGTGTCTTCAGGGAGGTCTCAGGGGGGCGGTGCTGGCCTTCCTGCCAACACGATGACATGAAGCCCGAACAATCCCCCAATCGATGGGAAGAAGAGACGAGCCATGGTCACATCTGGACCCCAAGCTTACACGTGGTGCATGGGTGCCATTTATCGCCAATCCAGCGAGGTTCCGGCCAGAGCTAGAGGCCGGGGCAGCGAACCGGGAGCGGCACTAAGGAGCATCGTGGCGCAGAGGCTGGACTGGGGGCCCGCAGGCTCCTCCCAGGAGGAGCCTCAGGGTTTGGGAGGTGGCTAACGTGCCTGCTTCGTGTCACCAGCAAGTGATGCCACCCGTGGAAAATCAGCTGGAATCCTGAGCCGGGTCAGCCGTGGGTGATGCGGTAAAGGCTGCTTGCTAGCAGAGGGGACGCCAGACGGACGGTGAAGCAAGCAACAGGCTGCTGAGCTTCCGGCCTGTGTTTACCGTGCTTTCCGTGTCTCCCTGCATCTCAGGGTCACCCGGAGGAATTCGTGTGGAGTTTAGAGGCCGACGGCCTCTCGGTTCCTCATCAGCCTGGCAAGCCCCCCAGCCCTCTGCGGCCAGACCTCTGCGAGCGTCTTTCCCTTGTTCTAGCAAAACCCTCCCCACCCTCGCCTGCGGCGGGCTTTTGTTTTTTTAATTGATGGCAGTGAGGATACCTTACAGCCTCCTCCGGCCCTTCCTTAGGGCTTCTGCCCTTAGACCACGGCAAGGGGCGGCCCCCCAACCCCCACCCCCGACACCCCCGCGCTGTCCTGGGTCCTGAACTACAGAGGGTCCCTCTGGCCCTGACACTCCCTCTGGCCACGCCCTCTACGGGGTGGAGTCAGCAGGGCCAAGGGGACACGCCCATTGGCTCCACCCCGTGCTCTGGAATCCCAGGACCCCGAATGCCCTGCCCCAGCAGCCCCTGTCCCGCTTGTAGTTTCTGCACCGGCTCTCCCCGGAGTTCAGCATCCCAGGACTCACAGAGAGGCCAACGGGCAGCTGTTGGCATGGAGGTTACGGACAGAGCCCGGATGTGAGGTCTGAGTGTCCCCCTGTGCACATCCAAGGCCCCTTGGGGCATGGGATGGACCCAGCATTGGGCAGAAAAGGGTCAGGCTGGCGGTCAGAGACTGGGAATCGGCTCTCCCCGCACTGTCGCTTTCTTCGCAGGACTCCCCTGAGTCTGGGAATTCTAAAGTTGAGCCTGGACGTGTGTGGCACGTGGCAGTGACTTTGCGTGTGTGTGCGCGCGCCTGAGGACGTGTGTGGTTGTGTGTATGTTGTGGGGGTGTGCGTGGTCCATGACTCCGTGTGTGTGTGCGTGGGGATGTAGGCGGAGCAGAGTCAGTGTGTGTGCACGTGTGTTTGTGTGTACGTGCATGCATTAGTTTTAAGAATACTAGAAGCTGTCCTTCAGAAGTCTGCAGTAGTAAAAATTGTATGGTGTCCCTCACTGTATAATTCAAACTGAAAATAATCTTCAATCACCAGAAATGTAGTCCCCCCCAGATTCTGATCCCCCCTCCCATACCGATTATGCCCTCATTGTACTGATGAGGAAACTAGCTTAGAGATGTTAAGTGGCTCAGCCCAGGGCATGGAGCTCGCGAGCCCAGGGCCAGGACGCAGTCCAAGCGGCGCGGCTCCAGAGGCCTGGAGCCCTGCTCACGACCGCGCGTGGCCTCTTGGCCGGGGGGGTGCGGGGGGTGGGGGTGGGGTGGGGGTGGGGGGAAGAGATCCTGACGGGCCGGGGCCAGCGTGCAGGCTGCCCAAGCCGCGGACTCTGCAAGTCGGGTGGAGAGTACCTGACGGCAGACGAGGGTAAAGGACTGCTCAGAAATCAGATAGGTTCCTAGATCTTCGATGAGTAAGGAGGCTCAGTGCTCATCCTCGATCCCTTTGCTGGTGGCTAAAAGGGAGCAAGGCCCACGAGCGCGCTTCTGGGAGCGGCCTGCCAAAACCTGGAGCAGGGCTGCTCAGGACTGGCTCTGCAGCAGGAGCAGAGGGGGGCAATGTCGCCACCTGGTGGACATCCTTGGTAGTGGCAGTAGGAGGCCTAGCAGCCTGGGTATGGAGGCGGCAGGACGAGGTCCTAGTGGATGATCGTTTTCACATGGCTTAAAAAGCATTGCTTCATAGATTTTATCCACATTGGGGTCTATCCTACGATGGTAAATACGGTCTCCGTTACTCCATCTTAGCTGCATTGATTAATTTTTTTGAGGTTAGTTTTCTCTTCAATGATTTGGAAGCTATATTGTCTTCCAATTAAAATTCCCTCTAAGTTTTAATAAGTCATCTCTAAGTTCATAACTATATATATAATTGGACCAGTATTGCTATAACAGTCTCAAAAACGGGATAATCTATTAGATCTTGTTTCTCAATCATGATACATTTAGCATATTTTACCTCTCTGCTGTTCCCCATTGTGTGCGTGTGTGCGCGTGCGCGGGCTACAGTTCCTGCTTTTTAGACAGTTGCTTTCAGTTTGTTGCATTCGCAATGAAAATATAGGTATAAACATCTTGGATTTAATTGCTCGCTACCGCTATTTAATCCCATGTCTTTCCCATTTTTGAGTTATTTACTTCTTTCCCAATCAAATGGACTCATGATTGGCTAATTTTTTTCCAGCGGTAGACTTGGAACCCATACCAGTCTATACGCAGCTTTATGTTCTCCTCAGCAACACCTCTCAGCCTCAACACCCAACAACACTCTCCGTATCTAGGGCCCCAAGGCTTGTTTTAAAATGCGGCATTGTTTCTCATGTCCCCCCGCCCCCCTCCCGCCCCAAAAAGGAAGCAAGAATCTTCCTTGATTTAACGTGCTGCCTTTTTAGGACTGGCTAGTCTTGTCTGGTGAATGGATATTAAGAGAGATTTCCTTAAACTTCCTCCTGCTTCGTGCCATAACTCGACTTCATTGAGAAGCATGTTTTTCCCGTTTCTAAGACGGGCTTCCGCTTTGAACTGCTAAACCATCACGGCACACTTTTTCTCCATACTTATTCCTGGAAAACTGAGCTCTCTGCCGGAGTAAAGACGGTTCCCGTCAGAGAAGTGTGGCTCCCTGTCCCAAGGTCAAAGTGTAGAAGAAAGGGAAGATTCCTGTTTCCGAGGGTTCCATTTTGTCAGGTTAGAGATCTAGTCATCCGTGTGGCTGCGGTGGAATCTGCAGTATCTTGCCTCACAGTTTCCTTTTTCTGGCTTAGCAGGGGAGCCGCATTAGCTGAGGTCGCGGCGCTATGGCCCTTGTCAGGATCCCGGTGCTGAGGCAGCCCCTTCCCCCCACCCCCTCTCCTTGTCATTTTGATCGTGCAAACTGGGTGCCAGCTGTGTGAACCCTGCTCCTGGCCGCCAGGATTGCCCCCCCCTCCCCACGCGACGTGTCCCCAGTTCCTCGGCGTCCCTCACTGCAACCAGCTAGCTCCAGGAAGGGTGCGAGCTGGCTTCCGCTGTCGTCCTTCCTCCTTCCTGTCCAGGCGGGCCCTCCTTTTGCGCTAGTCGGCCCGAAACCTTCTCTCCCGCGCTGCATAGGCTGAAGGAATGCCTCAGCGTTTGCAGCCGCTAGAGGGCGCTCTTCTCCTCTCTTTGGGCCCCTTCAGCGCTTCCAGTGGAAATTTCCGAGGTGGGAAGGGCTTGGGGGTTCTCTGTATCTAGGGGCTCCCGATCCAGCCGATTCAACTAACTGTGGGTTGAAAATATTCGGGAAAAAACGGAAAGTTTCGAAAAGCGACAATTGAACTTGCCACACACCGGCAACCGCTTACATAGCATTCACGTTGCCTTGCATGCCGCGCGTCACCTAGAGATGATTTAAAGTACACAGGAGGACACAGCGAAAGAGAATGTGACAATGACTGTATGGGTATGTTTATGCATAAGTGGAAAATTGTGCTCTAGACTGGAATTCGACACAACATTGTAAAAACGACAACAACGTGGAAGAAAAGTATGTTTGTATGTAAAAAATAAAGTCCTATGTCATTTTGTATAAGAGGCATCAGCATCCATGGATTTTGGCATCTGTGGGGAGTCCTGGAACCAGTGCCCCATGCTTACCAAGGCATGACTGGAAGCCCAGGCTCCTTATCCCAGCCTGTCATGTCCCCACGTGGTGTGAATCCTGCCTGTCCCACACTCCCCTGGTCACTCTCCTCCAGCCCTGCCAGACTGCCCTCTTCTTCTGGAACAGGCCAAGCTGAATGCACGTCATGTCTGACCTCTAGGAATATCCGTTACTTTGTGAGCATGGCTCTGCTTCAGGAAGACGGGCTGCATTGTCACTAGAGAAGACGGGATGGAGGTTCCTTAAAAACCTACAAATGGACTTACCTGATGATCCAGCCTTCCCACGCCTGGGGATATGTCAAGAGAAAACTCTAACTCAAAAAGTCCCATGCACCTCAATGCTCACAGCAGCCCTATTTGTATTAGCCAGGACGTGGAACTAACCCCAACATCTAACGACTGGTGACTGGATAAAGATGTCGTTGTCTTTTTATGCCGCGGAATACTACACAGCCGCGAAAAAGGATGGAACCATGCCATTTGCGGCAACATGGTTGGACACAGAGATAGTCATTCTGAGTGAAGTAAGCCAGAAGAGAGAAAAATGCCGCATGACACAACTTCCATGTGAAATCTAAGAAAAAAAGACAGAAATGATCTTAACTGCAAAAGACAAATAGAGCCACAGACATAGAGAAACAAACTTATGGTTACCAGGGAGGGACGGCGGTGGGAAGGGGTAAATATGGGCATCGGAAAATTGCCCGTCTTGGGGAGTGGTGGACATGTTAGCTCTCTTGATTGTGGCGATGGCTTTCTGGGTGTAGACATGTATGAACATTGATCAAATACTACACGTGAGATGTGTCTAATTGACGGAACAGAACTCGTAGCCCTGTAAAGGTGTTTTAAAACAAAGAGATGGGCTGCATTGTGTCCTATGTTTCTATGTGTCTTCAGGGAGGTCTCAGGGGGGCGGTGCTGGCCTTCCTGCCAACACGATGACATGAAGCCCGAACAATCCCCCAATCGATGGGAAGAAGAGACGAGCCATGGTCACATCTGGACCCCAAGCTTACACGTGGTGCATGGGTGCCATTTATCGCCAATCCAGCGAGGTTCCGGCCAGAGCTAGAGGCCGGGGCAGCGAACCGGGAGCGGCACTAAGGAGCATCGTGGCGCAGAGGCTGGACTGGGGGCCCGCAGGCTCCTCCCAGGAGGAGCCTCAGGGTTTGGGAGGTGGCTAACGTGCCTGCTTCGTGTCACCAGCAAGTGATGCCACCCGTGGAAAATCAGCTGGAATCCTGAGCCGGGTCAGCCGTGGGTGATGCGGTAGAGGCTGCTTGCTAGCAGAGGGGACGCCAGACGGACGGTGAAGCAAGCAACAGGCTGCTGAGCTTCCGGCCTGTGTTTACCGTGCTTTCCGTGTCTCCCTGCATCTCAGGGTCACCCGGAGGAATTCGTGTGGAGTTTAGAGGCCGACGGCCTCTCGGTTCCTCATCAGCCTGGCAAGCCCCCCAGCCCTCTGCGGCCAGACCTCTGCGAGCGTCTTTCCCTTGTTCTAGCAAAACCCTCCCCACCCTCGCCTGCGGCGGGCTTTTGTTTTTTTAATTGATGGCAGTGAGGATACCTTACAGCCTCCTCCGGCCCTTCCTTAGGGCTTCTGCCCTTAGACCACGGCAAGGGGCGGCCCCCCAACCCCCACCCCCGACACCCCCGCGCTGTCCTGGGTCCTGAACTACAGAGGGTCCCTCTGGCCCTGACACTCCCTCTGGCCACGCCCTCTACGGGGTGGAGTCAGCAGGGCCAAGGGGACACGCCCATTGGCTCCACCCCGTGCTCTGGAATCCCAGGACCCCGAATGCCCTGCCCCAGCAGCCCCTGTCCCGCTTGTAGTTTCTGCACCGGCTCTCCCCGGAGTTCAGCATCCCAGGACTCACAGAGAGGCCAACGGGCAGCTGTTGGCATGGAGGTTACGGACAGAGCCCGGATGTGAGGTCTGAGTGTCCCCCTGTGCACATCCAAGGCCCCTTGGGGCATGGGATGGACCCAGCATTGGGCAGAAAAGGGTCAGGCTGGCGGTCAGAGACTGGGAATCGGCTCTCCCCGCACTGTCGCTTTCTTCGCAGGACTCCCCTGAGTCTGGGAATTCTAAAGTTGAGCCTGGACGTGTGTGGCACGTGGCAGTGACTTTGCGTGTGTGTGCGCGCGCCTGAGGACGTGTGTGGTTGTGTGTATGTTGTGGGGGTGTGCGTGGTCCATGACTCCGTGTGTGTGTGCGTGGGGATGTAGGCGGAGCAGAGTCAGTGTGTGTGCACGTGTGTTTGTGTGTACGTGCATGCATTAGTTTTAAGAATACTAGAAGCTGTCCTTCAGAAGTCTGCAGTAGTAAAAATTGTATGGTGTCCCTCACTGTATAATTCAAACTGAAAATAATCTTCAATCACCAGAAATGTAGTCCCCCCCAGATTCTGATCCCCCCTCCCATACCGATTATGCCCTCATTGTACTGATGAGGAAACTAGCTTAGAGATGTTAAGTGGCTCAGCCCAGGGCATGGAGCTCGCGAGCCCAGGGCCAGGACGCAGTCCAAGCGGCGCGGCTCCAGAGGCCTGGAGCCCTGCTCACGACCGCGCGTGGCCTCTTGGCCGGGGGGGTGCGGGGGGTGGGGGTGGGGTGGGGGTGGGGGGAAGAGATCCTGACGGGCCGGGGCCAGCGTGCAGGCTGCCCAAGCCGCGGACTCTGCAAGTCGGGTGGAGAGTACCTGACGGCAGACGAGGGTAAAGGACTGCTCAGAAATCAGATAGGTTCCTAGATCTTCGATGAGTAAGGAGGCTCAGTGCTCATCCTCGATCCCTTTGCTGGTGGCTAAAAGGGAGCAAGGCCCACGAGCGCGCTTCTGGGAGCGGCCTGCCAAAACCTGGAGCAGGGCTGCTCAGGACTGGCTCTGCAGCAGGAGCAGAGGGGGGCAATGTCGCCACCTGGTGGACATCCTTGGTAGTGGCAGTAGGAGGCCTAGCAGCCTGGGTATGGAGGCGGCAGGACGAGGTCCTAGTGGATGATCGTTTTCACATGGCTTAAAAAGCATTGCTTCATAGATTTTATCCACATTGGGGTCTATCCTACGATGGTAAATACGGTCTCCGTTACTCCATCTTAGCTGCATTGATTAATTTTTTTGAGGTTAGTTTTCTCTTCAATGATTTGGAAGCTATATTGTCTTCCAATTAAAATTCCCTCTAAGTTTTAATAAGTCATCTCTAAGTTCATAACTATATATATAATTGGACCAGTATTGCTATAACAGTCTCAAAAACGGGATAATCTATTAGATCTTGTTTCTCAATCATGATACATTTAGCATATTTTACCTCTCTGCTGTTCCCCATTGTGTGCGTGTGTGCGCGTGCGCGGGCTACAGTTCCTGCTTTTTAGACAGTTGCTTTCAGTTTGTTGCATTCGCAATGAAAATATAGGTATAAACATCTTGGATTTAATTGCTCGCTACCGCTATTTAATCCCATGTCTTTCCCATTTTTGAGTTATTTACTTCTTTCCCAATCAAATGGACTCATGATTGGCTAATTTTTTTCCAGCGGTAGACTTGGAACCCATACCAGTCTATACGCAGCTTTATGTTCTCCTCAGCAACACCTCTCAGCCTCAACACCCAACAACACTCTCCGTATCTAGGGCCCCAAGGCTTGTTTTAAAATGCGGCATTGTTTCTCATGTCCCCCCGCCCCCCTCCCGCCCCAAAAAGGAAGCAAGAATCTTCCTTGATTTAACGTGCTGCCTTTTTAGGACTGGCTAGTCTTGTCTGGTGAATGGATATTAAGAGAGATTTCCTTAAACTTCCTCCTGCTTCGTGCCATAACTCGACTTCATTGAGAAGCATGTTTTTCCCGTTTCTAAGACGGGCTTCCGCTTTGAACTGCTAAACCATCACGGCACACTTTTTCTCCATACTTATTCCTGGAAAACTGAGCTCTCTGCCGGAGTAAAGACGGTTCCCGTCAGAGAAGTGTGGCTCCCTGTCCCAAGGTCAAAGTGTAGAAGAAAGGGAAGATTCCTGTTTCCGAGGGTTCCATTTTGTCAGGTTAGAGATCTAGTCATCCGTGTGGCTGCGGTGGAATCTGCAGTATCTTGCCTCACAGTTTCCTTTTTCTGGCTTAGCAGGGGAGCCGCATTAGCTGAGGTCGCGGCGCTATGGCCCTTGTCAGGATCCCGGTGCTGAGGCAGCCCCTTCCCCCCACCCCCTCTCCTTGTCATTTTGATCGTGCAAACTGGGTGCCAGCTGTGTGAACCCTGCTCCTGGCCGCCAGGATTGCCCCCCCCCTCCCCACGCGACGTGTCCCCAGTTCCTCGGCGTCCCTCACTGCAACCAGCTAGCTCCAGGAAGGGTGCGAGCTGGCTTCCGCTGTCGTCCTTCCTCCTTCCTGTCCAGGCGGGCCCTCCTTTTGCGCTAGTCGGCCCGAAACCTTCTCTCCCGCGCTGCATAGGCTGAAGGAATGCCTCAGCGTTTGCAGCCGCTAGAGGGCGCTCTTCTCCTCTCTTTGGGCCCCTTCAGCGCTTCCAGTGGAAATTTCCGAGGTGGGAAGGGCTTGGGGGTTCTCTGTATCTAGGGGCTCCCGATCCAGCCGATTCAACTAACTGTGGGTTGAAAATATTCGGGAAAAAACGGAAAGTTTCGAAAAGCGACAATTGAACTTGCCACACACCGGCAACCGCTTACATAGCATTCACGTTGCCTTGCATGCCGCGCGTCACCTAGAGATGATTTAAAGTACACAGGAGGACACAGCGAAAGAGAATGTGACAATGACTGTATGGGTATGTTTATGCATAAGTGGAAAATTGTGCTCTAGACTGGAATTCGACACAACATTGTAAAAACGACAACAACGTGGAAGAAAAGTATGTTTGTATGTAAAAAATAAAGTCCTATGTCATTTTGTATAAGAGGCATCAGCATCCATGGATTTTGGCATCTGTGGGGAGTCCTGGAACCAGTGCCCCATGCTTACCAAGGCATGACTGGAAGCCCAGGCTCCTTATCCCAGCCTGTCATGTCCCCACGTGGTGTGAATCCTGCCTGTCCCACACTCCCCTGGTCACTCTCCTCCAGCCCTGCCAGACTGCCCTCGTCTTCTGGAACAGGCCAAGCTGAATGCACGTCATGTCTGACCTCTAGGAATATCCGTTACTTTGTGAGCATGGCTCTGCTTCAGGAAGACGGGCTGCATTGTCACTAGAGAAGACGGGATGGAGGTTCCTTAAAAACCTACAAATGGACTTACCTGATGATCCAGCCTTCCCACGCCTGGGGATATGTCAAGAGAAAACTCTAACTCAAAAAGTCCCATGCACCTCAATGCTCACAGCAGCCCTATTTGTATTAGCCAGGACGTGGAACTAACCCCAACATCTAACGACTGGTGACTGGATAAAGAAGTCGTTGTCTTTTTATGCCGCGGAATACTACACAGCCGCGAAAAAGGATGGAACCATGCCATTTGCGGCAACATGGTTGGACACAGAGATAGTCATTCTGAGTGAAGTAAGCCAGAAGAGAGAAAAATGCCGCATGACACAACTTCCATGTGAAATCTAAGAAAAAAAGACAGAAATGATCTTAACTGCAAAAGACAAATAGAGCCACAGACATAGAGAAACAAACTTATGGTTACCAGGGAGGGACGGCGGTGGGAAGGGGTAAATATGGGCATCGGAAAATTGCCCGTCTTGGGGAGTGGTGGACATGTTAGCTCTCTTGATTGTGGCGATGGCTTTCTGGGTGTAGACATGTATGAACATTGATCAAATACTACACGTGAGATGTGTCTAATTGACGGAACAGAACTCGTAGCCCTGTAAAGGTGTTTTAAAACAAAGAGATGGGCTGCATTGTGTCCTATGTTTCTATGTGTCTTCAGGGAGGTCTCAGGGGGGCGGTGCTGGCCTTCCTGCCAACACGATGACATGAAGCCCGAACAATCCCCCAATCGATGGGAAGAAGAGACGAGCCATGGTCACATCTGGACCCCAAGCTTACACGTGGTGCATGGGTGCCATTTATCGCCAATCCAGCGAGGTTCCGGCCAGAGCTAGAGGCCGGGGCAGCGAACCGGGAGCGGCACTAAGGAGCATCGTGGCGCAGAGGCTGGACTGGGGGCCCGCAGGCTCCTCCCAGGAGGAGCCTCAGGGTTTGGGAGGTGGCTAACGTGCCTGCTTCGTGTCACCAGCAAGTGATGCCACCCGTGGAAAATCAGCTGGAATCCTGAGCCGGGTCAGCCGTGGGTGATGCGGTAAAGGCTGCTTGCTAGCAGAGGGGACGCCAGACGGACGGTGAAGCAAGCAACAGGCTGCTGAGCTTCCGGCCTGTGTTTACCGTGCTTTCCGTGTCTCCCTGCATCTCAGGGTCACCCGGAGGAATTCGTGTGGAGTTTAGAGGCCGACGGCCTCTCGGTTCCTCATCAGCCTGGCAAGCCCCCCAGCCCTCTGCGGCCAGACCTCTGCGAGCGTCTTTCCCTTGTTCTAGCAAAACCCTCCCCACCCTCGCCTGCGGCGGGCTTTTGTTTTTTTAATTGATGGCAGTGAGGATACCTTACAGCCTCCTCCGGCCCTTCCTTAGGGCTTCTGCCCTTAGAGCACGGCAAGGGGCGGCCCCCCAACCCCCACCCCCGACACCCCCGCGCTGTCCTGGGTCCTGAACTACAGAGGGTCCCTCTGGCCCTGACACTCCCTCTGGCCACGCCCTCTACGGGGTGGAGTCAGCAGGGCCAAGGGGACACGCCCATTGGCTCCACCCCGTGCTCTGGAATCCCAGGACCCCGAATGCCCTGCCCCAGCAGCCCCTGTCCCGCTTGTAGTTTCTGCACCGGCTCTCCCCGGAGTTCAGCATCCCAGGACTCACAGAGAGGCCAACGGGCAGCTGTTGGCATGGAGGTTACGGACAGAGCCCGGATGTGAGGTCTGAGTGTCCCCCTGTGCACATCCAAGGCCCCTTGGGGCATGGGATGGACCCAGCATTGGGCAGAAAAGGGTCAGGCTGGCGGTCAGAGACTGGGAATCGGCTCTCCCCGCACTGTCGCTTTCTTCGCAGGACTCCCCTGAGTCTGGGAATTCTAAAGTTGAGCCTGGACGTGTGTGGCACGTGGCAGTGACTTTGCGTGTGTGTGCGCGCGCCTGAGGACGTGTGTGGTTGTGTGTATGTTGTGGGGGTGTGCGTGGTCCATGACTCCGTGTGTGTGTGCGTGGGGATGTAGGCGGAGCAGAGTCAGTGTGTGTGCACGTGTGTTTGTGTGTACGTGCATGCATTAGTTTTAAGAATACTAGAAGCTGTCCTTCAGAAGTCTGCAGTAGTAAAAATTGTATGGTGTCCCTCACTGTATAATTCAAACTGAAAATAATCTTCAATCACCAGAAATGTAGTCCCCCCCAGATTCTGATCCCCCCTCCCATACTGATTATGCCCTCATTGTACTGATGAGGAAACTAGCTTAGAGATGTTAAGTGGCTCAGCCCAGGGCATGGAGCTCGCGAGCCCAGGGCCAGGACGCAGTCCAAGCGGCGCGGCTCCAGAGGCCTGGAGCCCTGCTCACGACCGCGCGTGGCCTCTTGGCCGGGGGGGTGCGGGGGGTGGGGGTGGGGTGGGGGTGGGGGGAAGAGATCCTGACGGGCCGGGGCCAGCGTGCAGGCTGCCCAAGCCGCGGACTCTGCAAGTCGGGTGGAGAGTACCTGACGGCAGACGAGGGTAAAGGACTGCTCAGAAATCAGATAGGTTCCTAGATCTTCGATGAGTAAGGAGGCTCAGTGCTCATCCTCGATCCCTTTGCTGGTGGCTAAAAGGGAGCAAGGCCCACGAGCGCGCTTCTGGGAGCGGCCTGCCAAAACCTGGAGCAGGGCTGCTCAGGACTGGCTCTGCAGCAGGAGCAGAGGGGGGCAATGTCGCCACCTGGTGGACATCCTTGGTAGTGGCAGTAGGAGGCCTAGCAGCCTGGGTATGGAGGCGGCAGGACGAGGTCCTAGTGGATGATCGTTTTCACATGGCTTAAAAAGCATTGCTTCATAGATTTTATCCACATTGGGGTCTATCCTACGATGGTAAATACGGTCTCCGTTACTCCATCTTAGCTGCATTGATTAATTTTTTTGAGGTTAGTTTTCTCTTCAATGATTTGGAAGCTATATTGTCTTCCAATTAAAATTCCCTCTAAGTTTTAATAAGTCATCTCTAAGTTCATAACTATATATATAATTGGACCAGTATTGCTATAACAGTCTCAAAAACGGGATAATCTATTAGATCTTGTTTCTCAATCATGATACATTTAGCATATTTTACCTCTCTGCTGTTCCCCATTGTGTGCGTGTGTGCGCGTGCGCGGGCTACAGTTCCTGCTTTTTAGACAGTTGCTTTCAGTTTGTTGCATTCGCAATGAAAATATAGGTATAAACATCTTGGATTTAATTGCTCGCTACCGCTATTTAATCCCATGTCTTTCCCATTTTTGAGTTATTTACTTCTTTCCCAATCAAATGGACTCATGATTGGCTAATTTTTTTCCAGCGGTAGACTTGGAACCCATACCAGTCTATACGCAGCTTTATGTTCTCCTCAGCAACACCTCTCAGCCTCAACACCCAACAACACTCTCCGTATCTAGGGCCCCAAGGCTTGTTTTAAAATGCGGCATTGTTTCTCATGTCCCCCCGCCCCCCTCCCGCCCCAAAAAGGAAGCAAGAATCTTCCTTGATTTAACGTGCTGCCTTTTTAGGACTGGCTAGTCTTGTCTGGTGAATGGATATTAAGAGAGATTTCCTTAAACTTCCTCCTGCTTCGTGCCATAACTCGACTTCATTGAGAAGCATGTTTTTCCCGTTTCTAAGACGGGCTTCCGCTTTGAACTGCTAAACCATCACGGCACACTTTTTCTCCATACTTATTCCTGGAAAACTGAGCTCTCTGCCGGAGTAAAGACGGTTCCCGTCAGAGAAGTGTGGCTCCCTGTCCCAAGGTCAAAGTGTAGAAGAAAGGGAAGATTCCTGTTTCCGAGGGTTCCATTTTGTCAGGTTAGAGATCTAGTCATCCGTGTGGCTGCGGTGGAATCTGCAGTATCTTGCCTCACAGTTTCCTTTTTCTGGCTTAGCAGGGGAGCCGCATTAGCTGAGGTCGCGGCGCTATGGCCCTTGTCAGGATCCCGGTGCTGAGGCAGCCCCTTCCCCCCACCCCCTCTCCTTGTCATTTTGATCGTGCAAACTGGGTGCCAGCTGTGTGAACCCTGCTCCTGGCCGCCAGGATTGCCCCCCCCCCCCACGCGACGTGTCCCCAGTTCCTCGGCGTCCCTCACTGCAACCAGCTAGCTCCAGGAAGGGTGCGAGCTGGCTTCCGCTGTCGTCCTTCCTCCTTCCTGTCCAGGCGGGCCCTCCTTTTGCGCTAGTCGGCCCGAAACCTTCTCTCCCGCGCTGCATAGGCTGAAGGAATGCCTCAGCGTTTGCAGCCGCTAGAGGGCGCTCTTCTCCTCTCTTTGGGCCCCTTCAGCGCTTCCAGTGGAAATTTCCGAGGTGGGAAGGGCTTGGGGGTTCTCTGTATCTAGGGGCTCCCGATCCAGCCGATTCAACTAACTGTGGGTTGAAAATATTCGGGAAAAAACGGAAAGTTTCGAAAAGCGACAATTGAACTTGCCACACACCGGCAACCGCTTACATAGCATTCACGTTGCCTTGCATGCCGCGCGTCACCTAGAGATGATTTAAAGTACACAGGAGGACACAGCGAAAGAGAATGTGACAATGACTGTATGGGTATGTTTATGCATAAGTGGAAAATTGTGCTCTAGACTGGAATTCGACACAACATTGTAAAAACGACAACAACGTGGAAGAAAAGTATGTTTGTATGTAAAAAATAAAGTCCTATGTCATTTTGTATAAGAGGCATCAGCATCCATGGATTTTGGCATCTGTGGGGAGTCCTGGAACCAGTGCCCCATGCTTACCAAGGCATGACTGGAAGCCCAGGCTCCTTATCCCAGCCTGTCATGTCCCCACGTGGTGTGAATCCTGCCTGTCCCACACTCCCCTGGTCACTCTCCTCCAGCCCTGCCAGACTGCCCTCTTCTTCTGGAACAGGCCAAGCTGAATGCACGTCATGTCTGACCTCTAGGAATATCCGTTACTTTGTGAGCATGGCTCTGCTTCAGGAAGACGGGCTGCATTGTCACTAGAGAAGACGGGATGGAGGTTCCTTAAAAACCTACAAATGGACTTACCTGATGATCCAGCCTTCCCACGCCTGGGGATATGTCAAGAGAAAACTCTAACTCAAAAAGTCCCATGCACCTCAATGCTCACAGCAGCCCTATTTGTATTAGCCAGGACGTGGAACTAACCCCAACATCTAACGACTGGTGACTGGATAAAGATGTCGTTGTCTTTTTATGCCGCGGAATACTACACAGCCGCGAAAAAGGATGGAACCATGCCATTTGCGGCAACATGGTTGGACACAGAGATAGTCATTCTGAGTGAAGTAAGCCAGAAGAGAGAAAAATGCCGCATGACACAACTTCCATGTGAAATCTAAGAAAAAAAGACAGAAATGATCTTAACTGCAAAAGACAAATAGAGCCACAGACATAGAGAAACAAACTTATGGTTACCAGGGAGGGACGGCGGTGGGAAGGGGTAAATATGGGCATCGGAAAATTGCCCGTCTTGGGGAGTGGTGGACATGTTAGCTCTCTTGATTGTGGCGATGGCTTTCTGGGTGTAGACATGTATGAAAATTGATCAAATACTACACGTGAGATGTGTCTAATTGACGGAACAGAACTCGTAGCCCTGTAAAGGTGTTTTAAAACAAAGAGATGGGCTGCATTGTGTCCTATGTTTCTATGTGTCTTCAGGGAGGTCTCAGGGGGGCGGTGCTGGCCTTCCTGCCAACACGATGACATGAAGCCCGAACAATCCCCCAATCGATGGGAAGAAGAGACGAGCCATGGTCACATCTGGACCCCAAGCTTACACGTGGTGCATGGGTGCCATTTATCGCCAATCCAGCGAGGTTCCGGCCAGAGCTAGAGGCCGGGGCAGCGAACCGGGAGCGGCACTAAGGAGCATCGTGGCGCAGAGGCTGGACTGGGGGCCCGCAGGCTCCTCCCAGGAGGAGCCTCAGGGTTTGGGAGGTGGCTAACGTGCCTGCTTCGTGTCACCAGCAAGTGATGCCACCCGTGGAAAATCAGCTGGAATCCTGAGCCGGGTCAGCCGTGGGTGATGCGGTAAAGGCTGCTTGCTAGCAGAGGGGACGCCAGACGGACGGTGAAGCAAGCAACAGGCTGCTGAGCTTCCGGCCTGTGTTTACCGTGCTTTCCGTGTCTCCCTGCATCTCAGGGTCACCCGGAGGAATTCGTGTGGAGTTTAGAGGCCGACGGCCTCTCGGTTCCTCATCAGCCTGGCAAGCCCCCCAGCCCTCTGCGGCCAGACCTCTGCGAGCGTCTTTCCCTTGTTCTAGCAAAACCCTCCCCACCCTCGCCTGCGGCGGGCTTTTGTTTTTTTAATTGATGGCAGTGAGGATACCTTACAGCCTCCTCCGGCCCTTCCTTAGGGCTTCTGCCCTTAGAGCACGGCAAGGGGCGGCCCCCCAACCCCCACCCCCGACACCCCCGCGCTGTCCTGGGTCCTGAACTACAGAGGGTCCCTCTGGCCCTGACACTCCCTCTGGCCACGCCCTCTACGGGGTGGAGTCAGCAGGGCCAAGGGGACACGCCCATTGGCTCCACCCCGTGCTCTGGAATCCCAGGACCCCGAATGCCCTGCCCCAGCAGCCCCTGTCCCGCTTGTAGTTTCTGCACCGGCTCTCCCCGGAGTTCAGCATCCCAGGACTCACAGAGAGGCCAACGGGCAGCTGTTGGCATGGAGGTTACGGACAGAGCCCGGATGTGAGGTCTGAGTGTCCCCCTGTGCACATCCAAGGCCCCTTGGGGCATGGGATGGACCCAGCATTGGGCAGAAAAGGGTCAGGCTGGCGGTCAGAGACTGGGAATCGGCTCTCCCCGCACTGTCGCTTTCTTCGCAGGACTCCCCTGAGTCTGGGAATTCTAAAGTTGAGCCTGGACGTGTGTGGCACGTGGCAGTGACTTTGCGTGTGTGTGCGCGCGCCTGAGGACGTGTGTGGTTGTGTGTATGTTGTGGGGGTGTGCGTGGTCCATGACTCCGTGTGTGTGTGCGTGGGGATGTAGGCGGAGCAGAGTCAGTGTGTGTGCACGTGTGTTTGTGTGTACGTGCATGCATTAGTTTTAAGAATACTAGAAGCTGTCCTTCAGAAGTCTGCAGTAGTAAAAATTGTATGGTGTCCCTCACTGTATAATTCAAACTGAAAATAATCTTCAATCACCAGAAATGTAGTCCCCCCCAGATTCTGATCCCCCCTCCCATACTGATTATGCCCTCATTGTACTGATGAGGAAACTAGCTTAGAGATGTTAAGTGGCTCAGCCCAGGGCATGGAGCTCGCGAGCCCAGGGCCAGGACGCAGTCCAAGCGGCGCGGCTCCAGAGGCCTGGAGCCCTGCTCACGACCGCGCGTGGCCTCTTGGCCGGGGGGGTGCGGGGGGTGGGGGTGGGGTGGGGGTGGGGGGAAGAGATCCTGACGGGCCGGGGCCAGCGTGCAGGCTGCCCAAGCCGCGGACTCTGCAAGTCGGGTGGAGAGTACCTGACGGCAGACGAGGGTAAAGGACTGCTCAGAAATCAGATAGGTTCCTAGATCTTCGATGAGTAAGGAGGCTCAGTGCTCATCCTCGATCCCTTTGCTGGTGGCTAAAAGGGAGCAAGGCCCACGAGCGCGCTTCTGGGAGCGGCCTGCCAAAACCTGGAGCAGGGCTGCTCAGGACTGGCTCTGCAGCAGGAGCAGAGGGGGGCAATGTCGCCACCTGGTGGACATCCTTGGTAGTGGCAGTAGGAGGCCTAGCAGCCTGGGTATGGAGGCGGCAGGACGAGGTCCTAGTGGATGATCGTTTTCACATGGCTTAAAAAGCATTGCTTCATAGATTTTATCCACATTGGGGTCTATCCTACGATGGTAAATACGGTCTCCGTTACTCCATCTTAGCTGCATTGATTAATTTTTTTGAGGTTAGTTTTCTCTTCAATGATTTGGAAGCTATATTGTCTTCCAATTAAAATTCCCTCTAAGTTTTAATAAGTCATCTCTAAGTTCATAACTATATATATAATTGGACCAGTATTGCTATAACAGTCTCAAAAACGGGATAATCTATTAGATCTTGTTTCTCAATCATGATACATTTAGCATATTTTACCTCTCTGCTGTTCCCCATTGTGTGCGTGTGTGCGCGTGCGCGGGCTACAGTTCCTGCTTTTTAGACAGTTGCTTTCAGTTTGTTGCATTCGCAATGAAAATATAGGTATAAACATCTTGGATTTAATTGCTCGCTACCGCTATTTAATCCCATGTCTTTCCCATTTTTGAGTTATTTACTTCTTTCCCAATCAAATGGACTCATGATTGGCTAATTTTTTTCCAGCGGTAGACTTGGAACCCATACCAGTCTATACGCAGCTTTATGTTCTCCTCAGCAACACCTCTCAGCCTCAACACCCAACAACACTCTCCGTATCTAGGGCCCCAAGGCTTGTTTTAAAATGCGGCATTGTTTCTCATGTCCCCCCGCCCCCCTCCCGCCCCAAAAAGGAAGCAAGAATCTTCCTTGATTTAACGTGCTGCCTTTTTAGGACTGGCTAGTCTTGTCTGGTGAATGGATATTAAGAGAGATTTCCTTAAACTTCCTCCTGCTTCGTGCCATAACTCGACTTCATTGAGAAGCATGTTTTTCCCGTTTCTAAGACGGGCTTCCGCTTTGAACTGCTAAACCATCACGGCACACTTTTTCTCCATACTTATTCCTGGAAAACTGAGCTCTCTGCCGGAGTAAAGACGGTTCCCGTCAGAGAAGTGTGGCTCCCTGTCCCAAGGTCAAAGTGTAGAAGAAAGGGAAGATTCCTGTTTCCGAGGGTTCCATTTTGTCAGGTTAGAGATCTAGTCATCCGTGTGGCTGCGGTGGAATCTGCAGTATCTTGCCTCACAGTTTCCTTTTTCTGGCTTAGCAGGGGAGCCGCATTAGCTGAGGTCGCGGCGCTATGGCCCTTGTCAGGATCCCGGTGCTGAGGCAGCCCCTTCCCCCCACCCCCTCTCCTTGTCATTTTGATCGTGCAAACTGGGTGCCAGCTGTGTGAACCCTGCTCCTGGCCGCCAGGATTGCCCCCCCCCTCCCCACGCGACGTGTCCCCAGTTCCTCGGCGTCCCTCACTGCAACCAGCTAGCTCCAGGAAGGGTGCGAGCTGGCTTCCGCTGTCGTCCTTCCTCCTTCCTGTCCAGGCGGGCCCTCCTTTTGCGCTAGTCGGCCCGAAACCTTCTCTCCCGCGCTGCATAGGCTGAAGGAATGCCTCAGCGTTTGCAGCCGCTAGAGGGCGCTCTTCTCCTCTCTTTGGGCCCCTTCAGCGCTTCCAGTGGAAATTTCCGAGGTGGGAAGGGCTTGGGGGTTCTCTGTATCTAGGGGCTCCCGATCCAGCCGATTCAACTAACTGTGGGTTGAAAATATTCGGGAAAAAACGGAAAGTTTCGAAAAGCGACAATTGAACTTGCCACACACCGGCAACCGCTTACATAGCATTCACGTTGCCTTGCATGCCGCGCGTCACCTAGAGATGATTTAAAGTACACAGGAGGACACAGCGAAAGAGAATGTGACAATGACTGTATGGGTATGTTTATGCATAAGTGGAAAATTGTGCTCTAGACTGGAATTCGACACAACATTGTAAAAACGACAACAACGTGGAAGAAAAGTATGTTTGTATGTAAAAAATAAAGTCCTATGTCATTTTGTATAAGAGGCATCAGCATCCATGGATTTTGGCATCTGTGGGGAGTCCTGGAACCAGTGCCCCATGCTTACCAAGGCATGACTGGAAGCCCAGGCTCCTTATCCCAGCCTGTCATGTCCCCACGTGGTGTGAATCCTGCCTGTCCCACACTCCCCTGGTCACTCTCCTCCAGCCCTGCCAGACTGCCCTCTTCTTCTGGAACAGGCCAAGCTGAATGCACGTCATGTCTGACCTCTAGGAATATCCGTTACTTTGTGAGCATGGCTCTGCTTCAGGAAGACGGGCTGCATTGTCACTAGAGAAGACGGGATGGAGGTTCCTTAAAAACCTACAAATGGACTTACCTGATGATCCAGCCTTCCCACGCCTGGGGATATGTCAAGAGAAAACTCTAACTCAAAAAGTCCCATGCACCTCAATGCTCACAGCAGCCCTATTTGTATTAGCCAGGACGTGGAACTAACCCCAACATCTAACGACTGGTGACTGGATAAAGATGTCGTTGTCTTTTTATGCCGCGGAATACTACACAGCCGCGAAAAAGGATGGAACCATGCCATTTGCGGCAACATGGTTGGACACAGAGATAGTCATTCTGAGTGAAGTAAGCCAGAAGAGAGAAAAATGCCGCATGACACAACTTCCATGTGAAATCTAAGAAAAAAAGACAGAAATGATCTTAACTGCAAAAGACAAATAGAGCCACAGACATAGAGAAACAAACTTATGGTTACCAGGGAGGGACGGCGGTGGGAAGGGGTAAATATGGGCATCGGAAAATTGCCCGTCTTGGGGAGTGGTGGACATGTTAGCTCTCTTGATTGTGGCGATGGCTTTCTGGGTGTAGACATGTATGAAAATTGATCAAATACTACACGTGAGATGTGTCTAATTGACGGAACAGAACTCGTAGCCCTGTAAAGGTGTTTTAAAACAAAGAGATGGGCTGCATTGTGTCCTATGTTTCTATGTGTCTTCAGGGAGGTCTCAGGGGGGCGGTGCTGGCCTTCCTGCCAACACGATGACATGAAGCCCGAACAATCCCCCAATCGATGGGAAGAAGAGACGAGCCATGGTCACATCTGGACCCCAAGCTTACACGTGGTGCATGGGTGCCATTTATCGCCAATCCAGCGAGGTTCCGGCCAGAGCTAGAGGCCGGGGCAGCGAACCGGGAGCGGCACTAAGGAGCATCGTGGCGCAGAGGCTGGACTGGGGGCCCGCAGGCTCCTCCCAGGAGGAGCCTCAGGGTTTGGGAGGTGGCTAACGTGCCTGCTTCGTGTCACCAGCAAGTGATGCCACCCGTGGAAAATCAGCTGGAATCCTGAGCCGGGTCAGCCGTGGGTGATGCGGTAAAGGCTGCTTGCTAGCAGAGGGGACGCCAGACGGACGGTGAAGCAAGCAACAGGCTGCTGAGCTTCCGGCCTGTGTTTACCGTGCTTTCCGTGTCTCCCTGCATCTCAGGGTCACCCGGAGGAATTCGTGTGGAGTTTAGAGGCCGACGGCCTCTCGGTTCCTCATCAGCCTGGCAAGCCCCCCAGCCCTCTGCGGCCAGACCTCTGCGAGCGTCTTTCCCTTGTTCTAGCAAAACCCTCCCCACCCTCGCCTGCGGCGGGCTTTTGTTTTTTTAATTGATGGCAGTGAGGATACCTTACAGCCTCCTCCGGCCCTTCCTTAGGGCTTCTGCCCTTAGACCACGGCAAGGGGCGGCCCCCCAACCCCCACCCCCGACACCCCCGCGCTGTCCTGGGTCCTGAACTACAGAGGGTCCCTCTGGCCCTGACACTCCCTCTGGCCACGCCCTCTACGGGGTGGAGTCAGCAGGGCCAAGGGGACACGCCCATTGGCTCCACCCCGTGCTCTGGAATCCCAGGACCCCGAATGCCCTGCCCCAGCAGCCCCTGTCCCGCTTGTAGTTTCTGCACCGGCTCTCCCCGGAGTTCAGCATCCCAGGACTCACAGAGAGGCCAACGGGCAGCTGTTGGCATGGAGGTTACGGACAGAGCCCGGATGTGAGGTCTGAGTGTCCCCCTGTGCACATCCAAGGCCCCTTGGGGCATGGGATGGACCCAGCATTGGGCAGAAAAGGGTCAGGCTGGCGGTCAGAGACTGGGAATCGGCTCTCCCCGCACTGTCGCTTTCTTCGCAGGACTCCCCTGAGTCTGGGAATTCTAAAGTTGAGCCTGGACGTGTGTGGCACGTGGCAGTGACTTTGCGTGTGTGTGCGCGCGCCTGAGGACGTGTGTGGTTGTGTGTATGTTGTGGGGGTGTGCGTGGTCCATGACTCCGTGTGTGTGTGCGTGGGGATGTAGGCGGAGCAGAGTCAGTGTGTGTGCACGTGTGTTTGTGTGTACGTGCATGCATTAGTTTTAAGAATACTAGAAGCTGTCCTTCAGAAGTCTGCAGTAGTAAAAATTGTATGGTGTCCCTCACTGTATAATTCAAACTGAAAATAATCTTCAATCACCAGAAATGTAGTCCCCCCCAGATTCTGATCCCCCCTCCCATACCGATTATGCCCTCATTGTACTGATGAGGAAACTAGCTTAGAGATGTTAAGTGGCTCAGCCCAGGGCATGGAGCTCGCGAGCCCAGGGCCAGGACGCAGTCCAAGCGGCGCGGCTCCAGAGGCCTGGAGCCCTGCTCACGACCGCGCGTGGCCTCTTGGCCGGGGGGGTGCGGGGGGTGGGGGTGGGGTGGGGGTGGGGGGAAGAGATCCTGACGGGCCGGGGCCAGCGTGCAGGCTGCCCAAGCCGCGGACTCTGCAAGTCGGGTGGAGAGTACCTGACGGCAGACGAGGGTAAAGGACTGCTCAGAAATCAGATAGGTTCCTAGATCTTCGATGAGTAAGGAGGCTCAGTGCTCATCCTCGATCCCTTTGCTGGTGGCTAAAAGGGAGCAAGGCCCACGAGCGCGCTTCTGGGAGCGGCCTGCCAAAACCTGGAGCAGGGCTGCTCAGGACTGGCTCTGCAGCAGGAGCAGAGGGGGGCAATGTCGCCACCTGGTGGACATCCTTGGTAGTGGCAGTAGGAGGCCTAGCAGCCTGGGTATGGAGGCGGCAGGACGAGGTCCTAGTGGATGATCGTTTTCACATGGCTTAAAAAGCATTGCTTCATAGATTTTATCCACATTGGGGTCTATCCTACGATGGTAAATACGGTCTCCGTTACTCCATCTTAGCTGCATTGATTAATTTTTTTGAGGTTAGTTTTCTCTTCAATGATTTGGAAGCTATATTGTCTTCCAATTAAAATTCCCTCTAAGTTTTAATAAGTCATCTCTAAGTTCATAACTATATATATAATTGGACCAGTATTGCTATAACAGTCTCAAAAACGGGATAATCTATTAGATCTTGTTTCTCAATCATGATACATTTAGCATATTTTACCTCTCTGCTGTTCCCCATTGTGTGCGTGTGTGCGCGTGCGCGGGCTACAGTTCCTGCTTTTTAGACAGTTGCTTTCAGTTTGTTGCATTCGCAATGAAAATATAGGTATAAACATCTTGGATTTAATTGCTCGCTACCGCTATTTAATCCCATGTCTTTCCCATTTTTGAGTTATTTACTTCTTTCCCAATCAAATGGACTCATGATTGGCTAATTTTTTTCCAGCGGTAGACTTGGAACCCATACCAGTCTATACGCAGCTTTATGTTCTCCTCAGCAACACCTCTCAGCCTCAACACCCAACAACACTCTCCGTATCTAGGGCCCCAAGGCTTGTTTTAAAATGCGGCATTGTTTCTCATGTCCCCCCGCCCCCCTCCCGCCCCAAAAAGGAAGCAAGAATCTTCCTTGATTTAACGTGCTGCCTTTTTAGGACTGGCTAGTCTTGTCTGGTGAATGGATATTAAGAGAGATTTCCTTAAACTTCCTCCTGCTTCGTGCCATAACTCGACTTCATTGAGAAGCATGTTTTTCCCGTTTCTAAGACGGGCTTCCGCTTTGAACTGCTAAACCATCACGGCACACTTTTTCTCCATACTTATTCCTGGAAAACTGAGCTCTCTGCCGGAGTAAAGACGGTTCCCGTCAGAGAAGTGTGGCTCCCTGTCCCAAGGTCAAAGTGTAGAAGAAAGGGAAGATTCCTGTTTCCGAGGGTTCCATTTTGTCAGGTTAGAGATCTAGTCATCCGTGTGGCTGCGGTGGAATCTGCAGTATCTTGCCTCACAGTTTCCTTTTTCTGGCTTAGCAGGGGAGCCGCATTAGCTGAGGTCGCGGCGCTATGGCCCTTGTCAGGATCCCGGTGCTGAGGCAGCCCCTTCCCCCCACCCCCTCTCCTTGTCATTTTGATCGTGCAAACTGGGTGCCAGCTGTGTGAACCCTGCTCCTGGCCGCCAGGATTGCCCCCCCCCCCCACGCGACGTGTCCCCAGTTCCTCGGCGTCCCTCACTGCAACCAGCTAGCTCCAGGAAGGGTGCGAGCTGGCTTCCGCTGTCGTCCTTCCTCCTTCCTGTCCAGGCGGGCCCTCCTTTTGCGCTAGTCGGCCCGAAACCTTCTCTCCCGCGCTGCATAGGCTGAAGGAATGCCTCAGCGTTTGCAGCCGCTAGAGGGCGCTCTTCTCCTCTCTTTGGGCCCCTTCAGCGCTTCCAGTGGAAATTTCCGAGGTGGGAAGGGCTTGGGGGTTCTCTGTATCTAGGGGCTCCCGATCCAGCCGATTCAACTAACTGTGGGTTGAAAATATTCGGGAAAAAACGGAAAGTTTCGAAAAGCGACAATTGAACTTGCCACACACCGGCAACCGCTTACATAGCATTCACGTTGCCTTGCATGCCGCGCGTCACCTAGAGATGATTTAAAGTACACAGGAGGACACAGCGAAAGAGAATGTGACAATGACTGTATGGGTATGTTTATGCATAAGTGGAAAATTGTGCTCTAGACTGGAATTCGACACAACATTGTAAAAACGACAACAACGTGGAAGAAAAGTATGTTTGTATGTAAAAAATAAAGTCCTATGTCATTTTGTATAAGAGGCATCAGCATCCATGGATTTTGGCATCTGTGGGGAGTCCTGGAACCAGTGCCCCATGCTTACCAAGGCATGACTGGAAGCCCAGGCTCCTTATCCCAGCCTGTCATGTCCCCACGTGGTGTGAATCCTGCCTGTCCCACACTCCCCTGGTCACTCTCCTCCAGCCCTGCCAGACTGCCCTCTTCTTCTGGAACAGGCCAAGCTGAATGCACGTCATGTCTGACCTCTAGGAATATCCGTTACTTTGTGAGCATGGCTCTGCTTCAGGAAGACGGGCTGCATTGTCACTAGAGAAGACGGGATGGAGGTTCCTTAAAAACCTACAAATGGACTTACCTGATGATCCAGCCTTCCCACGCCTGGGGATATGTCAAGAGAAAACTCTAACTCAAAAAGTCCCATGCACCTCAATGCTCACAGCAGCCCTATTTGTATTAGCCAGGACGTGGAACTAACCCCAACATCTAACGACTGGTGACTGGATAAAGATGTCGTTGTCTTTTTATGCCGCGGAATACTACACAGCCGCGAAAAAGGATGGAACCATGCCATTTGCGGCAACATGGTTGGACACAGAGATAGTCATTCTGAGTGAAGTAAGCCAGAAGAGAGAAAAATGCCGCATGACACAACTTCCATGTGAAATCTAAGAAAAAAAGACAGAAATGATCTTAACTGCAAAAGACAAATAGAGCCACAGACATAGAGAAACAAACTTATGGTTACCAGGGAGGGACGGCGGTGGGAAGGGGTAAATATGGGCATCGGAAAATTGCCCGTCTTGGGGAGTGGTGGACATGTTAGCTCTCTTGATTGTGGCGATGGCTTTCTGGGTGTAGACATGTATGAAAATTGATCAAATACTACACGTGAGATGTGTCTAATTGACGGAACAGAACTCGTAGCCCTGTAAAGGTGTTTTAAAACAAAGAGATGGGCTGCATTGTGTCCTATGTTTCTATGTGTCTTCAGGGAGGTCTCAGGGGGGCGGTGCTGGCCTTCCTGCCAACACGATGACATGAAGCCCGAACAATCCCCCAATCGATGGGAAGAAGAGACGAGCCATGGTCACATCTGGACCCCAAGCTTACACGTGGTGCATGGGTGCCATTTATCGCCAATCCAGCGAGGTTCCGGCCAGAGCTAGAGGCCGGGGCAGCGAACCGGGAGCGGCACTAAGGAGCATCGTGGCGCAGAGGCTGGACTGGGGGCCCGCAGGCTCCTCCCAGGAGGAGCCTCAGGGTTTGGGAGGTGGCTAACGTGCCTGCTTCGTGTCACCAGCAAGTGATGCCACCCGTGGAAAATCAGCTGGAATCCTGAGCCGGGTCAGCCGTGGGTGATGCGGTAAAGGCTGCTTGCTAGCAGAGGGGACGCCAGACGGACGGTGAAGCAAGCAACAGGCTGCTGAGCTTCCGGCCTGTGTTTACCGTGCTTTCCGTGTCTCCCTGCATCTCAGGGTCACCCGGAGGAATTCGTGTGGAGTTTAGAGGCCGACGGCCTCTCGGTTCCTCATCAGCCTGGCAAGCCCCCCAGCCCTCTGCGGCCAGACCTCTGCGAGCGTCTTTCCCTTGTTCTAGCAAAACCCTCCCCACCCTCGCCTGCGGCGGGCTTTTGTTTTTTTAATTGATGGCAGTGAGGATACCTTACAGCCTCCTCCGGCCCTTCCTTAGGGCTTCTGCCCTTAGAGCACGGCAAGGGGCGGCCCCCCAACCCCCACCCCCGACACCCCCGCGCTGTCCTGGGTCCTGAACTACAGAGGGTCCCTCTGGCCCTGACACTCCCTCTGGCCACGCCCTCTACGGGGTGGAGTCAGCAGGGCCAAGGGGACACGCCCATTGGCTCCACCCCGTGCTCTGGAATCCCAGGACCCCGAATGCCCTGCCCCAGCAGCCCCTGTCCCGCTTGTAGTTTCTGCACCGGCTCTCCCCGGAGTTCAGCATCCCAGGACTCACAGAGAGGCCAACGGGCAGCTGTTGGCATGGAGGTTACGGACAGAGCCCGGATGTGAGGTCTGAGTGTCCCCCTGTGCACATCCAAGGCCCCTTGGGGCATGGGATGGACCCAGCATTGGGCAGAAAAGGGTCAGGCTGGCGGTCAGAGACTGGGAATCGGCTCTCCCCGCACTGTCGCTTTCTTCGCAGGACTCCCCTGAGTCTGGGAATTCTAAAGTTGAGCCTGGACGTGTGTGGCACGTGGCAGTGACTTTGCGTGTGTGTGCGCGCGCCTGAGGACGTGTGTGGTTGTGTGTATGTTGTGGGGGTGTGCGTGGTCCATGACTCCGTGTGTGTGTGCGTGGGGATGTAGGCGGAGCAGAGTCAGTGTGTGTGCACGTGTGTTTGTGTGTACGTGCATGCATTAGTTTTAAGAATACTAGAAGCTGTCCTTCAGAAGTCTGCAGTAGTAAAAATTGTATGGTGTCCCTCACTGTATAATTCAAACTGAAAATAATCTTCAATCACCAGAAATGTAGTCCCCCCCAGATTCTGATCCCCCCTCCCATACTGATTATGCCCTCATTGTACTGATGAGGAAACTAGCTTAGAGATGTTAAGTGGCTCAGCCCAGGGCATGGAGCTCGCGAGCCCAGGGCCAGGACGCAGTCCAAGCGGCGCGGCTCCAGAGGCCTGGAGCCCTGCTCACGACCGCGCGTGGCCTCTTGGCCGGGGGGGTGCGGGGGGTGGGGGTGGGGTGGGGGTGGGGGGAAGAGATCCTGACGGGCCGGGGCCAGCGTGCAGGCTGCCCAAGCCGCGGACTCTGCAAGTCGGGTGGAGAGTACCTGACGGCAGACGAGGGTAAAGGACTGCTCAGAAATCAGATAGGTTCCTAGATCTTCGATGAGTAAGGAGGCTCAGTGCTCATCCTCGATCCCTTTGCTGGTGGCTAAAAGGGAGCAAGGCCCACGAGCGCGCTTCTGGGAGCGGCCTGCCAAAACCTGGAGCAGGGCTGCTCAGGACTGGCTCTGCAGCAGGAGCAGAGGGGGGCAATGTCGCCACCTGGTGGACATCCTTGGTAGTGGCAGTAGGAGGCCTAGCAGCCTGGGTATGGAGGCGGCAGGACGAGGTCCTAGTGGATGATCGTTTTCACATGGCTTAAAAAGCATTGCTTCATAGATTTTATCCACATTGGGGTCTATCCTACGATGGTAAATACGGTCTCCGTTACTCCATCTTAGCTGCATTGATTAATTTTTTTGAGGTTAGTTTTCTCTTCAATGATTTGGAAGCTATATTGTCTTCCAATTAAAATTCCCTCTAAGTTTTAATAAGTCATCTCTAAGTTCATAACTATA
This sequence comes from Vicugna pacos, assembly GCF_048564905.1. Taxonomy (NCBI): domain Eukaryota; kingdom Metazoa; phylum Chordata; class Mammalia; order Artiodactyla; family Camelidae; genus Vicugna; species Vicugna pacos. Next base: position 147,840 of record NW_027328761.1, read on the forward strand.
TATATAATTGGACCAGTATTGCTATAACAGTCTCAAAAACGGGATAATCTATTAGATCTTGTTTCTCAATCATGATACATTTAGCATATTTTACCTCTCTGCTGTTCCCCATTGTGTGCGTGTGTGCGCGTGCGCGGGCTACAGTTCCTGCTTTTTAGACAGTTGCTTTCAGTTTGTTGCATTCGCAATGAAAATATAGGTATAAACATCTTGGATTTAATTGCTCGCTACCGCTATTTAATCCCATGTCTTTCCCATTTTTGAGTTATTTACTTCTTTCCCAATCAAATGGACTCATGATTGGCTAATTTTTTTCCAGCGGTAGACTTGGAACCCATACCAGTCTATACGCAGCTTTATGTTCTCCTCAGCAACACCTCTCAGCCTCAACACCCAACAACACTCTCCGTATCTAGGGCCCCAAGGCTTGTTTTAAAATGCGGCATTGTTTCTCATGTCCCCCCGCCCCCCTCCCGCCCCAAAAAGGAAGCAAGAATCTTCCTTGATTTAACGTGCTGCCTTTTTAGGACTGGCTAGTCTTGTCTGGTGAATGGATATTAAGAGAGATTTCCTTAAACTTCCTCCTGCTTCGTGCCATAACTCGACTTCATTGAGAAGCATGTTTTTCCCGTTTCTAAGACGGGCTTCCGCTTTGAACTGCTAAACCATCACGGCACACTTTTTCTCCATACTTATTCCTGGAAAACTGAGCTCTCTGCCGGAGTAAAGACGGTTCCCGTCAGAGAAGTGTGGCTCCCTGTCCCAAGGTCAAAGTGTAGAAGAAAGGGAAGATTCCTGTTTCCGAGGGTTCCATTTTGTCAGGTTAGAGATCTAGTCATCCGTGTGGCTGCGGTGGAATCTGCAGTATCTTGCCTCACAGTTTCCTTTTTCTGGCTTAGCAGGGGAGCCGCATTAGCTGAGGTCGCGGCGCTATGGCCCTTGTCAGGATCCCGGTGCTGAGGCAGCCCCTTCCCCCCACCCCCTCTCCTTGTCATTTTGATCGTGCAAACTGGGTGCCAGCTGTGTGAACCCTGCTCCTGGCCGCCAGGATTGCCCCCCCCCTCCCCACGCGACGTGTCCCCAGTTCCTCGGCGTCCCTCACTGCAACCAGCTAGCTCCAGGAAGGGTGCGAGCTGGCTTCCGCTGTCGTCCTTCCTCCTTCCTGTCCAGGCGGGCCCTCCTTTTGCGCTAGTCGGCCCGAAACCTTCTCTCCCGCGCTGCATAGGCTGAAGGAATGCCTCAGCGTTTGCAGCCGCTAGAGGGCGCTCTTCTCCTCTCTTTGGGCCCCTTCAGCGCTTCCAGTGGAAATTTCCGAGGTGGGAAGGGCTTGGGGGTTCTCTGTATCTAGGGGCTCCCGATCCAGCCGATTCAACTAACTGTGGGTTGAAAATATTCGGGAAAAAACGGAAAGTTTCGAAAAGCGACAATTGAACTTGCCACACACCGGCAACCGCTTACATAGCATTCACGTTGCCTTGCATGCCGCGCGTCACCTAGAGATGATTTAAAGTACACAGGAGGACACAGCGAAAGAGAATGTGACAATGACTGTATGGGTATGTTTATGCATAAGTGGAAAATTGTGCTCTAGACTGGAATTCGACACAACATTGTAAAAACGACAACAACGTGGAAGAAAAGTATGTTTGTATGTAAAAAATAAAGTCCTATGTCATTTTGTATAAGAGGCATCAGCATCCATGGATTTTGGCATCTGTGGGGAGTCCTGGAACCAGTGCCCCATGCTTACCAAGGCATGACTGGAAGCCCAGGCTCCTTATCCCAGCCTGTCATGTCCCCACGTGGTGTGAATCCTGCCTGTCCCACACTCCCCTGGTCACTCTCCTCCAGCCCTGCCAGACTGCCCTCTTCTTCTGGAACAGGCCAAGCTGAATGCACGTCATGTCTGACCTCTAGGAATATCCGTTACTTTGTGAGCATGGCTCTGCTTCAGGAAGACGGGCTGCATTGTCACTAGAGAAGACGGGATGGAGGTTCCTTAAAAACCTACAAATGGACTTACCTGATGATCCAGCCTTCCCACGCCTGGGGATATGTCAAGAGAAAACTCTAACTCAAAAAGTCCCATGCACCTCAATGCTCACAGCAGCCCTATTTGTATTAGCCAGGACGTGGAACTAACCCCAACATCTAACGACTGGTGACTGGATAAAGATGTCGTTGTCTTTTTATGCCGCGGAATACTACACAGCCGCGAAAAAGGATGGAACCATGCCATTTGCGGCAACATGGTTGGACACAGAGATAGTCATTCTGAGTGAAGTAAGCCAGAAGAGAGAAAAATGCCGCATGACACAACTTCCATGTGAAATCTAAGAAAAAAAGACAGAAATGATCTTAACTGCAAAAGACAAATAGAGCCACAGACATAGAGAAACAAACTTATGGTTACCAGGGAGGGACGGCGGTGGGAAGGGGTAAATATGGGCATCGGAAAATTGCCCGTCTTGGGGAGTGGTGGACATGTTAGCTCTCTTGATTGTGGCGATGGCTTTCTGGGTGTAGACATGTATGAAAATTGATCAAATACTACACGTGAGATGTGTCTAATTGACGGAACAGAACTCGTAGCCCTGTAAAGGTGTTTTAAAACAAAGAGATGGGCTGCATTGTGTCCTATGTTTCTATGTGTCTTCAGGGAGGTCTCAGGGGGGCGGTGCTGGCCTTCCTGCCAACACGATGACATGAAGCCCGAACAATCCCCCAATCGATGGGAAGAAGAGACGAGCCATGGTCACATCTGGACCCCAAGCTTACACGTGGTGCATGGGTGCCATTTATCGCCAATCCAGCGAGGTTCCGGCCAGAGCTAGAGGCCGGGGCAGCGAACCGGGAGCGGCACTAAGGAGCATCGTGGCGCAGAGGCTGGACTGGGGGCCCGCAGGCTCCTCCCAGGAGGAGCCTCAGGGTTTGGGAGGTGGCTAACGTGCCTGCTTCGTGTCACCAGCAAGTGATGCCACCCGTGGAAAATCAGCTGGAATCCTGAGCCGGGTCAGCCGTGGGTGATGCGGTAAAGGCTGCTTGCTAGCAGAGGGGACGCCAGACGGACGGTGAAGCAAGCAACAGGCTGCTGAGCTTCCGGCCTGTGTTTACCGTGCTTTCCGTGTCTCCCTGCATCTCAGGGTCACCCGGAGGAATTCGTGTGGAGTTTAGAGGCCGACGGCCTCTCGGTTCCTCATCAGCCTGGCAAGCCCCCCAGCCCTCTGCGGCCAGACCTCTGCGAGCGTCTTTCCCTTGTTCTAGCAAAACCCTCCCCACCCTCGCCTGCGGCGGGCTTTTGTTTTTTTAATTGATGGCAGTGAGGATACCTTACAGCCTCCTCCGGCCCTTCCTTAGGGCTTCTGCCCTTAGACCACGGCAAGGGGCGGCCCCCCAACCCCCACCCCCGACACCCCCGCGCTGTCCTGGGTCCTGAACTACAGAGGGTCCCTCTGGCCCTGACACTCCCTCTGGCCACGCCCTCTACGGGGTGGAGTCAGCAGGGCCAAGGGGACACGCCCATTGGCTCCACCCCGTGCTCTGGAATCCCAGGACCCCGAATGCCCTGCCCCAGCAGCCCCTGTCCCGCTTGTAGTTTCTGCACCGGCTCTCCCCGGAGTTCAGCATCCCAGGACTCACAGAGAGGCCAACGGGCAGCTGTTGGCATGGAGGTTACGGACAGAGCCCGGATGTGAGGTCTGAGTGTCCCCCTGTGCACATCCAAGGCCCCTTGGGGCATGGGATGGACCCAGCATTGGGCAGAAAAGGGTCAGGCTGGCGGTCAGAGACTGGGAATCGGCTCTCCCCGCACTGTCGCTTTCTTCGCAGGACTCCCCTGAGTCTGGGAATTCTAAAGTTGAGCCTGGACGTGTGTGGCACGTGGCAGTGACTTTGCGTGTGTGTGCGCGCGCCTGAGGACGTGTGTGGTTGTGTGTATGTTGTGGGGGTGTGCGTGGTCCATGACTCCGTGTGTGTGTGCGTGGGGATGTAGGCGGAGCAGAGTCAGTGTGTGTGCACGTGTGTTTGTGTGTACGTGCATGCATTAGTTTTAAGAATACTAGAAGCTGTCCTTCAGAAGTCTGCAGTAGTAAAAATTGTATGGTGTCCCTCACTGTATAATTCAAACTGAAAATAATCTTCAATCACCAGAAATGTAGTCCCCCCCAGATTCTGATCCCCCCTCCCATACCGATTATGCCCTCATTGTACTGATGAGGAAACTAGCTTAGAGATGTTAAGTGGCTCAGCCCAGGGCATGGAGCTCGCGAGCCCAGGGCCAGGACGCAGTCCAAGCGGCGCGGCTCCAGAGGCCTGGAGCCCTGCTCACGACCGCGCGTGGCCTCTTGGCCGGGGGGGTGCGGGGGGTGGGGGTGGGGTGGGGGTGGGGGGAAGAGATCCTGACGGGCCGGGGCCAGCGTGCAGGCTGCCCAAGCCGCGGACTCTGCAAGTCGGGTGGAGAGTACCTGACGGCAGACGAGGGTAAAGGACTGCTCAGAAATCAGATAGGTTCCTAGATCTTCGATGAGTAAGGAGGCTCAGTGCTCATCCTCGATCCCTTTGCTGGTGGCTAAAAGGGAGCAAGGCCCACGAGCGCGCTTCTGGGAGCGGCCTGCCAAAACCTGGAGCAGGGCTGCTCAGGACTGGCTCTGCAGCAGGAGCAGAGGGGGGCAATGTCGCCACCTGGTGGACATCCTTGGTAGTGGCAGTAGGAGGCCTAGCAGCCTGGGTATGGAGGCGGCAGGACGAGGTCCTAGTGGATGATCGTTTTCACATGGCTTAAAAAGCATTGCTTCATAGATTTTATCCACATTGGGGTCTATCCTACGATGGTAAATACGGTCTCCGTTACTCCATCTTAGCTGCATTGATTAATTTTTTTGAGGTTAGTTTTCTCTTCAATGATTTGGAAGCTATATTGTCTTCCAATTAAAATTCCCTCTAAGTTTTAATAAGTCATCTCTAAGTTCATAACTATATATATAATTGGACCAGTATTGCTATAACAGTCTCAAAAACGGGATAATCTATTAGATCTTGTTTCTCAATCATGATACATTTAGCATATTTTACCTCTCTGCTGTTCCCCATTGTGTGCGTGTGTGCGCGTGCGCGGGCTACAGTTCCTGCTTTTTAGACAGTTGCTTTCAGTTTGTTGCATTCGCAATGAAAATATAGGTATAAACATCTTGGATTTAATTGCTCGCTACCGCTATTTAATCCCATGTCTTTCCCATTTTTGAGTTATTTACTTCTTTCCCAATCAAATGGACTCATGATTGGCTAATTTTTTTCCAGCGGTAGACTTGGAACCCATACCAGTCTATACGCAGCTTTATGTTCTCCTCAGCAACACCTCTCAGCCTCAACACCCAACAACACTCTCCGTATCTAGGGCCCCAAGGCTTGTTTTAAAATGCGGCATTGTTTCTCATGTCCCCCCGCCCCCCTCCCGCCCCAAAAAGGAAGCAAGAATCTTCCTTGATTTAACGTGCTGCCTTTTTAGGACTGGCTAGTCTTGTCTGGTGAATGGATATTAAGAGAGATTTCCTTAAACTTCCTCCTGCTTCGTGCCATAACTCGACTTCATTGAGAAGCATGTTTTTCCCGTTTCTAAGACGGGCTTCCGCTTTGAACTGCTAAACCATCACGGCACACTTTTTCTCCATACTTATTCCTGGAAAACTGAGCTCTCTGCCGGAGTAAAGACGGTTCCCGTCAGAGAAGTGTGGCTCCCTGTCCCAAGGTCAAAGTGTAGAAGAAAGGGAAGATTCCTGTTTCCGAGGGTTCCATTTTGTCAGGTTAGAGATCTAGTCATCCGTGTGGCTGCGGTGGAATCTGCAGTATCTTGCCTCACAGTTTCCTTTTTCTGGCTTAGCAGGGGAGCCGCATTAGCTGAGGTCGCGGCGCTATGGCCCTTGTCAGGATCCCGGTGCTGAGGCAGCCCCTTCCCCCCACCCCCTCTCCTTGTCATTTTGATCGTGCAAACTGGGTGCCAGCTGTGTGAACCCTGCTCCTGGCCGCCAGGATTGCCCCCCCCCTCCCCACGCGACGTGTCCCCAGTTCCTCGGCGTCCCTCACTGCAACCAGCTAGCTCCAGGAAGGGTGCGAGCTGGCTTCCGCTGTCGTCCTTCCTCCTTCCTGTCCAGGCGGGCCCTCCTTTTGCGCTAGTCGGCCCGAAACCTTCTCTCCCGCGCTGCATAGGCTGAAGGAATGCCTCAGCGTTTGCAGCCGCTAGAGGGCGCTCTTCTCCTCTCTTTGGGCCCCTTCAGCGCTTCCAGTGGAAATTTCCGAGGTGGGAAGGGCTTGGGGGTTCTCTGTATCTAGGGGCTCCCGATCCAGCCGATTCAACTAACTGTGGGTTGAAAATATTCGGGAAAAAACGGAAAGTTTCGAAAAGCGACAATTGAACTTGCCACACACCGGCAACCGCTTACATAGCATTCACGTTGCCTTGCATGCCGCGCGTCACCTAGAGATGATTTAAAGTACACAGGAGGACACAGCGAAAGAGAATGTGACAATGACTGTATGGGTATGTTTATGCATAAGTGGAAAATTGTGCTCTAGACTGGAATTCGACACAACATTGTAAAAACGACAACAACGTGGAAGAAAAGTATGTTTGTATGTAAAAAATAAAGTCCTATGTCATTTTGTATAAGAGGCATCAGCATCCATGGATTTTGGCATCTGTGGGGAGTCCTGGAACCAGTGCCCCATGCTTACCAAGGCATGACTGGAAGCCCAGGCTCCTTATCCCAGCCTGTCATGTCCCCACGTGGTGTGAATCCTGCCTGTCCCACACTCCCCTGGTCACTCTCCTCCAGCCCTGCCAGACTGCCCTCTTCTTCTGGAACAGGCCAAGCTGAATGCACGTCATGTCTGACCTCTAGGAATATCCGTTACTTTGTGAGCATGGCTCTGCTTCAGGAAGACGGGCTGCATTGTCACTAGAGAAGACGGGATGGAGGTTCCTTAAAAACCTACAAATGGACTTACCTGATGATCCAGCCTTCCCACGCCTGGGGATATGTCAAGAGAAAACTCTAACTCAAAAAGTCCCATGCACCTCAATGCTCACAGCAGCCCTATTTGTATTAGCCAGGACGTGGAACTAACCCCAACATCTAACGACTGGTGACTGGATAAAGATGTCGTTGTCTTTTTATGCCGCGGAATACTACACAGCCGCGAAAAAGGATGGAACCATGCCATTTGCGGCAACATGGTTGGACACAGAGATAGTCATTCTGAGTGAAGTAAGCCAGAAGAGAGAAAAATGCCGCATGACACAACTTCCATGTGAAATCTAAGAAAAAAAGACAGAAATGATCTTAACTGCAAAAGACAAATAGAGCCACAGACATAGAGAAACAAACTTATGGTTACCAGGGAGGGACGGCGGTGGGAAGGGGTAAATATGGGCATCGGAAAATTGCCCGTCTTGGGGAGTGGTGGACATGTTAGCTCTCTTGATTGTGGCGATGGCTTTCTGGGTGTAGACATGTATGAAAATTGATCAAATACTACACGTGAGATGTGTCTAATTGACGGAACAGAACTCGTAGCCCTGTAAAGGTGTTTTAAAACAAAGAGATGGGCTGCATTGTGTCCTATGTTTCTATGTGTCTTCAGGGAGGTCTCAGGGGGGCGGTGCTGGCCTTCCTGCCAACACGATGACATGAAGCCCGAACAATCCCCCAATCGATGGGAAGAAGAGACGAGCCATGGTCACATCTGGACCCCAAGCTTACACGTGGTGCATGGGTGCCATTTATCGCCAATCCAGCGAGGTTCCGGCCAGAGCTAGAGGCCGGGGCAGCGAACCGGGAGCGGCACTAAGGAGCATCGTGGCGCAGAGGCTGGACTGGGGGCCCGCAGGCTCCTCCCAGGAGGAGCCTCAGGGTTTGGGAGGTGGCTAACGTGCCTGCTTCGTGTCACCAGCAAGTGATGCCACCCGTGGAAAATCAGCTGGAATCCTGAGCCGGGTCAGCCGTGGGTGATGCGGTAAAGGCTGCTTGCTAGCAGAGGGGACGCCAGACGGACGGTGAAGCAAGCAACAGGCTGCTGAGCTTCCGGCCTGTGTTTACCGTGCTTTCCGTGTCTCCCTGCATCTCAGGGTCACCCGGAGGAATTCGTGTGGAGTTTAGAGGCCGACGGCCTCTCGGTTCCTCATCAGCCTGGCAAGCCCCCCAGCCCTCTGCGGCCAGACCTCTGCGAGCGTCTTTCCCTTGTTCTAGCAAAACCCTCCCCACCCTCGCCTGCGGCGGGCTTTTGTTTTTTTAATTGATGGCAGTGAGGATACCTTACAGCCTCCTCCGGCCCTTCCTTAGGGCTTCTGCCCTTAGAGCACGGCAAGGGGCGGCCCCCCAACCCCCACCCCCGACACCCCCGCGCTGTCCTGGGTCCTGAACTACAGAGGGTCCCTCTGGCCCTGACACTCCCTCTGGCCACGCCCTCTACGGGGTGGAGTCAGCAGGGCCAAGGGGACACGCCCATTGGCTCCACCCCGTGCTCTGGAATCCCAGGACCCCGAATGCCCTGCCCCAGCAGCCCCTGTCCCGCTTGTAGTTTCTGCACCGGCTCTCCCCGGAGTTCAGCATCCCAGGACTCACAGAGAGGCCAACGGGCAGCTGTTGGCATGGAGGTTACGGACAGAGCCCGGATGTGAGGTCTGAGTGTCCCCCTGTGCACATCCAAGGCCCCTTGGGGCATGGGATGGACCCAGCATTGGGCAGAAAAGGGTCAGGCTGGCGGTCAGAGACTGGGAATCGGCTCTCCCCGCACTGTCGCTTTCTTCGCAGGACTCCCCTGAGTCTGGGAATTCTAAAGTTGAGCCTGGACGTGTGTGGCACGTGGCAGTGACTTTGCGTGTGTGTGCGCGCGCCTGAGGACGTGTGTGGTTGTGTGTATGTTGTGGGGGTGTGCGTGGTCCATGACTCCGTGTGTGTGTGCGTGGGGATGTAGGCGGAGCAGAGTCAGTGTGTGTGCACGTGTGTTTGTGTGTACGTGCATGCATTAGTTTTAAGAATACTAGAAGCTGTCCTTCAGAAGTCTGCAGTAGTAAAAATTGTATGGTGTCCCTCACTGTATAATTCAAACTGAAAATAATCTTCAATCACCAGAAATGTAGTCCCCCCCAGATTCTGATCCCCCCTCCCATACTGATTATGCCCTCATTGTACTGATGAGGAAACTAGCTTAGAGATGTTAAGTGGCTCAGCCCAGGGCATGGAGCTCGCGAGCCCAGGGCCAGGACGCAGTCCAAGCGGCGCGGCTCCAGAGGCCTGGAGCCCTGCTCACGACCGCGCGTGGCCTCTTGGCCGGGGGGGTGCGGGGGGTGGGGGTGGGGTGGGGGTGGGGGGAAGAGATCCTGACGGGCCGGGGCCAGCGTGCAGGCTGCCCAAGCCGCGGACTCTGCAAGTCGGGTGGAGAGTACCTGACGGCAGACGAGGGTAAAGGACTGCTCAGAAATCAGATAGGTTCCTAGATCTTCGATGAGTAAGGAGGCTCAGTGCTCATCCTCGATCCCTTTGCTGGTGGCTAAAAGGGAGCAAGGCCCACGAGCGCGCTTCTGGGAGCGGCCTGCCAAAACCTGGAGCAGGGCTGCTCAGGACTGGCTCTGCAGCAGGAGCAGAGGGGGGCAATGTCGCCACCTGGTGGACATCCTTGGTAGTGGCAGTAGGAGGCCTAGCAGCCTGGGTATGGAGGCGGCAGGACGAGGTCCTAGTGGATGATCGTTTTCACATGGCTTAAAAAGCATTGCTTCATAGATTTTATCCACATTGGGGTCTATCCTACGATGGTAAATACGGTCTCCGTTACTCCATCTTAGCTGCATTGATTAATTTTTTTGAGGTTAGTTTTCTCTTCAATGATTTGGAAGCTATATTGTCTTCCAATTAAAATTCCCTCTAAGTTTTAATAAGTCATCTCTAAGTTCATAACTATATATATAATTGGACCAGTATTGCTATAACAGTCTCAAAAACGGGATAATCTATTAGATCTTGTTTCTCAATCATGATACATTTAGCATATTTTACCTCTCTGCTGTTCCCCATTGTGTGCGTGTGTGCGCGTGCGCGGGCTACAGTTCCTGCTTTTTAGACAGTTGCTTTCAGTTTGTTGCATTCGCAATGAAAATATAGGTATAAACATCTTGGATTTAATTGCTCGCTACCGCTATTTAATCCCATGTCTTTCCCATTTTTGAGTTATTTACTTCTTTCCCAATCAAATGGACTCATGATTGGCTAATTTTTTTCCAGCGGTAGACTTGGAACCCATACCAGTCTATACGCAGCTTTATGTTCTCCTCAGCAACACCTCTCAGCCTCAACACCCAACAACACTCTCCGTATCTAGGGCCCCAAGGCTTGTTTTAAAATGCGGCATTGTTTCTCATGTCCCCCCGCCCCCCTCCCGCCCCAAAAAGGAAGCAAGAATCTTCCTTGATTTAACGTGCTGCCTTTTTAGGACTGGCTAGTCTTGTCTGGTGAATGGATATTAAGAGAGATTTCCTTAAACTTCCTCCTGCTTCGTGCCATAACTCGACTTCATTGAGAAGCATGTTTTTCCCGTTTCTAAGACGGGCTTCCGCTTTGAACTGCTAAACCATCACGGCACACTTTTTCTCCATACTTATTCCTGGAAAACTGAGCTCTCTGCCGGAGTAAAGACGGTTCCCGTCAGAGAAGTGTGGCTCCCTGTCCCAAGGTCAAAGTGTAGAAGAAAGGGAAGATTCCTGTTTCCGAGGGTTCCATTTTGTCAGGTTAGAGATCTAGTCATCCGTGTGGCTGCGGTGGAATCTGCAGTATCTTGCCTCACAGTTTCCTTTTTCTGGCTTAGCAGGGGAGCCGCATTAGCTGAGGTCGCGGCGCTATGGCCCTTGTCAGGATCCCGGTGCTGAGGCAGCCCCTTCCCCCCACCCCCTCTCCTTGTCATTTTGATCGTGCAAACTGGGTGCCAGCTGTGTGAACCCTGCTCCTGGCCGCCAGGATTGCCCCCCCCCTCCCCACGCGACGTGTCCCCAGTTCCTCGGCGTCCCTCACTGCAACCAGCTAGCTCCAGGAAGGGTGCGAGCTGGCTTCCGCTGTCGTCCTTCCTCCTTCCTGTCCAGGCGGGCCCTCCTTTTGCGCTAGTCGGCCCGAAACCTTCTCTCCCGCGCTGCATAGGCTGAAGGAATGCCTCAGCGTTTGCAGCCGCTAGAGGGCGCTCTTCTCCTCTCTTTGGGCCCCTTCAGCGCTTCCAGTGGAAATTTCCGAGGTGGGAAGGGCTTGGGGGTTCTCTGTATCTAGGGGCTCCCGATCCAGCCGATTCAACTAACTGTGGGTTGAAAATATTCGGGAAAAAACGGAAAGTTTCGAAAAGCGACAATTGAACTTGCCACACACCGGCAACCGCTTACATAGCATTCACGTTGCCTTGCATGCCGCGCGTCACCTAGAGATGATTTAAAGTACACAGGAGGACACAGCGAAAGAGAATGTGACAATGACTGTATGGGTATGTTTATGCATAAGTGGAAAATTGTGCTCTAGACTGGAATTCGACACAACATTGTAAAAACGACAACAACGTGGAAGAAAAGTATGTTTGTATGTAAAAAATAAAGTCCTATGTCATTTTGTATAAGAGGCATCAGCATCCATGGATTTTGGCATCTGTGGGGAGTCCTGGAACCAGTGCCCCATGCTTACCAAGGCATGACTGGAAGCCCAGGCTCCTTATCCCAGCCTGTCATGTCCCCACGTGGTGTGAATCCTGCCTGTCCCACACTCCCCTGGTCACTCTCCTCCAGCCCTGCCAGACTGCCCTCGTCTTCTGGAACAGGCCAAGCTGAATGCACGTCATGTCTGACCTCTAGGAATATCCGTTACTTTGTGAGCATGGCTCTGCTTCAGGAAGACGGGCTGCATTGTCACTAGAGAAGACGGGATGGAGGTTCCTTAAAAACCTACAAATGGACTTACCTGATGATCCAGCCTTCCCACGCCTGGGGATATGTCAAGAGAAAACTCTAACTCAAAAAGTCCCATGCACCTCAATGCTCACAGCAGCCCTATTTGTATTAGCCAGGACGTGGAACTAACCCCAACATCTAACGACTGGTGACTGGATAAAGAAGTCGTTGTCTTTTTATGCCGCGGAATACTACACAGCCGTGAAAAAGGATGGAACCATGCCATTTGCGGCAACATGGTTGGACACAGAGATAGTCATTCTGAGTGAAGTAAGCCAGAAGAGAGAAAAATGCCGCATGACACAACTTCCATGTGAAATCTAAGAAAAAAAGACAGAAATGATCTTAACTGCAAAAGACAAATAGAGCCACAGACATAGAGAAACAAACTTATGGTTACCAGGGAGGGACGGCGGTGGGAAGGGGTAAATATGGGCATCGGAAAATTGCCCGTCTTGGGGAGTGGTGGACATGTTAGCTCTCTTGATTGTGGCGATGGCTTTCTGGGTGTAGACATGTATGAAAATTGATCAAATACTACACGTGAGATGTGTCTAATTGACGGAACAGAACTCGTAGCCCTGTAAAGGTGTTTTAAAACAAAGAGATGGGCTGCATTGTGTCCTATGTTTCTATGTGTCTTCAGGGAGGTCTCAGGGGGGCGGTGCTGGCCTTCCTGCCAACACGATGACATGAAGCCCGAACAATCCCCCAATCGATGGGAAGAAGAGACGAGCCATGGTCACATCTGGACCCCAAGCTTACACGTGGTGCATGGGTGCCATTTATCGCCAATCCAGCGAGGTTCCGGCCAGAGCTAGAGGCCGGGGCAGCGAACCGGGAGCGGCACTAAGGAGCATCGTGGCGCAGAGGCTGGACTGGGGGCCCGCAGGCTCCTCCCAGGAGGAGCCTCAGGGTTTGGGAGGTGGCTAACGTGCCTGCTTCGTGTCACCAGCAAGTGATGCCACCCGTGGAAAATCAGCTGGAATCCTGAGCCGGGTCAGCCGTGGGTGATGCGGTAAAGGCTGCTTGCTAGCAGAGGGGACGCCAGACGGACGGTGAAGCAAGCAACAGGCTGCTGAGCTTCCGGCCTGTGTTTACCGTGCTTTCCGTGTCTCCCTGCATCTCAGGGTCACCCGGAGGAATTCGTGTGGAGTTTAGAGGCCGACGGCCTCTCGGTTCCTCATCAGCCTGGCAAGCCCCCCAGCCCTCTGCGGCCAGACCTCTGCGAGCGTCTTTCCCTTGTTCTAGCAAAACCCTCCCCACCCTCGCCTGCGGCGGGCTTTTGTTTTTTTAATTGATGGCAGTGAGGATACCTTACAGCCTCCTCCGGCCCTTCCTTAGGGCTTCTGCCCTTAGACCACGGCAAGGGGCGGCCCCCCAACCCCCACCCCCGACACCCCCGCGCTGTCCTGGGTCCTGAACTACAGAGGGTCCCTCTGGCCCTGACACTCCCTCTGGCCACGCCCTCTACGGGGTGGAGTCAGCAGGGCCAAGGGGACACGCCCATTGGCTCCACCCCGTGCTCTGGAATCCCAGGACCCCGAATGCCCTGCCCCAGCAGCCCCTGTCCCGCTTGTAGTTTCTGCACCGGCTCTCCCCGGAGTTCAGCATCCCAGGACTCACAGAGAGGCCAACGGGCAGCTGTTGGCATGGAGGTTACGGACAGAGCCCGGATGTGAGGTCTGAGTGTCCCCCTGTGCACATCCAAGGCCCCTTGGGGCATGGGATGGACCCAGCATTGGGCAGAAAAGGGTCAGGCTGGCGGTCAGAGACTGGGAATCGGCTCTCCCCGCACTGTCGCTTTCTTCGCAGGACTCCCCTGAGTCTGGGAATTCTAAAGTTGAGCCTGGACGTGTGTGGCACGTGGCAGTGACTTTGCGTGTGTGTGCGCGCGCCTGAGGACGTGTGTGGTTGTGTGTATGTTGTGGGGGTGTGCGTGGTCCATGACTCCGTGTGTGTGTGCGTGGGGATGTAGGCGGAGCAGAGTCAGTGTGTGTGCACGTGTGTTTGTGTGTACGTGCATGCATTAGTTTTAAGAATACTAGAAGCTGTCCTTCAGAAGTCTGCAGTAGTAAAAATTGTATGGTGTCCCTCACTGTATAATTCAAACTGAAAATAATCTTCAATCACCAGAAATGTAGTCCCCCCCAGATTCTGATCCCCCCTCCCATACCGATTATGCCCTCATTGTACTGATGAGGAAACTAGCTTAGAGATGTTAAGTGGCTCAGCCCAGGGCATGGAGCTCGCGAGCCCAGGGCCAGGACGCAGTCCAAGCGGCGCGGCTCCAGAGGCCTGGAGCCCTGCTCACGACCGCGCGTGGCCTCTTGGCCGGGGGGGTGCGGGGGGTGGGGGTGGGGTGGGGGTGGGGGGAAGAGATCCTGACGGGCCGGGGCCAGCGTGCAGGCTGCCCAAGCCGCGGACTCTGCAAGTCGGGTGGAGAGTACCTGACGGCAGACGAGGGTAAAGGACTGCTCAGAAATCAGATAGGTTCCTAGATCTTCGATGAGTAAGGAGGCTCAGTGCTCATCCTCGATCCCTTTGCTGGTGGCTAAAAGGGAGCAAGGCCCACGAGCGCGCTTCTGGGAGCGGCCTGCCAAAACCTGGAGCAGGGCTGCTCAGGACTGGCTCTGCAGCAGGAGCAGAGGGGGGCAATGTCGCCACCTGGTGGACATCCTTGGTAGTGGCAGTAGGAGGCCTAGCAGCCTGGGTATGGAGGCGGCAGGACGAGGTCCTAGTGGATGATCGTTTTCACATGGCTTAAAAAGCATTGCTTCATAGATTTTATCCACATTGGGGTCTATCCTACGATGGTAAATACGGTCTCCGTTACTCCATCTTAGCTGCATTGATTAATTTTTTTGAGGTTAGTTTTCTCTTCAATGATTTGGAAGCTATATTGTCTTCCAATTAAAATTCCCTCTAAGTTTTAATAAGTCATCTCTAAGTTCATAACTATATATATAATTGGACCAGTATTGCTATAACAGTCTCAAAAACGGGATAATCTATTAGATCTTGTTTCTCAATCATGATACATTTAGCATATTTTACCTCTCTGCTGTTCCCCATTGTGTGCGTGTGTGCGCGTGCGCGGGCTACAGTTCCTGCTTTTTAGACAGTTGCTTTCAGTTTGTTGCATTCGCAATGAAAATATAGGTATAAACATCTTGGATTTAATTGCTCGCTACCGCTATTTAATCCCATGTCTTTCCCATTTTTGAGTTATTTACTTCTTTCCCAATCAAATGGACTCATGATTGGCTAATTTTTTTCCAGCGGTAGACTTGGAACCCATACCAGTCTATACGCAGCTTTATGTTCTCCTCAGCAACACCTCTCAGCCTCAACACCCAACAACACTCTCCGTATCTAGGGCCCCAAGGCTTGTTTTAAAATGCGGCATTGTTTCTCATGTCCCCCCGCCCCCCTCCCGCCCCAAAAAGGAAGCAAGAATCTTCCTTGATTTAACGTGCTGCCTTTTTAGGACTGGCTAGTCTTGTCTGGTGAATGGATATTAAGAGAGATTTCCTTAAACTTCCTCCTGCTTCGTGCCATAACTCGACTTCATTGAGAAGCATGTTTTTCCCGTTTCTAAGACGGGCTTCCGCTTTGAACTGCTAAACCATCACGGCACACTTTTTCTCCATACTTATTCCTGGAAAACTGAGCTCTCTGCCGGAGTAAAGACGGTTCCCGTCAGAGAAGTGTGGCTCCCTGTCCCAAGGTCAAAGTGTAGAAGAAAGGGAAGATTCCTGTTTCCGAGGGTTCCATTTTGTCAGGTTAGAGATCTAGTCATCCGTGTGGCTGCGGTGGAATCTGCAGTATCTTGCCTCACAGTTTCCTTTTTCTGGCTTAGCAGGGGAGCCGCATTAGCTGAGGTCGCGGCGCTATGGCCCTTGTCAGGATCCCGGTGCTGAGGCAGCCCCTTCCCCCCACCCCCTCTCCTTGTCATTTTGATCGTGCAAACTGGGTGCCAGCTGTGTGAACCCTGCTCCTGGCCGCCAGGATTGCCCCCCCCCTCCCCACGCGACGTGTCCCCAGTTCCTCGGCGTCCCTCACTGCAACCAGCTAGCTCCAGGAAGGGTGCGAGCTGGCTTCCGCTGTCGTCCTTCCTCCTTCCTGTCCAGGCGGGCCCTCCTTTTGCGCTAGTCGGCCCGAAACCTTCTCTCCCGCGCTGCATAGGCTGAAGGAATGCCTCAGCGTTTGCAGCCGCTAGAGGGCGCTCTTCTCCTCTCTTTGGGCCCCTTCAGCGCTTCCAGTGGAAATTTCCGAGGTGGGAAGGGCTTGGGGGTTCTCTGTATCTAGGGGCTCCCGATCCAGCCGATTCAACTAACTGTGGGTTGAAAATATTCGGGAAAAAACGGAAAGTTTCGAAAAGCGACAATTGAACTTGCCACACACCGGCAACCGCTTACATAGCATTCACGTTGCCTTGCATGCCGCGCGTCACCTAGAGATGATTTAAAGTACACAGGAGGACACAGCGAAAGAGAATGTGACAATGACTGTATGGGTATGTTTATGCATAAGTGGAAAATTGTGCTCTAGACTGGAATTCGACACAACATTGTAAAAACGACAACAACGTGGAAGAAAAGTATGTTTGTATGTAAAAAATAAAGTCCTATGTCATTTTGTATAAGAGGCATCAGCATCCATGGATTTTGGCATCTGTGGGGAGTCCTGGAACCAGTGCCCCATGCTTACCAAGGCATGACTGGAAGCCCAGGCTCCTTATCCCAGCCTGTCATGTCCCCACGTGGTGTGAATCCTGCCTGTCCCACACTCCCCTGGTCACTCTCCTCCAGCCCTGCCAGACTGCCCTCTTCTTCTGGAACAGGCCAAGCTGAATGCACGTCATGTCTGACCTCTAGGAATATCCGTTACTTTGTGAGCATGGCTCTGCTTCAGGAAGACGGGCTGCATTGTCACTAGAGAAGACGGGATGGAGGTTCCTTAAAAACCTACAAATGGACTTACCTGATGATCCAGCCTTCCCACGCCTGGGGATATGTCAAGAGAAAACTCTAACTCAAAAAGTCCCATGCACCTCAATGCTCACAGCAGCCCTATTTGTATTAGCCAGGACGTGGAACTAACCCCAACATCTAACGACTGGTGACTGGATAAAGATGTCGTTGTCTTTTTATGCCGCGGAATACTACACAGCCGCGAAAAAGGATGGAACCATGCCATTTGCGGCAACATGGTTGGACACAGAGATAGTCATTCTGAGTGAAGTAAGCCAGAAGAGAGAAAAATGCCGCATGACACAACTTCCATGTGAAATCTAAGAAAAAAAGACAGAAATGATCTTAACTGCAAAAGACAAATAGAGCCACAGACATAGAGAAACAAACTTATGGTTACCAGGGAGGGACGGCGGTGGGAAGGGGTAAATATGGGCATCGGAAAATTGCCCGTCTTGGGGAGTGGTGGACATGTTAGCTCTCTTGATTGTGGCGATGGCTTTCTGGGTGTAGACATGTATGAAAATTGATCAAATACTACACGTGAGATGTGTCTAATTGACGGAACAGAACTCGTAGCCCTGTAAAGGTGTTTTAAAACAAAGAGATGGGCTGCATTGTGTCCTATGTTTCTATGTGTCTTCAGGGAGGTCTCAGGGGGGCGGTGCTGGCCTTCCTGCCAACACGATGACATGAAGCCCGAACAATCCCCCAATCGATGGGAAGAAGAGACGAGCCATGGTCACATCTGGACCCCAAGCTTACACGTGGTGCATGGGTGCCATTTATCGCCAATCCAGCGAGGTTCCGGCCAGAGCTAGAGGCCGGGGCAGCGAACCGGGAGCGGCACTAAGGAGCATCGTGGCGCAGAGGCTGGACTGGGGGCCCGCAGGCTCCTCCCAGGAGGAGCCTCAGGGTTTGGGAGGTGGCTAACGTGCCTGCTTCGTGTCACCAGCAAGTGATGCCACCCGTGGAAAATCAGCTGGAATCCTGAGCCGGGTCAGCCGTGGGTGATGCGGTAAAGGCTGCTTGCTAGCAGAGGGGACGCCAGACGGACGGTGAAGCAAGCAACAGGCTGCTGAGCTTCCGGCCTGTGTTTACCGTGCTTTCCGTGTCTCCCTGCATCTCAGGGTCACCCGGAGGAATTCGTGTGGAGTTTAGAGGCCGACGGCCTCTCGGTTCCTCATCAGCCTGGCAAGCCCCCCAGCCCTCTGCGGCCAGACCTCTGCGAGCGTCTTTCCCTTGTTCTAGCAAAACCCTCCCCACCCTCGCCTGCGGCGGGCTTTTGTTTTTTTAATTGATGGCAGTGAGGATACCTTACAGCCTCCTCCGGCCCTTCCTTAGGGCTTCTGCCCTTAGACCACGGCAAGGGGCGGCCCCCCAACCCCCACCCCCGACACCCCCGCGCTGTCCTGGGTCCTGAACTACAGAGGGTCCCTCTGGCCCTGACACTCCCTCTGGCCACGCCCTCTACGGGGTGGAGTCAGCAGGGCCAAGGGGACACGCCCATTGGCTCCACCCCGTGCTCTGGAATCCCAGGACCCCGAATGCCCTGCCCCAGCAGCCCCTGTCCCGCTTGTAGTTTCTGCACCGGCTCTCCCCGGAGTTCAGCATCCCAGGACTCACAGAGAGGCCAACGGGCAGCTGTTGGCATGGAGGTTACGGACAGAGCCCGGATGTGAGGTCTGAGTGTCCCCCTGTGCACATCCAAGGCCCCTTGGGGCATGGGATGGACCCAGCATTGGGCAGAAAAGGGTCAGGCTGGCGGTCAGAGACTGGGAATCGGCTCTCCCCGCACTGTCGCTTTCTTCGCAGGACTCCCCTGAGTCTGGGAATTCTAAAGTTGAGCCTGGACGTGTGTGGCACGTGGCAGTGACTTTGCGTGTGTGTGCGCGCGCCTGAGGACGTGTGTGGTTGTGTGTATGTTGTGGGGGTGTGCGTGGTCCATGACTCCGTGTGTGTGTGCGTGGGGATGTAGGCGGAGCAGAGTCAGTGTGTGTGCACGTGTGTTTGTGTGTACGTGCATGCATTAGTTTTAAGAATACTAGAAGCTGTCCTTCAGAAGTCTGCAGTAGTAAAAATTGTATGGTGTCCCTCACTGTATAATTCAAACTGAAAATAATCTTCAATCACCAGAAATGTAGTCCCCCCCAGATTCTGATCCCCCCTCCCATACCGATTATGCCCTCATTGTACTGATGAGGAAACTAGCTTAGAGATGTTAAGTGGCTCAGCCCAGGGCATGGAGCTCGCGAGCCCAGGGCCAGGACGCAGTCCAAGCGGCGCGGCTCCAGAGGCCTGGAGCCCTGCTCACGACCGCGCGTGGCCTCTTGGCCGGGGGGGTGCGGGGGGTGGGGGTGGGGTGGGGGTGGGGGGAAGAGATCCTGACGGGCCGGGGCCAGCGTGCAGGCTGCCCAAGCCGCGGACTCTGCAAGTCGGGTGGAGAGTACCTGACGGCAGACGAGGGTAAAGGACTGCTCAGAAATCAGATAGGTTCCTAGATCTTCGATGAGTAAGGAGGCTCAGTGCTCATCCTCGATCCCTTTGCTGGTGGCTAAAAGGGAGCAAGGCCCACGAGCGCGCTTCTGGGAGCGGCCTGCCAAAACCTGGAGCAGGGCTGCTCAGGACTGGCTCTGCAGCAGGAGCAGAGGGGGGCAATGTCGCCACCTGGTGGACATCCTTGGTAGTGGCAGTAGGAGGCCTAGCAGCCTGGGTATGGAGGCGGCAGGACGAGGTCCTAGTGGATGATCGTTTTCACATGGCTTAAAAAGCATTGCTTCATAGATTTTATCCACATTGGGGTCTATCCTACGATGGTAAATACGGTCTCCGTTACTCCATCTTAGCTGCATTGATTAATTTTTTTGAGGTTAGTTTTCTCTTCAATGATTTGGAAGCTATATTGTCTTCCAATTAAAATTCCCTCTAAGTTTTAATAAGTCATCTCTAAGTTCATAACTATATATATAATTGGACCAGTATTGCTATAACAGTCTCAAAAACGGGATAATCTATTAGATCTTGTTTCTCAATCATGATACATTTAGCATATTTTACCTCTCTGCTGTTCCCCATTGTGTGCGTGTGTGCGCGTGCGCGGGCTACAGTTCCTGCTTTTTAGACAGTTGCTTTCAGTTTGTTGCATTCGCAATGAAAATATAGGTATAAACATCTTGGATTTAATTGCTCGCTACCGCTATTTAATCCCATGTCTTTCCCATTTTTGAGTTATTTACTTCTTTCCCAATCAAATGGACTCATGATTGGCTAATTTTTTTCCAGCGGTAGACTTGGAACCCATACCAGTCTATACGCAGCTTTATGTTCTCCTCAGCAACACCTCTCAGCCTCAACACCCAACAACACTCTCCGTATCTAGGGCCCCAAGGCTTGTTTTAAAATGCGGCATTGTTTCTCATGTCCCCCCGCCCCCCTCCCGCCCCAAAAAGGAAGCAAGAATCTTCCTTGATTTAACGTGCTGCCTTTTTAGGACTGGCTAGTCTTGTCTGGTGAATGGATATTAAGAGAGATTTCCTTAAACTTCCTCCTGCTTCGTGCCATAACTCGACTTCATTGAGAAGCATGTTTTTCCCGTTTCTAAGACGGGCTTCCGCTTTGAACTGCTAAACCATCACGGCACACTTTTTCTCCATACTTATTCCTGGAAAACTGAGCTCTCTGCCGGAGTAAAGACGGTTCCCGTCAGAGAAGTGTGGCTCCCTGTCCCAAGGTCAAAGTGTAGAAGAAAGGGAAGATTCCTGTTTCCGAGGGTTCCATTTTGTCAGGTTAGAGATCTAGTCATCCGTGTGGCTGCGGTGGAATCTGCAGTATCTTGCCTCACAGTTTCCTTTTTCTGGCTTAGCAGGGGAGCCGCATTAGCTGAGGTCGCGGCGCTATGGCCCTTGTCAGGATCCCGGTGCTGAGGCAGCCCCTTCCCCCCACCCCCTCTCCTTGTCATTTTGATCGTGCAAACTGGGTGCCAGCTGTGTGAACCCTGCTCCTGGCCGCCAGGATTGCCCCCCCCTCCCCACGCGACGTGTCCCCAGTTCCTCGGCGTCCCTCACTGCAACCAGCTAGCTCCAGGAAGGGTGCGAGCTGGCTTCCGCTGTCGTCCTTCCTCCTTCCTGTCCAGGCGGGCCCTCCTTTTGCGCTAGTCGGCCCGAAACCTTCTCTCCCGCGCTGCATAGGCTGAAGGAATGCCTCAGCGTTTGCAGCCGCTAGAGGGCGCTCTTCTCCTCTCTTTGGGCCCCTTCAGCGCTTCCAGTGGAAATTTCCGAGGTGGGAAGGGCTTGGGGGTTCTCTGTATCTAGGGGCTCCCGATCCAGCCGATTCAACTAACTGTGGGTTGAAAATATTCGGGAAAAAACGGAAAGTTTCGAAAAGCGACAATTGAACTTGCCACACACCGGCAACCGCTTACATAGCATTCACGTTGCCTTGCATGCCGCGCGTCACCTAGAGATGATTTAAAGTACACAGGAGGACACAGCGAAAGAGAATGTGACAATGACTGTATGGGTATGTTTATGCATAAGTGGAAAATTGTGCTCTAGACTGGAATTCGACACAACATTGTAAAAACGACAACAACGTGGAAGAAAAGTATGTTTGTATGTAAAAAATAAAGTCCTATGTCATTTTGTATAAGAGGCATCAGCATCCATGGATTTTGGCATCTGTGGGGAGTCCTGGAACCAGTGCCCCATGCTTACCAAGGCATGACTGGAAGCCCAGGCTCCTTATCCCAGCCTGTCATGTCCCCACGTGGTGTGAATCCTGCCTGTCCCACACTCCCCTGGTCACTCTCCTCCAGCCCTGCCAGACTGCCCTCGTCTTCTGGAACAGGCCAAGCTGAATGCACGTCATGTCTGACCTCTAGGAATATCCGTTACTTTGTGAGCATGGCTCTGCTTCAGGAAGACGGGCTGCATTGTCACTAGAGAAGACGGGATGGAGGTTCCTTAAAAACCTACAAATGGACTTACCTGATGATCCAGCCTTCCCACGCCTGGGGATATGTCAAGAGAAAACTCTAACTCAAAAAGTCCCATGCACCTCAATGCTCACAGCAGCCCTATTTGTATTAGCCAGGACGTGGAACTAACCCCAACATCTAACGACTGGTGACTGGATAAAGAAGTCGTTGTCTTTTTATGCCGCGGAATACTACACAGCCGTGAAAAAGGATGGAACCATGCCATTTGCGGCAACATGGTTGGACACAGAGATAGTCATTCTGAGTGAAGTAAGCCAGAAGAGAGAAAAATGCCGCATGACACAACTTCCATGTGAAATCTAAGAAAAAAAGACAGAAATGATCTTAACTGCAAAAGACAAATAGAGCCACAGACATAGAGAAACAAACTTATGGTTACCAGGGAGGGACGGCGGTGGGAAGGGGTAAATATGGGCATCGGAAAATTGCCCGTCTTGGGGAGTGGTGGACATGTTAGCTCTCTTGATTGTGGCGATGGCTTTCTGGGTGTAGACATGTATGAAAATTGATCAAATACTACACGTGAGATGTGTCTAATTGACGGAACAGAACTCGTAGCCCTGTAAAGGTGTTTTAAAACAAAGAGATGGGCTGCATTGTGTCCTATGTTTCTATGTGTCTTCAGGGAGGTCTCAGGGGGGGCGGTGCTGGCCTTCCTGCCAACACGATGACATGAAGCCCGAACAATCCCCCAATCGATGGGAAGAAGAGACGAGCCATGGTCACATCTGGACCCCAAGCTTACACGTGGTGCATGGGTGCCATTTATCGCCAATCCAGCGAGGTTCCGGCCAGAGCTAGAGGCCGGGGCAGCGAACCGGGAGCGGCACTAAGGAGCATCGTGGCGCAGAGGCTGGACTGGGGGCCCGCAGGCTCCTCCCAGGAGGAGCCTCAGGGTTTGGGAGGTGGCTAACGTGCCTGCTTCGTGTCACCAGCAAGTGATGCCACCCGTGGAAAATCAGCTGGAATCCTGAGCCGGGTCAGCCGTGGGTGATGCGGTAAAGGCTGCTTGCTAGCAGAGGGGACGCCAGACGGACGGTGAAGCAAGCAACAGGCTGCTGAGCTTCCGGCCTGTGTTTACCGTGCTTTCCGTGTCTCCCTGCATCTCAGGGTCACCCGGAGGAATTCGTGTGGAGTTTAGAGGCCGACGGCCTCTCGGTTCCTCATCAGCCTGGCAAGCCCCCCAGCCCTCTGCGGCCAGACCTCTGCGAGCGTCTTTCCCTTGTTCTAGCAAAACCCTCCCCACCCTCGCCTGCGGCGGGCTTTTGTTTTTTTAATTGATGGCAGTGAGGATACCTTACAGCCTCCTCCGGCCCTTCCTTAGGGCTTCTGCCCTTAGAGCACGGCAAGGGGCGGCCCCCCAACCCCCACCCCCGACACCCCCGCGCTGTCCTGGGTCCTGAACTACAGAGGGTCCCTCTGGCCCTGACACTCCCTCTGGCCACGCCCTCTACGGGGTGGAGTCAGCAGGGCCAAGGGGACACGCCCATTGGCTCCACCCCGTGCTCTGGAATCCCAGGACCCCGAATGCCCTGCCCCAGCAGCCCCTGTCCCGCTTGTAGTTTCTGCACCGGCTCTCCCCGGAGTTCAGCATCCCAGGACTCACAGAGAGGCCAACGGGCAGCTGTTGGCATGGAGGTTACGGACAGAGCCCGGATGTGAGGTCTGAGTGTCCCCCTGTGCACATCCAAGGCCCCTTGGGGCATGGGATGGACCCAGCATTGGGCAGAAAAGGGTCAGGCTGGCGGTCAGAGACTGGGAATCGGCTCTCCCCGCACTGTCGCTTTCTTCGCAGGACTCCCCTGAGTCTGGGAATTCTAAAGTTGAGCCTGGACGTGTGTGGCACGTGACAGTGACTTTGCGTGTGTGTGCGCGCGCCTGAGGACGTGTGTGGTTGTGTGTATGTTGTGGGGGTGTGTGTGGTCCATGACTCCGTGTGTGTGTGCGTGGGGATGTAGGCGGAGCAGAGTCAGTGTGTGTGCACGTGTGTTTGTGTGTACGTGCATGCATTAGTTTTAAGAATACTTGAAGCTGTCCTTCAGAAGTCTGCAGTAGTAAAAATTGTATGGTGTCCCTCACTGTATAATTCAAACTGAAAATAATCTTCAATCACCAGAAATGTAGTCCCCCCCAGATTCTGATCCCCCCTCCCATACTGATTATGCCCTCATTGTACTGATGAGGAAACTAGCTTAGAGATGTTAAGTGGCTCAGCCCAGGGCATGGAGCTCGCGAGCCCAGGGCCAGGACGCAGTCCAAGCGGCGCGGCTCCAGAGGCCTGGAGCCCTGCTCACGACCGCGCGTGGCCTCTTGGCCGGGGGGTGCGGGGGGTGGGGGTGGGGTGGGGGGTGGGGGGAAGAGATTCTGACGGGCCGGGGCCAGCGTGCAGGCTGCCCAAGCCGCGGACTCTGCAAGTCGGGTGGAGAGTACCTGACGGCAGACGAGGGTAAAGGACTGCTCAGAAATCAGATAGGTTCCTAGATCTTCGATGAGTAAGGAGGCTCAGTGCTCATCCTCGATCCCTTTGCTGGTGGCTAAAAGGGAGCAAGGCCCACGAGCGCGCTTCTGGGAGCGGCCTGCCAAAACCTGGAGCAGGGCTGCTCAGGACTGGCTCTGCAGCAGGAGCAGAGGGGTGGCAATGTCGCCACCTGGTGGACATCCTTGGTAGTGGCAGTAGGAGGCCTAGCAGCCTGGGTATGGAGGCGGCAGGACGAGGTCCTAGTGGATGATCGTTTTCACATGGCTTAAAAAGCATTGCTTCATAGATTTTATCCACATTGGGGTCTATCCTACGATGGTAAATACGGTCTCCGTTACTCCATCTTAGCTGCATTGATTAATTTTTTTGAGGTTAGTTTTCTCTTCAATGATTTGGAAGCTATATTGTCTTCCAATTAAAATTCCCTCTAAGTTTTAATAAGTCATCTCTAAGTTCATAACTATATATATAATTGGACCAGTATTGCTATAACAGTCTCAAAAACGGGATAATCTATTAGATCTTGTTTCTCAATCATGATACATTTAGCATATTTTACCTCTCTGCTGTTCCCCATTGTGTGCGTGTGTGCGCGTGCGCGGGCTACAGTTCCTGCTTTTTAGACAGTTGCTTTCAGTTTGTTGCATTCGCAATGAAAATATAGGTATAAACATCTTGGATTTAATTGCTCGCTACCGCTATTTAATCCCATGTCTTTCCCATTTTTGAGTTATTTACTTCTTTCCCAATCAAATGGACTCATGATTGGCTAATTTTTTTCCAGCGGTAGACTTGGAACCCATACCAGTCTATACGCAGCTTTATGTTCTCCTCAGCAACACCTCTCAGCCTCAACACCCAACAACACTCTCCGTATCTAGGGCCCCAAGGCTTGTTTTAAAATGCGGCATTGTTTCTCATGTCCCCCCGCCCCCCTCCCGCCCCAAAAAGGAAGCAAGAATCTTCCTTGATTTAACGTGCTGCCTTTTTAGGACTGGCTAGTCTTGTCTGGTGAATGGATATTAAGAGAGATTTCCTTAAACTTCCTCCTGCTTCGTGCCATAACTCGACTTCATTGAGAAGCATGTTTTTCCCGTTTCTAAGACGGGCTTCCGCTTTGAACTGCTAAACCATCACGGCACACTTTTTCTCCATACTTATTCCTGGAAAACTGAGCTCTCTGCCGGAGTAAAGACGGTTCCCGTCAGAGAAGTGTGGCTCCCTGTCCCAAGGTCAAAGTGTAGAAGAAAGGGAAGATTCCTGTTTCCGAGGGTTCCATTTTGTCAGGTTAGAGATCTAGTCATCCGTGTGGCTGCGGTGGAATCTGCAGTATCTTGCCTCACAGTTTCCTTTTTCTGGCTTAGCAGGGGAGCCGCATTAGCTGAGGTCGCGGCGCTATGGCCCTTGTCAGGATCCCGGTGCTGAGGCAGCCCCTTCCCCCCACCCCCTCTCCTTGTCATTTTGATCGTGCAAACTGGGTGCCAGCTGTGTGAACCCTGCTCCTGGCCGCCAGGATTGCCCCCCCCTCCCCACGCGACGTGTCCCCAGTTCCTCGGCGTCCCTCACTGCAACCAGCTAGCTCCAGGAAGGGTGCGAGCTGGCTTCCGCTGTCGTCCTTCCTCCTTCCTGTCCAGGCGGGCCCTCCTTTTGCGCTAGTCGGCCCGAAACCTTCTCTCCCGCGCTGCATAGGCTGAAGGAATGCCTCAGCGTTTGCAGCCGCTAGAGGGCGCTCTTCTCCTCTCTTTGGGCCCCTTCAGCGCTTCCAGTGGAAATTTCCGAGGTGGGAAGGGCTTGGGGGTTCTCTGTATCTAGGGGCTCCCGATCCAGCCGATTCAACTAACTGTGGGTTGAAAATATTCGGGAAAAAACGGAAAGTTTCGAAAAGCGACAATTGAACTTGCCACACACCGGCAACCGCTTACATAGCATTCACGTTGCCTTGCATGCCGCGCGTCACCTAGAGATGATTTAAAGTACACAGGAGGACACAGCGAAAGAGAATGTGACAATGACTGTATGGGTATGTTTATGCATAAGTGGAAAATTGTGCTCTAGACTGGAATTCGACACAACATTGTAAAAACGACAACAACGTGGAAGAAAAGTATGTTTGTATGTAAAAAATAAAGTCCTATGTCATTTTGTATAAGAGGCATCAGCATCCATGGATTTTGGCATCTGTGGGGAGTCCTGGAACCAGTGCCCCATGCTTACCAAGGCATGACTGGAAGCCCAGGCTCCTTATCCCAGCCTGTCATGTCCCCACGTGGTGTGAATCCTGCCTGTCCCACACTCCCCTGGTCACTCTCCTCCAGCCCTGCCAGACTGCCCTCTTCTTCTGGAACAGGCCAAGCTGAATGCACGTCATGTCTGACCTCTAGGAATATCCGTTACTTTGTGAGCATGGCTCTGCTTCAGGAAGACGGGCTGCATTGTCACTAGAGAAGACGGGATGGAGGTTCCTTAAAAACCTACAAATGGACTTACCTGATGATCCAGCCTTCCCACGCCTGGGGATATGTCAAGAGAAAACTCTAACTCAAAAAGTCCCATGCACCTCAATGCTCACAGCAGCCCTGTTTGTATTAGCCAGGACGTGGAACTAACCCCAACATCTAACGACTGGTGACTGGATAAAGAAGTCGTTGTCTTTTTATGCCGCGGAATACTACACAGCCGCGAAAAAGGATGGAACCATGCCATTTGCGGCAACATGGTTGGACACAGAGATAGTCATTCTGAGTGAAGTAAGCCAGAAGAGAGAAAAATGCCGCATGACACAACTTCCATGTGAAATCTAAGAAAAAAAGACAGAAATGATCTTAACTGCAAAAGACAAATAGAGCCACAGACATAGAGAAACAAACTTATGGTTACCAGGGAGGGACGGCGGTGGGAAGGGGTAAATATGGGCATCGGAAAATTGCCCGTCTTGGGGAGTGGTGGACATGTTAGCTCTCTTGATTGTGGCGATGGCTTTCTGGGTGTAGACATGTATGAAAATTGATCAAATACTACACGTGAGATGTGTCTAATTGACGGAACAGAACTCGTAGCCCTGTAAAGGTGTTTTAAAACAAAGAGATGGGCTGCATTGTGTCCTATGTTTCTATGTGTCTTCAGGGAGGTCTCAGGGGGGCGGTGCTGGCCTTCCTGCCAACACGATGACATGAAGCCCGAACAATCCCCCAATCGATGGGAAGAAGAGACGAGCCATGGTCACATCTGGACCCCAAGCTTACACGTGGTGCATGGGTGCCATTTATCGCCAATCCAGCGAGGTTCCGGCCAGAGCTAGAGGCCGGGGCAGCGAACCGGGAGCGGCACTAAGGAGCATCGTGGCGCAGAGGCTGGACTGGGGGCCCGTAGGCTCCTCCCAGGAGGAGCCTCAGGGTTTGGGAGGTGGCTAACGTGCCTGCTTCGTGTCACCAGCAAGTGATGCCACCCGTGGAAAATCAGCTGGAATCCTGAGCCGGGTCAGCCGTGGGTGATGCGGTAAAGGCTGCTTGCTAGCAGAGGGGACGCCAGACGGACGGTGAAGCAAGCAACAGGCTGCTGAGCTTCCGGCCTGTGTTTACCGTGCTTTCCGTGTCTCCCTGCATCTCAGGGTCACCCGGAGGAATTCGTGTGGAGTTTAGAGGCCGACGGCCTCTCGGTTCCTCATCAGCCTGGCAAGCCCCCCAGCCCTCTGCGGCCAGACCTCTGCGAGCGTCTTTCCCTTGTTCTAGCAAAACCCTCCCCACCCTCGCCTGCGGCGGGCTTTTGTTTTTTTAATTGATGGCAGTGAGGATACCTTACAGCCTCCTCCGGCCCTTCCTTAGGGCTTCTGCCCTTAGAGCACGGCAAGGGGCGGCCCCCCAACCCCCACCCCCGACACCCCCGCGCTGTCCTGGGTCCTGAACTACAGAGGGTCCCTCTGGCCCTGACACTCCCTCTGGCCACGCCCTCTACGGGGTGGAGTCAGCAGGGCCAAGGGGACACGCCCATTGGCTCCACCCCGTGCTCTGGAATCCCAGGACCCCGAATGCCCTGCCCCAGCAGCCCCTGTCCCGCTTGTAGTTTCTGCACCGGCTCTCCCCGGAGTTCAGCATCCCAGGACTCACAGAGAGGCCAACGGGCAGCTGTTGGCATGGAGGTTACGGACAGAGCCCGGATGTGAGGTCTGAGTGTCCCCCTGTGCACATCCAAGGCCCCTTGGGGCATGGGATGGACCCAGCATTGGGCAGAAAAGGGTCAGGCTGGCGGTCAGAGACTGGGAATCGGCTCTCCCCGCACTGTCGCTTTCTTCGCAGGACTCCCCTGAGTCTGGGAATTCTAAAGTTGAGCCTGGACGTGTGTGGCACGTGGCAGTGACTTTGCGTGTGTGTGCGCGCGCCTGAGGACGTGTGTGGTTGTGTGTATGTTGTGGGGGTGTGCGTGGTCCATGACTCCGTGTGTGTGTGCGTGGGGATGTAGGCGGAGCAGAGTCAGTGTGTGTGCACGTGTGTTTGTGTGTACGTGCATGCATTAGTTTTAAGAATACTAGAAGCTGTCCTTCAGAAGTCTGCAGTAGTAAAAATTGTATGGTGTCCCTCACTGTATAATTCAAACTGAAAATAATCTTCAATCACCAGAAATGTAGTCCCCCCCAGATTCTGATCCCCCCTCCCATACCGATTATGCCCTCATTGTACTGATGAGGAAACTAGCTTAGAGATGTTAAGTGGCTCAGCCCAGGGCATGGAGCTCGCGAGCCCAGGGCCAGGACGCAGTCCAAGCGGCGCGGCTCCAGAGGCCTGGAGCCCTGCTCACGACCGCGCGTGGCCTCTTGGCCGGGGGGGTGCGGGGGGTGGGGGTGGGGTGGGGGTGGGGGGAAGAGATCCTGACGGGCCGGGGCCAGCGTGCAGGCTGCCCAAGCCGCGGACTCTGCAAGTCGGGTGGAGAGTACCTGACGGCAGACGAGGGTAAAGGACTGCTCAGAAATCAGATAGGTTCCTAGATCTTCGATGAGTAAGGAGGCTCAGTGCTCATCCTCGATCCCTTTGCTGGTGGCTAAAAGGGAGCAAGGCCCACGAGCGCGCTTCTGGGAGCGGCCTGCCAAAACCTGGAGCAGGGCTGCTCAGGACTGGCTCTGCAGCAGGAGCAGAGGGGGGCAATGTCGCCACCTGGTGGACATCCTTGGTAGTGGCAGTAGGAGGCCTAGCAGCCTGGGTATGGAGGCGGCAGGACGAGGTCCTAGTGGATGATCGTTTTCACATGGCTTAAAAAGCATTGCTTCATAGATTTTATCCACATTGGGGTCTATCCTACGATGGTAAATACGGTCTCCGTTACTCCATCTTAGCTGCATTGATTAATTTTTTTGAGGTTAGTTTTCTCTTCAATGATTTGGAAGCTATATTGTCTTCCAATTAAAATTCCCTCTAAGTTTTAATAAGTCATCTCTAAGTTCATAACTATATATATAATTGGACCAGTATTGCTATAACAGTCTCAAAAACGGGATAATCTATTAGATCTTGTTTCTCAATCATGATACATTTAGCATATTTTACCTCTCTGCTGTTCCCCATTGTGTGCGTGTGTGCGCGTGCGCGGGCTACAGTTCCTGCTTTTTAGACAGTTGCTTTCAGTTTGTTGCATTCGCAATGAAAATATAGGTATAAACATCTTGGATTTAATTGCTCGCTACCGCTATTTAATCCCATGTCTTTCCCATTTTTGAGTTATTTACTTCTTTCCCAATCAAATGGACTCATGATTGGCTAATTTTTTTCCAGCGGTAGACTTGGAACCCATACCAGTCTATACGCAGCTTTATGTTCTCCTCAGCAACACCTCTCAGCCTCAACACCCAACAACACTCTCCGTATCTAGGGCCCCAAGGCTTGTTTTAAAATGCGGCATTGTTTCTCATGTCCCCCCGCCCCCCTCCCGCCCCAAAAAGGAAGCAAGAATCTTCCTTGATTTAACGTGCTGCCTTTTTAGGACTGGCTAGTCTTGTCTGGTGAATGGATATTAAGAGAGATTTCCTTAAACTTCCTCCTGCTTCGTGCCATAACTCGACTTCATTGAGAAGCATGTTTTTCCCGTTTCTAAGACGGGCTTCCGCTTTGAACTGCTAAACCATCACGGCACACTTTTTCTCCATACTTATTCCTGGAAAACTGAGCTCTCTGCCGGAGTAAAGACGGTTCCCGTCAGAGAAGTGTGGCTCCCTGTCCCAAGGTCAAAGTGTAGAAGAAAGGGAAGATTCCTGTTTCCGAGGGTTCCATTTTGTCAGGTTAGAGATCTAGTCATCCGTGTGGCTGCGGTGGAATCTGCAGTATCTTGCCTCACAGTTTCCTTTTTCTGGCTTAGCAGGGGAGCCGCATTAGCTGAGGTCGCGGCGCTATGGCCCTTGTCAGGATCCCGGTGCTGAGGCAGCCCCTTCCCCCCACCCCCTCTCCTTGTCATTTTGATCGTGCAAACTGGGTGCCAGCTGTGTGAACCCTGCTCCTGGCCGCCAGGATTGCCCCCCCCTCCCCACGCGACGTGTCCCCAGTTCCTCGGCGTCCCTCACTGCAACCAGCTAGCTCCAGGAAGGGTGCGAGCTGGCTTCCGCTGTCGTCCTTCCTCCTTCCTGTCCAGGCGGGCCCTCCTTTTGCGCCAGTCGGCCCGAAACCTTCTCTCCCGCGCTGCATAGGCTGAAGGAATGCCTCAGCGTTTGCAGCCGCTAGAGGGCGCTCTTCTCCTCTCTTTGGGCCCCTTCAGCGCTTCCAGTGGAAATTTCCGAGGTGGGAAGGGCTTGGGGGTTCTCTGTATCTAGGGGCTCCCGATCCAGCCGATTCAACTAACTGTGGGTTGAAAATATTCGGGAAAAAACGGAAAGTTTCGAAAAGCGACAATTGAACTTGCCACACACCGGCAACCGCTTACATAGCATTCACGTTGCCTTGCATGCCGCGCGTCACCTAGAGATGATTTAAAGTACACAGGAGGACACAGCGAAAGAGAATGTGACAATGACTGTATGGGTATGTTTATGCATAAGTGGAAAATTGTGCTCTAGACTGGAATTCGACACAACATTGTAAAAACGACAACAACGTGGAAGAAAAGTATGTTTGTATGTAAAAAATAAAGTCCTATGTCATTTTGTATAAGAGGCATCAGCATCCATGGATTTTGGCATCTGTGGGGAGTCCTGGAACCAGTGCCCCATGCTTACCAAGGCATGACTGGAAGCCCAGGCTCCTTATCCCAGCCTGTCATGTCCCCACGTGGTGTGAATCCTGCCTGTCCCACACTCCCCTGGTCACTCTCCTCCAGCCCTGCCAGACTGCCCTCTTCTTCTGGAACAGGCCAAGCTGAATGCACGTCATGTCTGACCTCTAGGAATATCCGTTACTTTGTGAGCATGGCTCTGCTTCAGGAAGACGGGCTGCATTGTCACTAGAGAAGACGGGATGGAGGTTCCTTAAAAACCTACAAATGGACTTACCTGATGATCCAGCCTTCCCACGCCTGGGGATATGTCAAGAGAAAACTCTAACTCAAAAAGTCCCATGCACCTCAATGCTCACAGCAGCCCTATTTGTATTAGCCAGGACGTGGAACTAACCCCAACATCTAACGACTGGTGACTGGATAAAGAAGTCGTTGTCTTTTTATGCCGCGGAATACTACACAGCCGCGAAAAAGGATGGAACCATGCCATTTGCGGCAACATGGTTGGACACAGAGATAGTCATTCTGAGTGAAGTAAGCCAGAAGAGAGAAAAATGCCGCATGACACAACTTCCATGTGAAATCTAAGAAAAAAAGACAGAAATGATCTTAACTGCAAAAGACAAATAGAGCCACAGACATAGAGAAACAAACTTATGGTTACCAGGGAGGGACGGCGGTGGGAAGGGGTAAATATGGGCATCGGAAAATTGCCCGTCTTGGGGAGTGGTGGACATGTTAGCTCTCTTGATTGTGGCGATGGCTTTCTGGGTGTAGACATGTATGAAAATTGATCAAATACTACACGTGAGATGTGTCTAATTGACGGAACAGAACTCGTAGCCCTGTAAAGGTGTTTTAAAACAAAGAGATGGGCTGCATTGTGTCCTATGTTTCTATGTGTCTTCAGGGAGGTCTCAGGGGGGCGGTGCTGGCCTTTCTGCCAACACGATGACATGAAGCCCGAACAATCCCCCAATCGATGGGAAGAAGAGACGAGCCATGGTCACATCTGGACCCCAAGCTTACACGTGGTGCATGGGTGCCATTTATCGCCAATCCAGCGAGGTTCCGGCCAGAGCTAGAGGCCGGGGCAGCGAACCGGGAGCGGCACTAAGGAGCATCGTGGCGCAGAGGCTGGACTGGGGGCCCGCAGGCTCCTCCCAGGAGGAGCCTCAGGGTTTGGGAGGTGGCTAACGTGCCTGCTTCGTGTCACCAGCAAGTGATGCCACCCGTGGAAAATCAGCTGGAATCCTGAGCCGGGTCAGCCGTGGGTGATGCGGTAAAGGCTGCTTGCTAGCAGAGGGGACGCCAGACGGACGGTGAAGCAAGCAACAGGCTGCTGAGCTTCCGGCCTGTGTTTACCGTGCTTTCCGTGTCTCCCTGCATCTCAGGGTCACCCGGAGGAATTCGTGTGGAGTTTAGAGGCCGACGGCCTCTCGGTTCCTCATCAGCCTGGCAAGCCCCCCAGCCCTCTGCGGCCAGACCTCTGCGAGCGTCTTTCCCTTGTTCTAGCAAAACCCTCCCCACCCTCGCCTGCGGCGGGCTTTTGTTTTTTTAATTGATGGCAGTGAGGATACCTTACAGCCTCCTCCGGCCCTTCCTTAGGGCTTCTGCCCTTAGAGCACGGCAAGGGGCGGCCCCCCAACCCCCACCCCCGACACCCCCGCGCTGTCCTGGGTCCTGAACTACAGAGGGTCCCTCTGGCCCTGACACTCCCTCTGGCCACGCCCTCTACGGGGTGGAGTCAGCAGGGCCAAGGGGACACGCCCATTGGCTCCACCCCGTGCTCTGGAATCCCAGGACCCCGAATGCCCTGCCCCAGCAGCCCCTGTCCCGCTTGTAGTTTCTGCACCGGCTCTCCCCGGAGTTCAGCATCCCAGGACTCACAGAGAGGCCAACGGGCAGCTGTTGGCATGGAGGTTACGGACAGAGCCCGGATGTGAGGTCTGAGTGTCCCCCTGTGCACATCCAAGGCCCCTTGGGGCATGGGATGGACCCAGCATTGGGCAGAAAAGGGTCAGGCTGGCGGTCAGAGACTGGGAATCGGCTCTCCCCGCACTGTCGCTTTCTTCGCAGGACTCCCCTGAGTCTGGGAATTCTAAAGTTGAGCCTGGACGTGTGTGGCACGTGGCAGTGACTTTGCGTGTGTGTGCGCGCGCCTGAGGACGTGTGTGGTTGTGTGTATGTTGTGGGGGTGTGCGTGGTCCATGACTCCGTGTGTGTGTGCGTGGGGATGTAGGCGGAGCAGAGTCAGTGTGTGTGCACGTGTGTTTGTGTGTACGTGCATGCATTAGTTTTAAGAATACTAGAAGCTGTCCTTCAGAAGTCTGCAGTAGTAAAAATTGTATGGTGTCCCTCACTGTATAATTCAAACTGAAAATAATCTTCAATCACCAGAAATGTAGTCCCCCCCAGATTCTGATCCCCCCTCCCATACCGATTATGCCCTCATTGTACTGATGAGGAAACTAGCTTAGAGATGTTAAGTGGCTCAGCCCAGGGCATGGAGCTCGCGAGCCCAGGGCCAGGACGCAGTCCAAGCGGCGCGGCTCCAGAGGCCTGGAGCCCTGCTCACGACCGCGCGTGGCCTCTTGGCCGGGGGGGTGCGGGGGGTGGGGGTGGGGTGGGGGTGGGGGGAAGAGATCCTGACGGGCCGGGGCCAGCGTGCAGGCTGCCCAAGCCGCGGACTCTGCAAGTCGGGTGGAGAGTACCTGACGGCAGACGAGGGTAAAGGACTGCTCAGAAATCAGATAGGTTCCTAGATCTTCGATGAGTAAGGAGGCTCAGTGCTCATCCTCGATCCCTTTGCTGGTGGCTAAAAGGGAGCAAGGCCCACGAGCGCGCTTCTGGGAGCGGCCTGCCAAAACCTGGAGCAGGGCTGCTCAGGACTGGCTCTGCAGCAGGAGCAGAGGGGGGCAATGTCGCCACCTGGTGGACATCCTTGGTAGTGGCAGTAGGAGGCCTAGCAGCCTGGGTATGGAGGCGGCAGGACGAGGTCCTAGTGGATGATCGTTTTCACATGGCTTAAAAAGCATTGCTTCATAGATTTTATCCACATTGGGGTCTATCCTACGATGGTAAATACGGTCTCCGTTACTCCATCTTAGCTGCATTGATTAATTTTTTTGAGGTTAGTTTTCTCTTCAATGATTTGGAAGCTATATTGTCTTCCAATTAAAATTCCCTCTAAGTTTTAATAAGTCATCTCTAAGTTCATAACTATATATATAATTGGACCAGTATTGCTATAACAGTCTCAAAAACGGGATAATCTATTAGATCTTGTTTCTCAATCATGATACATTTAGCATATTTTACCTCTCTGCTGTTCCCCATTGTGTGCGTGTGTGCGCGTGCGCGGGCTACAGTTCCTGCTTTTTAGACAGTTGCTTTCAGTTTGTTGCATTCGCAATGAAAATATAGGTATAAACATCTTGGATTTAATTGCTCGCTACCGCTATTTAATCCCATGTCTTTCCCATTTTTGAGTTATTTACTTCTTTCCCAATCAAATGGACTCATGATTGGCTAATTTTTTTCCAGCGGTAGACTTGGAACCCATACCAGTCTATACGCAGCTTTATGTTCTCCTCAGCAACACCTCTCAGCCTCAACACCCAACAACACTCTCCGTATCTAGGGCCCCAAGGCTTGTTTTAAAATGCGGCATTGTTTCTCATGTCCCCCCGCCCCCCTCCCGCCCCAAAAAGGAAGCAAGAATCTTCCTTGATTTAACGTGCTGCCTTTTTAGGACTGGCTAGTCTTGTCTGGTGAATGGATATTAAGAGAGATTTCCTTAAACTTCCTCCTGCTTCGTGCCATAACTCGACTTCATTGAGAAGCATGTTTTTCCCGTTTCTAAGACGGGCTTCCGCTTTGAACTGCTAAACCATCACGGCACACTTTTTCTCCATACTTATTCCTGGAAAACTGAGCTCTCTGCCGGAGTAAAGACGGTTCCCGTCAGAGAAGTGTGGCTCCCTGTCCCAAGGTCAAAGTGTAGAAGAAAGGGAAGATTCCTGTTTCCGAGGGTTCCATTTTGTCAGGTTAGAGATCTAGTCATCCGTGTGGCTGCGGTGGAATCTGCAGTATCTTGCCTCACAGTTTCCTTTTTCTGGCTTAGCAGGGGAGCCGCATTAGCTGAGGTCGCGGCGCTATGGCCCTTGTCAGGATCCCGGTGCTGAGGCAGCCCCTTCCCCCCACCCCCTCTCCTTGTCATTTTGATCGTGCAAACTGGGTGCCAGCTGTGTGAACCCTGCTCCTGGCCGCCAGGATTGCCCCCCCCTCCCCACGCGACGTGTCCCCAGTTCCTCGGCGTCCCTCACTGCAACCAGCTAGCTCCAGGAAGGGTGCGAGCTGGCTTCCGCTGTCGTCCTTCCTCCTTCCTGTCCAGGCGGGCCCTCCTTTTGCGCCAGTCGGCCCGAAACCTTCTCTCCCGCGCTGCATAGGCTGAAGGAATGCCTCAGCGTTTGCAGCCGCTAGAGGGCGCTCTTCTCCTCTCTTTGGGCCCCTTCAGCGCTTCCAGTGGAAATTTCCGAGGTGGGAAGGGCTTGGGGGTTCTCTGTATCTAGGGGCTCCCGATCCAGCCGATTCAACTAACTGTGGGTTGAAAATATTCGGGAAAAAACGGAAAGTTTCGAAAAGCGACAATTGAACTTGCCACACACCGGCAACCGCTTACATAGCATTCACGTTGCCTTGCATGCCGCGCGTCACCTAGAGATGATTTAAAGTACACAGGAGGACACAGCGAAAGAGAATGTGACAATGACTGTATGGGTATGTTTATGCATAAGTGGAAAATTGTGCTCTAGACTGGAATTCGACACAACATTGTAAAAACGACAACAACGTGGAAGAAAAGTATGTTTGTATGTAAAAAATAAAGTCCTATGTCATTTTGTATAAGAGGCATCAGCATCCATGGATTTTGGCATCTGTGGGGAGTCCTGGAACCAGTGCCCCATGCTTACCAAGGCATGACTGGAAGCCCAGGCTCCTTATCCCAGCCTGTCATGTCCCCACGTGGTGTGAATCCTGCCTGTCCCACACTCCCCTGGTCACTCTCCTCCAGCCCTGCCAGACTGCCCTCGTCTTCTGGAACAGGCCAAGCTGAATGCACGTCATGTCTGACCTCTAGGAATATCCGTTACTTTGTGAGCATGGCTCTGCTTCAGGAAGACGGGCTGCATTGTCACTAGAGAAGACGGGATGGAGGTTCCTTAAAAACCTACAAATGGACTTACCTGATGATCCAGCCTTCCCACGCCTGGGGATATGTCAAGAGAAAACTCTAACTCAAAAAGTCCCATGCACCTCAATGCTCACAGCAGCCCTATTTGTATTAGCCAGGACGTGGAACTAACCCCAACATCTAACGACTGGTGACTGGATAAAGAAGTCGTTGTCTTTTTATGCCGCGGAATACTACACAGCCGCGAAAAAGGATGGAACCATGCCATTTGCGGCAACATGGTTGGACACAGAGATAGTCATTCTGAGTGAAGTAAGCCAGAAGAGAGAAAAATGCCGCATGACACAACTTCCATGTGAAATCTAAGAAAAAAAGACAGAAATGATCTTAACTGCAAAAGACAAATAGAGCCACAGACATAGAGAAACAAACTTATGGTTACCAGGGAGGGACGGCGGTGGGAAGGGGTAAATATGGGCATCGGAAAATTGCCCGTCTTGGGGAGTGGTGGACATGTTAGCTCTCTTGATTGTGGCGATGGCTTTCTGGGTGTAGACATGTATGAACATTGATCAAATACTACACGTGAGATGTGTCTAATTGACGGAACAGAACTCGTAGCCCTGTAAAGGTGTTTTAAAACAAAGAGATGGGCTGCATTGTGTCCTATGTTTCTATGTGTCTTCAGGGAGGTCTCAGGGGGGCGGTGCTGGCCTTCCTGCCAACACGATGACATGAAGCCCGAACAATCCCCCAATCGATGGGAAGAAGAGACGAGCCATGGTCACATCTGGACCCCAAGCTTACACGTGGTGCATGGGTGCCATTTATCGCCAATCCAGCGAGGTTCCGGCCAGAGCTAGAGGCCGGGGCAGCGAACCGGGAGCGGCACTAAGGAGCATCGTGGCGCAGAGGCTGGACTGGGGGCCCGCAGGCTCCTCCCAGGAGGAGCCTCAGGGTTTGGGAGGTGGCTAACGTGCCTGCTTCGTGTCACCAGCAAGTGATGCCACCCGTGGAAAATCAGCTGGAATCCTGAGCCGGGTCAGCCGTGGGTGATGCGGTAAAGGCTGCTTGCTAGCAGAGGGGACGCCAGACGGACGGTGAAGCAAGCAACAGGCTGCTGAGCTTCCGGCCTGTGTTTACCGTGCTTTCCGTGTCTCCCTGCATCTCAGGGTCACCCGGAGGAATTCGTGTGGAGTTTAGAGGCCGACGGCCTCTCGGTTCCTCATCAGCCTGGCAAGCCCCCCAGCCCTCTGCGGCCAGACCTCTGCGAGCGTCTTTCCCTTGTTCTAGCAAAACCCTCCCCACCCTCGCCTGCGGCGGGCTTTTGTTTTTTTAATTGATGGCAGTGAGGATACCTTACAGCCTCCTCCGGCCCTTCCTTAGGGCTTCTGCCCTTAGAGCACGGCAAGGGGCGGCCCCCCAACCCCCACCCCCGACACCCCCGCGCTGTCCTGGGTCCTGAACTACAGAGGGTCCCTCTGGCCCTGACACTCCCTCTGGCCACGCCCTCTACGGGGTGGAGTCAGCAGGGCCAAGGGGACACGCCCATTGGCTCCACCCCGTGCTCTGGAATCCCAGGACCCCGAATGCCCTGCCCCAGCAGCCCCTGTCCCGCTTGTAGTTTCTGCACCGGCTCTCCCCGGAGTTCAGCATCCCAGGACTCACAGAGAGGCCAACGGGCAGCTGTTGGCATGGAGGTTACGGACAGAGCCCGGATGTGAGGTCTGAGTGTCCCCCTGTGCACATCCAAGGCCCCTTGGGGCATGGGATGGACCCAGCATTGGGCAGAAAAGGGTCAGGCTGGCGGTCAGAGACTGGGAATCGGCTCTCCCCGCACTGTCGCTTTCTTCGCAGGACTCCCCTGAGTCTGGGAATTCTAAAGTTGAGCCTGGACGTGTGTGGCACGTGGCAGTGACTTTGCGTGTGTGTGCGCGCGCCTGAGGACGTGTGTGGTTGTGTGTATGTTGTGGGGGTGTGCGTGGTCCATGACTCCGTGTGTGTGTGCGTGGGGATGTAGGCGGAGCAGAGTCAGTGTGTGTGCACGTGTGTTTGTGTGTACGTGCATGCATTAGTTTTAAGAATACTAGAAGCTGTCCTTCAGAAGTCTGCAGTAGTAAAAATTGTATGGTGTCCCTCACTGTATAATTCAAACTGAAAATAATCTTCAATCACCAGAAATGTAGTCCCCCCCAGATTCTGATCCCCCCTCCCATACCGATTATGCCCTCATTGTACTGATGAGGAAACTAGCTTAGAGATGTTAAGTGGCTCAGCCCAGGGCATGGAGCTCGCGAGCCCAGGGCCAGGACGCAGTCCAAGCGGCGCGGCTCCAGAGGCCTGGAGCCCTGCTCACGACCGCGCGTGGCCTCTTGGCCGGGGGGGTGCGGGGGGTGGGGGTGGGGTGGGGGTGGGGGGAAGAGATCCTGACGGGCCGGGGCCAGCGTGCAGGCTGCCCAAGCCGCGGACTCTGCAAGTCGGGTGGAGAGTACCTGACGGCAGACGAGGGTAAAGGACTGCTCAGAAATCAGATAGGTTCCTAGATCTTCGATGAGTAAGGAGGC
This sequence comes from Vicugna pacos, assembly GCF_048564905.1. Taxonomy (NCBI): domain Eukaryota; kingdom Metazoa; phylum Chordata; class Mammalia; order Artiodactyla; family Camelidae; genus Vicugna; species Vicugna pacos. Next base: position 187,205 of record NW_027328761.1, read on the forward strand.
TCAGTGCTCATCCTCGATCCCTTTGCTGGTGGCTAAAAGGGAGCAAGGCCCACGAGCGCGCTTCTGGGAGCGGCCTGCCAAAACCTGGAGCAGGGCTGCTCAGGACTGGCTCTGCAGCAGGAGCAGAGGGGGGCAATGTCGCCACCTGGTGGACATCCTTGGTAGTGGCAGTAGGAGGCCTAGCAGCCTGGGTATGGAGGCGGCAGGACGAGGTCCTAGTGGATGATCGTTTTCACATGGCTTAAAAAGCATTGCTTCATAGATTTTATCCACATTGGGGTCTATCCTACGATGGTAAATACGGTCTCCGTTACTCCATCTTAGCTGCATTGATTAATTTTTTTGAGGTTAGTTTTCTCTTCAATGATTTGGAAGCTATATTGTCTTCCAATTAAAATTCCCTCTAAGTTTTAATAAGTCATCTCTAAGTTCATAACTATATATATAATTGGACCAGTATTGCTATAACAGTCTCAAAAACGGGATAATCTATTAGATCTTGTTTCTCAATCATGATACATTTAGCATATTTTACCTCTCTGCTGTTCCCCATTGTGTGCGTGTGTGCGCGTGCGCGGGCTACAGTTCCTGCTTTTTAGACAGTTGCTTTCAGTTTGTTGCATTCGCAATGAAAATATAGGTATAAACATCTTGGATTTAATTGCTCGCTACCGCTATTTAATCCCATGTCTTTCCCATTTTTGAGTTATTTACTTCTTTCCCAATCAAATGGACTCATGATTGGCTAATTTTTTTCCAGCGGTAGACTTGGAACCCATACCAGTCTATACGCAGCTTTATGTTCTCCTCAGCAACACCTCTCAGCCTCAACACCCAACAACACTCTCCGTATCTAGGGCCCCAAGGCTTGTTTTAAAATGCGGCATTGTTTCTCATGTCCCCCCGCCCCCCTCCCGCCCCAAAAAGGAAGCAAGAATCTTCCTTGATTTAACGTGCTGCCTTTTTAGGACTGGCTAGTCTTGTCTGGTGAATGGATATTAAGAGAGATTTCCTTAAACTTCCTCCTGCTTCGTGCCATAACTCGACTTCATTGAGAAGCATGTTTTTCCCGTTTCTAAGACGGGCTTCCGCTTTGAACTGCTAAACCATCACGGCACACTTTTTCTCCATACTTATTCCTGGAAAACTGAGCTCTCTGCCGGAGTAAAGACGGTTCCCGTCAGAGAAGTGTGGCTCCCTGTCCCAAGGTCAAAGTGTAGAAGAAAGGGAAGATTCCTGTTTCCGAGGGTTCCATTTTGTCAGGTTAGAGATCTAGTCATCCGTGTGGCTGCGGTGGAATCTGCAGTATCTTGCCTCACAGTTTCCTTTTTCTGGCTTAGCAGGGGAGCCGCATTAGCTGAGGTCGCGGCGCTATGGCCCTTGTCAGGATCCCGGTGCTGAGGCAGCCCCTTCCCCCCACCCCCTCTCCTTGTCATTTTGATCGTGCAAACTGGGTGCCAGCTGTGTGAACCCTGCTCCTGGCCGCCAGGATTGCCCCCCCCTCCCCACGCGACGTGTCCCCAGTTCCTCGGCGTCCCTCACTGCAACCAGCTAGCTCCAGGAAGGGTGCGAGCTGGCTTCCGCTGTCGTCCTTCCTCCTTCCTGTCCAGGCGGGCCCTCCTTTTGCGCCAGTCGGCCCGAAACCTTCTCTCCCGCGCTGCATAGGCTGAAGGAATGCCTCAGCGTTTGCAGCCGCTAGAGGGCGCTCTTCTCCTCTCTTTGGGCCCCTTCAGCGCTTCCAGTGGAAATTTCCGAGGTGGGAAGGGCTTGGGGGTTCTCTGTATCTAGGGGCTCCCGATCCAGCCGATTCAACTAACTGTGGGTTGAAAATATTCGGGAAAAAACGGAAAGTTTCGAAAAGCGACAATTGAACTTGCCACACACCGGCAACCGCTTACATAGCATTCACGTTGCCTTGCATGCCGCGCGTCACCTAGAGATGATTTAAAGTACACAGGAGGACACAGCGAAAGAGAATGTGACAATGACTGTATGGGTATGTTTATGCATAAGTGGAAAATTGTGCTCTAGACTGGAATTCGACACAACATTGTAAAAACGACAACAACGTGGAAGAAAAGTATGTTTGTATGTAAAAAATAAAGTCCTATGTCATTTTGTATAAGAGGCATCAGCATCCATGGATTTTGGCATCTGTGGGGAGTCCTGGAACCAGTGCCCCATGCTTACCAAGGCATGACTGGAAGCCCAGGCTCCTTATCCCAGCCTGTCATGTCCCCACGTGGTGTGAATCCTGCCTGTCCCACACTCCCCTGGTCACTCTCCTCCAGCCCTGCCAGACTGCCCTCGTCTTCTGGAACAGGCCAAGCTGAATGCACGTCATGTCTGACCTCTAGGAATATCCGTTACTTTGTGAGCATGGCTCTGCTTCAGGAAGACGGGCTGCATTGTCACTAGAGAAGACGGGATGGAGGTTCCTTAAAAACCTACAAATGGACTTACCTGATGATCCAGCCTTCCCACGCCTGGGGATATGTCAAGAGAAAACTCTAACTCAAAAAGTCCCATGCACCTCAATGCTCACAGCAGCCCTATTTGTATTAGCCAGGACGTGGAACTAACCCCAACATCTAACGACTGGTGACTGGATAAAGAAGTCGTTGTCTTTTTATGCCGCGGAATACTACACAGCCGCGAAAAAGGATGGAACCATGCCATTTGCGGCAACATGGTTGGACACAGAGATAGTCATTCTGAGTGAAGTAAGCCAGAAGAGAGAAAAATGCCGCATGACACAACTTCCATGTGAAATCTAAGAAAAAAAGACAGAAATGATCTTAACTGCAAAAGACAAATAGAGCCACAGACATAGAGAAACAAACTTATGGTTACCAGGGAGGGACGGCGGTGGGAAGGGGTAAATATGGGCATCGGAAAATTGCCCGTCTTGGGGAGTGGTGGACATGTTAGCTCTCTTGATTGTGGCGATGGCTTTCTGGGTGTAGACATGTATGAACATTGATCAAATACTACACGTGAGATGTGTCTAATTGACGGAACAGAACTCGTAGCCCTGTAAAGGTGTTTTAAAACAAAGAGATGGGCTGCATTGTGTCCTATGTTTCTATGTGTCTTCAGGGAGGTCTCAGGGGGGCGGTGCTGGCCTTCCTGCCAACACGATGACATGAAGCCCGAACAATCCCCCAATCGATGGGAAGAAGAGACGAGCCATGGTCACATCTGGACCCCAAGCTTACACGTGGTGCATGGGTGCCATTTATCGCCAATCCAGCGAGGTTCCGGCCAGAGCTAGAGGCCGGGGCAGCGAACCGGGAGCGGCACTAAGGAGCATCGTGGCGCAGAGGCTGGACTGGGGGCCCGCAGGCTCCTCCCAGGAGGAGCCTCAGGGTTTGGGAGGTGGCTAACGTGCCTGCTTCGTGTCACCAGCAAGTGATGCCACCCGTGGAAAATCAGCTGGAATCCTGAGCCGGGTCAGCCGTGGGTGATGCGGTAAAGGCTGCTTGCTAGCAGAGGGGACGCCAGACGGACGGTGAAGCAAGCAACAGGCTGCTGAGCTTCCGGCCTGTGTTTACCGTGCTTTCCGTGTCTCCCTGCATCTCAGGGTCACCCGGAGGAATTCGTGTGGAGTTTAGAGGCCGACGGCCTCTCGGTTCCTCATCAGCCTGGCAAGCCCCCCAGCCCTCTGCGGCCAGACCTCTGCGAGCGTCTTTCCCTTGTTCTAGCAAAACCCTCCCCACCCTCGCCTGCGGCGGGCTTTTGTTTTTTTAATTGATGGCAGTGAGGATACCTTACAGCCTCCTCCGGCCCTTCCTTAGGGCTTCTGCCCTTAGAGCACGGCAAGGGGCGGCCCCCCAACCCCCACCCCCGACACCCCCGCGCTGTCCTGGGTCCTGAACTACAGAGGGTCCCTCTGGCCCTGACACTCCCTCTGGCCACGCCCTCTACGGGGTGGAGTCAGCAGGGCCAAGGGGACACGCCCATTGGCTCCACCCCGTGCTCTGGAATCCCAGGACCCCGAATGCCCTGCCCCAGCAGCCCCTGTCCCGCTTGTAGTTTCTGCACCGGCTCTCCCCGGAGTTCAGCATCCCAGGACTCACAGAGAGGCCAACGGGCAGCTGTTGGCATGGAGGTTACGGACAGAGCCCGGATGTGAGGTCTGAGTGTCCCCCTGTGCACATCCAAGGCCCCTTGGGGCATGGGATGGACCCAGCATTGGGCAGAAAAGGGTCAGGCTGGCGGTCAGAGACTGGGAATCGGCTCTCCCCGCACTGTCGCTTTCTTCGCAGGACTCCCCTGAGTCTGGGAATTCTAAAGTTGAGCCTGGACGTGTGTGGCACGTGGCAGTGACTTTGCGTGTGTGTGCGCGCGCCTGAGGACGTGTGTGGTTGTGTGTATGTTGTGGGGGTGTGCGTGGTCCATGACTCCGTGTGTGTGTGCGTGGGGATGTAGGCGGAGCAGAGTCAGTGTGTGTGCACGTGTGTTTGTGTGTACGTGCATGCATTAGTTTTAAGAATACTAGAAGCTGTCCTTCAGAAGTCTGCAGTAGTAAAAATTGTATGGTGTCCCTCACTGTATAATTCAAACTGAAAATAATCTTCAATCACCAGAAATGTAGTCCCCCCCAGATTCTGATCCCCCCTCCCATACCGATTATGCCCTCATTGTACTGATGAGGAAACTAGCTTAGAGATGTTAAGTGGCTCAGCCCAGGGCATGGAGCTCGCGAGCCCAGGGCCAGGACGCAGTCCAAGCGGCGCGGCTCCAGAGGCCTGGAGCCCTGCTCACGACCGCGCGTGGCCTCTTGGCCGGGGGGGTGCGGGGGGTGGGGGTGGGGTGGGGGTGGGGGGAAGAGATCCTGACGGGCCGGGGCCAGCGTGCAGGCTGCCCAAGCCGCGGACTCTGCAAGTCGGGTGGAGAGTACCTGACGGCAGACGAGGGTAAAGGACTGCTCAGAAATCAGATAGGTTCCTAGATCTTCGATGAGTAAGGAGGCTCAGTGCTCATCCTCGATCCCTTTGCTGGTGGCTAAAAGGGAGCAAGGCCCACGAGCGCGCTTCTGGGAGCGGCCTGCCAAAACCTGGAGCAGGGCTGCTCAGGACTGGCTCTGCAGCAGGAGCAGAGGGGGGCAATGTCGCCACCTGGTGGACATCCTTGGTAGTGGCAGTAGGAGGCCTAGCAGCCTGGGTATGGAGGCGGCAGGACGAGGTCCTAGTGGATGATCGTTTTCACATGGCTTAAAAAGCATTGCTTCATAGATTTTATCCACATTGGGGTCTATCCTACGATGGTAAATACGGTCTCCGTTACTCCATCTTAGCTGCATTGATTAATTTTTTTGAGGTTAGTTTTCTCTTCAATGATTTGGAAGCTATATTGTCTTCCAATTAAAATTCCCTCTAAGTTTTAATAAGTCATCTCTAAGTTCATAACTATATATATAATTGGACCAGTATTGCTATAACAGTCTCAAAAACGGGATAATCTATTAGATCTTGTTTCTCAATCATGATACATTTAGCATATTTTACCTCTCTGCTGTTCCCCATTGTGTGCGTGTGTGCGCGTGCGCGGGCTACAGTTCCTGCTTTTTAGACAGTTGCTTTCAGTTTGTTGCATTCGCAATGAAAATATAGGTATAAACATCTTGGATTTAATTGCTCGCTACCGCTATTTAATCCCATGTCTTTCCCATTTTTGAGTTATTTACTTCTTTCCCAATCAAATGGACTCATGATTGGCTAATTTTTTTCCAGCGGTAGACTTGGAACCCATACCAGTCTATACGCAGCTTTATGTTCTCCTCAGCAACACCTCTCAGCCTCAACACCCAACAACACTCTCCGTATCTAGGGCCCCAAGGCTTGTTTTAAAATGCGGCATTGTTTCTCATGTCCCCCCGCCCCCCTCCCGCCCCAAAAAGGAAGCAAGAATCTTCCTTGATTTAACGTGCTGCCTTTTTAGGACTGGCTAGTCTTGTCTGGTGAATGGATATTAAGAGAGATTTCCTTAAACTTCCTCCTGCTTCGTGCCATAACTCGACTTCATTGAGAAGCATGTTTTTCCCGTTTCTAAGACGGGCTTCCGCTTTGAACTGCTAAACCATCACGGCACACTTTTTCTCCATACTTATTCCTGGAAAACTGAGCTCTCTGCCGGAGTAAAGACGGTTCCCGTCAGAGAAGTGTGGCTCCCTGTCCCAAGGTCAAAGTGTAGAAGAAAGGGAAGATTCCTGTTTCCGAGGGTTCCATTTTGTCAGGTTAGAGATCTAGTCATCCGTGTGGCTGCGGTGGAATCTGCAGTATCTTGCCTCACAGTTTCCTTTTTCTGGCTTAGCAGGGGAGCCGCATTAGCTGAGGTCGCGGCGCTATGGCCCTTGTCAGGATCCCGGTGCTGAGGCAGCCCCTTCCCCCCACCCCCTCTCCTTGTCATTTTGATCGTGCAAACTGGGTGCCAGCTGTGTGAACCCTGCTCCTGGCCGCCAGGATTGCCCCCCCCTCCCCACGCGACGTGTCCCCAGTTCCTCGGCGTCCCTCACTGCAACCAGCTAGCTCCAGGAAGGGTGCGAGCTGGCTTCCGCTGTCGTCCTTCCTCCTTCCTGTCCAGGCGGGCCCTCCTTTTGCGCCAGTCGGCCCGAAACCTTCTCTCCCGCGCTGCATAGGCTGAAGGAATGCCTCAGCGTTTGCAGCCGCTAGAGGGCGCTCTTCTCCTCTCTTTGGGCCCCTTCAGCGCTTCCAGTGGAAATTTCCGAGGTGGGAAGGGCTTGGGGGTTCTCTGTATCTAGGGGCTCCCGATCCAGCCGATTCAACTAACTGTGGGTTGAAAATATTCGGGAAAAAACGGAAAGTTTCGAAAAGCGACAATTGAACTTGCCACACACCGGCAACCGCTTACATAGCATTCACGTTGCCTTGCATGCCGCGCGTCACCTAGAGATGATTTAAAGTACACAGGAGGACACAGCGAAAGAGAATGTGACAATGACTGTATGGGTATGTTTATGCATAAGTGGAAAATTGTGCTCTAGACTGGAATTCGACACAACATTGTAAAAACGACAACAACGTGGAAGAAAAGTATGTTTGTATGTAAAAAATAAAGTCCTATGTCATTTTGTATAAGAGGCATCAGCATCCATGGATTTTGGCATCTGTGGGGAGTCCTGGAACCAGTGCCCCATGCTTACCAAGGCATGACTGGAAGCCCAGGCTCCTTATCCCAGCCTGTCATGTCCCCACGTGGTGTGAATCCTGCCTGTCCCGCACTCCCCTGGTCACTCTCCTCCAGCCCTGCCAGACTGCCCTCGTCTTCTGGAACAGGCCAAGCTGAATGCACGTCATGTCTGACCTCTAGGAATATCCGTTACTTTGTGAGCATGGCTCTGCTTCAGGAAGACGGGCTGCATTGTCACTAGAGAAGACGGGATGGAGGTTCCTTAAAAACCTACAAATGGACTTACCTGATGATCCAGCCTTCCCACGCCTGGGGATATGTCAAGAGAAAACTCTAACTCAAAAAGTCCCATGCACCTCAATGCTCACAGCAGCCCTATTTGTATTAGCCAGGACGTGGAACTAACCCCAACATCTAACGACTGGTGACTGGATAAAGAAGTCGTTGTCTTTTTATGCCGCGGAATACTACACAGCCGCGAAAAAGGATGGAACCATGCCATTTGCGGCAACATGGTTGGACACAGAGATAGTCATTCTGAGTGAAGTAAGCCAGAAGAGAGAAAAATGCCGCATGACACAACTTCCATGTGAAATCTAAGAAAAAAAGACAGAAATGATCTTAACTGCAAAAGACAAATAGAGCCACAGACATAGAGAAACAAACTTATGGTTACCAGGGAGGGACGGCGGTGGGAAGGGGTAAATATGGGCATCGGAAAATTGCCCGTCTTGGGGAGTGGTGGACATGTTAGCTCTCTTGATTGTGGCGATGGCTTTCTGGGTGTAGACATGTATGAACATTGATCAAATACTACACGTGAGATGTGTCTAATTGACGGAACAGAACTCGTAGCCCTGTAAAGGTGTTTTAAAACAAAGAGATGGGCTGCATTGTGTCCTATGTTTCTATGTGTCTTCAGGGAGGTCTCAGGGGGGCGGTGCTGGCCTTCCTGCCAACACGATGACATGAAGCCCGAACAATCCCCCAATCGATGGGAAGAAGAGACGAGCCATGGTCACATCTGGACCCCAAGCTTACACGTGGTGCATGGGTGCCATTTATCGCCAATCCAGCGAGGTTCCGGCCAGAGCTAGAGGCCGGGGCAGCGAACCGGGAGCGGCACTAAGGAGCATCGTGGCGCAGAGGCTGGACTGGGGGCCCGCAGGCTCCTCCCAGGAGGAGCCTCAGGGTTTGGGAGGTGGCTAACGTGCCTGCTTCGTGTCACCAGCAAGTGATGCCACCCGTGGAAAATCAGCTGGAATCCTGAGCCGGGTCAGCCGTGGGTGATGCGGTAAAGGCTGCTTGCTAGCAGAGGGGACGCCAGACGGACGGTGAAGCAAGCAACAGGCTGCTGAGCTTCCGGCCTGTGTTTACCGTGCTTTCCGTGTCTCCCTGCATCTCAGGGTCACCCGGAGGAATTCGTGTGGAGTTTAGAGGCCGACGGCCTCTCGGTTCCTCATCAGCCTGGCAAGCCCCCCAGCCCTCTGCGGCCAGACCTCTGCGAGCGTCTTTCCCTTGTTCTAGCAAAACCCTCCCCACCCTCGCCTGCGGCGGGCTTTTGTTTTTTTAATTGATGGCAGTGAGGATACCTTACAGCCTCCTCCGGCCCTTCCTTAGGGCTTCTGCCCTTAGAGCACGGCAAGGGGCGGCCCCCCAACCCCCACCCCCGACACCCCTGCGCTGTCCTGGGTCCTGAACTACAGAGGGTCCCTCTGGCCCTGACACTCCCTCTGGCCACGCCCTCTACGGGGTGGAGTCAGCAGGGCCAAGGGGACACGCCCATTGGCTCCACCCCGTGCTCTGGAATCCCAGGACCCCGAATGCCCTGCCCCAGCAGCCCCTGTCCCGCTTGTAGTTTCTGCACCGGCTCTCCCCGGAGTTCAGCATCCCAGGACTCACAGAGAGGCCAACGGGCAGCTGTTGGCATGGAGGTTACGGACAGAGCCCGGATGTGAGGTCTGAGTGTCCCCCTGTGCACATCCAAGGCCCCTTGGGGCATGGGATGGACCCAGCATTGGGCAGAAAAGGGTCAGGCTGGCGGTCAGAGACTGGGAATCGGCTCTCCCCGCACTGTCGCTTTCTTCGCAGGACTCCCCTGAGTCTGGGAATTCTAAAGTTGAGCCTGGACGTGTGTGGCACGTGGCAGTGACTTTGCGTGTGTGTGCGCGCGCCTGAGGACGTGTGTGGTTGTGTGTATGTTGTGGGGGTGTGCGTGGTCCATGACTCCGTGTGTGTGTGCGTGGGGATGTAGGCGGAGCAGAGTCAGTGTGTGTGCACGTGTGTTTGTGTGTACGTGCATGCATTAGTTTTAAGAATACTAGAAGCTGTCCTTCAGAAGTCTGCAGTAGTAAAAATTGTATGGTGTCCCTCACTGTATAATTCAAACTGAAAATAATCTTCAATCACCAGAAATGTAGTCCCCCCCAGATTCTGATCCCCCCTCCCATACCGATTATGCCCTCATTGTACTGATGAGGAAACTAGCTTAGAGATGTTAAGTGGCTCAGCCCAGGGCATGGAGCTCGCGAGCCCAGGGCCAGGACGCAGTCCAAGCGGCGCGGCTCCAGAGGCCTGGAGCCCTGCTCACGACCGCGCGTGGCCTCTTGGCCGGGGGGGTGCGGGGGGTGGGGGTGGGGTGGGGGTGGGGGGAAGAGATCCTGACGGGCCGGGGCCAGCGTGCAGGCTGCCCAAGCCGCGGACTCTGCAAGTCGGGTGGAGAGTACCTGACGGCAGACGAGGGTAAAGGACTGCTCAGAAATCAGATAGGTTCCTAGATCTTCGATGAGTAAGGAGGCTCAGTGCTCATCCTCGATCCCTTTGCTGGTGGCTAAAAGGGAGCAAGGCCCACGAGCGCGCTTCTGGGAGCGGCCTGCCAAAACCTGGAGCAGGGCTGCTCAGGACTGGCTCTGCAGCAGGAGCAGAGGGGGGCAATGTCGCCACCTGGTGGACATCCTTGGTAGTGGCAGTAGGAGGCCTAGCAGCCTGGGTATGGAGGCGGCAGGACGAGGTCCTAGTGGATGATCGTTTTCACATGGCTTAAAAAGCATTGCTTCATAGATTTTATCCACATTGGGGTCTATCCTACGATGGTAAATACGGTCTCCGTTACTCCATCTTAGCTGCATTGATTAATTTTTTTGAGGTTAGTTTTCTCTTCAATGATTTGGAAGCTATATTGTCTTCCAATTAAAATTCCCTCTAAGTTTTAATAAGTCATCTCTAAGTTCATAACTATATATATAATTGGACCAGTATTGCTATAACAGTCTCAAAAACGGGATAATCTATTAGATCTTGTTTCTCAATCATGATACATTTAGCATATTTTACCTCTCTGCTGTTCCCCATTGTGTGCGTGTGTGCGCGTGCGCGGGCTACAGTTCCTGCTTTTTAGACAGTTGCTTTCAGTTTGTTGCATTCGCAATGAAAATATAGGTATAAACATCTTGGATTTAATTGCTCGCTACCGCTATTTAATCCCATGTCTTTCCCATTTTTGAGTTATTTACTTCTTTCCCAATCAAATGGACTCATGATTGGCTAATTTTTTTCCAGCGGTAGACTTGGAACCCATACCAGTCTATACGCAGCTTTATGTTCTCCTCAGCAACACCTCTCAGCCTCAACACCCAACAACACTCTCCGTATCTAGGGCCCCAAGGCTTGTTTTAAAATGCGGCATTGTTTCTCATGTCCCCCCGCCCCCCTCCCGCCCCAAAAAGGAAGCAAGAATCTTCCTTGATTTAACGTGCTGCCTTTTTAGGACTGGCTAGTCTTGTCTGGTGAATGGATATTAAGAGAGATTTCCTTAAACTTCCTCCTGCTTCGTGCCATAACTCGACTTCATTGAGAAGCATGTTTTTCCCGTTTCTAAGACGGGCTTCCGCTTTGAACTGCTAAACCATCACGGCACACTTTTTCTCCATACTTATTCCTGGAAAACTGAGCTCTCTGCCGGAGTAAAGACGGTTCCCGTCAGAGAAGTGTGGCTCCCTGTCCCAAGGTCAAAGTGTAGAAGAAAGGGAAGATTCCTGTTTCCGAGGGTTCCATTTTGTCAGGTTAGAGATCTAGTCATCCGTGTGGCTGCGGTGGAATCTGCAGTATCTTGCCTCACAGTTTCCTTTTTCTGGCTTAGCAGGGGAGCCGCATTAGCTGAGGTCGCGGCGCTATGGCCCTTGTCAGGATCCCGGTGCTGAGGCAGCCCCTTCCCCCCACCCCCTCTCCTTGTCATTTTGATCGTGCAAACTGGGTGCCAGCTGTGTGAACCCTGCTCCTGGCCGCCAGGATTGCCCCCCCCTCCCCACGCAACGTGTCCCCAGTTCCTCGGCGTCCCTCACTGCAACCAGCTAGCTCCAGGAAGGGTGCGAGCTGGCTTCCGCTGTCGTCCTTCCTCCTTCCTGTCCAGGCGGGCCCTCCTTTTGCGCCAGTCAGCCCGAAACCTTCTCTCCCGCGCTGCATAGGCTGAAGGAATGCCTCAGCGTTTGCAGCCGCTAGAGGGCGCTCTTCTCCTCTCTTTGGGCCCCTTCAGCGCTTCCAGTGGAAATTTCCGAGGTGGGAAGGGCTTGGGGGTTCTCTGTATCTAGGGGCTCCCGATCCAGCCGATTCAACTAACTGTGGGTTGAAAATATTCGGGAAAAAACGGAAAGTTTCGAAAAGCGACAATTGAACTTGCCACACACCGGCAACCGCTTACATAGCATTCACGTTGCCTTGCATGCCGCGCGTCACCTAGAGATGATTTAAAGTACACAGGAGGACACAGCGAAAGAGAATGTGACAATGACTGTATGGGTATGTTTATGCATAAGTGGAAAATTGTGCTCTAGACTGGAATTCGACACAACATTGTAAAAACGACAACAACGTGGAAGAAAAGTATGTTTGTATGTAAAAAATAAAGTCCTATGTCATTTTGTATAAGAGGCATCAGCATCCATGGATTTTGGCATCTGTGGGGAGTCCTGGAACCAGTGCCCCATGCTTACCAAGGCATGACTGGAAGCCCAGGCTCCTTATCCCAGCCTGTCATGTCCCCACGTGGTGTGAATCCTGCCTGTCCCGCACTCCCCTGGTCACTCTCCTCCAGCCCTGCCAGACTGCCCTCGTCTTCTGGAACAGGCCAAGCTGAATGCACGTCATGTCTGACCTCTAGGAATATCCGTTACTTTGTGAGCATGGCTCTGCTTCAGGAAGACGGGCTGCATTGTCACTAGAGAAGACGGGATGGAGGTTCCTTAAAAACCTACAAATGGACTTACCTGATGATCCAGCCTTCCCACGCCTGGGGATATGTCAAGAGAAAACTCTAACTCAAAAAGTCCCATGCACCTCAATGCTCACAGCAGCCCTATTTGTATTAGCCAGGACGTGGAACTAACCCCAACATCTAACGACTGGTGACTGGATAAAGAAGTCGTTGTCTTTTTATGCCGCGGAATACTACACAGCCGCGAAAAAGGATGGAACCATGCCATTTGCGGCAACATGGTTGGACACAGAGATAGTCATTCTGAGTGAAGTAAGCCAGAAGAGAGAAAAATGCCGCATGACACAACTTCCATGTGAAATCTAAGAAAAAAAGACAGAAATGATCTTAACTGCAAAAGACAAATAGAGCCACAGACATAGAGAAACAAACTTATGGTTACCAGGGAGGGACGGCGGTGGGAAGGGGTAAATATGGGCATCGGAAAATTGCCCGTCTTGGGGAGTGGTGGACATGTTAGCTCTCTTGATTGTGGCGATGGCTTTCTGGGTGTAGACATGTATGAACATTGATCAAATACTACACGTGAGATGTGTCTAATTGACGGAACAGAACTCGTAGCCCTGTAAAGGTGTTTTAAAACAAAGAGATGGGCTGCATTGTGTCCTATGTTTCTATGTGTCTTCAGGGAGGTCTCAGGGGGGCGGTGCTGGCCTTCCTGCCAACACGATGACATGAAGCCCGAACAATCCCCCAATCGATGGGAAGAAGAGACGAGCCATGGTCACATCTGGACCCCAAGCTTACACGTGGTGCATGGGTGCCATTTATCGCCAATCCAGCGAGGTTCCGGCCAGAGCTAGAGGCCGGGGCAGCGAACCGGGAGCGGCACTAAGGAGCATCGTGGCGCAGAGGCTGGACTGGGGGCCCGCAGGCTCCTCCCAGGAGGAGCCTCAGGGTTTGGGAGGTGGCTAACGTGCCTGCTTCGTGTCACCAGCAAGTGATGCCACCCGTGGAAAATCAGCTGGAATCCTGAGCCGGGTCAGCCGTGGGTGATGCGGTAAAGGCTGCTTGCTAGCAGAGGGGACGCCAGACGGACGGTGAAGCAAGCAACAGGCTGCTGAGCTTCCGGCCTGTGTTTACCGTGCTTTCCGTGTCTCCCTGCATCTCAGGGTCACCCGGAGGAATTCGTGTGGAGTTTAGAGGCCGACGGCCTCTCGGTTCCTCATCAGCCTGGCAAGCCCCCCAGCCCTCTGCGGCCAGACCTCTGCGAGCGTCTTTCCCTTGTTCTAGCAAAACCCTCCCCACCCTCGCCTGAGGCGGGCTTTTGTTTTTTTAATTGATGGCAGTGAGGATACCTTACAGCCTCCTCCGGCCCTTCCTTAGGGCTTCTGCCCTTAGAGCACGGCAAGGGGCGGCCCCCCAACCCCCACCCCCGACACCCCTGCGCTGTCCTGGGTCCTGAACTACAGAGGGTCCCTCTGGCCCTGACACTCCCTCTGGCCACGCCCTCTACGGGGTGGAGTCAGCAGGGCCAAGGGGACACGCCCATTGGCTCCACCCCGTGCTCTGGAATCCCAGGACCCCGAATGCCCTGCCCCAGCAGCCCCTGTCCCGCTTGTAGTTTCTGCACCGGCTCTCCCCGGAGTTCAGCATCCCAGGACTCACAGAGAGGCCAACGGGCAGCTGTTGGCATGGAGGTTACGGACAGAGCCCGGATGTGAGGTCTGAGTGTCCCCCTGTGCACATCCAAGGCCCCTTGGGGCATGGGATGGACCCAGCATTGGGCAGAAAAGGGTCAGGCTGGCGGTCAGAGACTGGGAATCGGCTCTCCCCGCACTGTCGCTTTCTTCGCAGGACTCCCCTGAGTCTGGGAATTCTAAAGTTGAGCCTGGACGTGTGTGGCACGTGGCAGTGACTTTGCGTGTGTGTGCGCGCGCCTGAGGACGTGTGTGGTTGTGTGTATGTTGTGGGGGTGTGCGTGGTCCATGACTCCGTGTGTGTGTGCGTGGGGATGTAGGCGGAGCAGAGTCAGTGTGTGTGCACGTGTGTTTGTGTGTACGTGCATGCATTAGTTTTAAGAATACTAGAAGCTGTCCTTCAGAAGTCTGCAGTAGTAAAAATTGTATGGTGTCCCTCACTGTATAATTCAAACTGAAAATAATCTTCAATCACCAGAAATGTAGTCCCCCCCAGATTCTGATCCCCCCTCCCATACCGATTATGCCCTCATTGTACTGATGAGGAAACTAGCTTAGAGATGTTAAGTGGCTCAGCCCAGGGCATGGAGCTCGCGAGCCCAGGGCCAGGACGCAGTCCAAGCGGCGCGGCTCCAGAGGCCTGGAGCCCTGCTCACGACCGCGCGTGGCCTCTTGGCCGGGGGGGTGCGGGGGGTGGGGGTGGGGTGGGGGTGGGGGGAAGAGATCCTGACGGGCCGGGGCCAGCGTGCAGGCTGCCCAAGCCGCGGACTCTGCAAGTCGGGTGGAGAGTACCTGACGGCAGACGAGGGTAAAGGACTGCTCAGAAATCAGATAGGTTCCTAGATCTTCGATGAGTAAGGAGGCTCAGTGCTCATCCTCGATCCCTTTGCTGGTGGCTAAAAGGGAGCAAGGCCCACGAGCGCGCTTCTGGGAGCGGCCTGCCAAAACCTGGAGCAGGGCTGCTCAGGACTGGCTCTGCAGCAGGAGCAGAGGGGGGCAATGTCGCCACCTGGTGGACATCCTTGGTAGTGGCAGTAGGAGGCCTAGCAGCCTGGGTATGGAGGCGGCAGGACGAGGTCCTAGTGGATGATCGTTTTCACATGGCTTAAAAAGCATTGCTTCATAGATTTTATCCACATTGGGGTCTATCCTACGATGGTAAATACGGTCTCCGTTACTCCATCTTAGCTGCATTGATTAATTTTTTTGAGGTTAGTTTTCTCTTCAATGATTTGGAAGCTATATTGTCTTCCAATTAAAATTCCCTCTAAGTTTTAATAAGTCATCTCTAAGTTCATAACTATATATATAATTGGACCAGTATTGCTATAACAGTCTCAAAAACGGGATAATCTATTAGATCTTGTTTCTCAATCATGATACATTTAGCATATTTTACCTCTCTGCTGTTCCCCATTGTGTGCGTGTGTGCGCGTGCGCGGGCTACAGTTCCTGCTTTTTAGACAGTTGCTTTCAGTTTGTTGCATTCGCAATGAAAATATAGGTATAAACATCTTGGATTTAATTGCTCGCTACCGCTATTTAATCCCATGTCTTTCCCATTTTTGAGTTATTTACTTCTTTCCCAATCAAATGGACTCATGATTGGCTAATTTTTTTCCAGCGGTAGACTTGGAACCCATACCAGTCTATACGCAGCTTTATGTTCTCCTCAGCAACACCTCTCAGCCTCAACACCCAACAACACTCTCCGTATCTAGGGCCCCAAGGCTTGTTTTAAAATGCGGCATTGTTTCTCATGTCCCCCCGCCCCCCTCCCGCCCCAAAAAGGAAGCAAGAATCTTCCTTGATTTAACGTGCTGCCTTTTTAGGACTGGCTAGTCTTGTCTGGTGAATGGATATTAAGAGAGATTTCCTTAAACTTCCTCCTGCTTCGTGCCATAACTCGACTTCATTGAGAAGCATGTTTTTCCCGTTTCTAAGACGGGCTTCCGCTTTGAACTGCTAAACCATCACGGCACACTTTTTCTCCATACTTATTCCTGGAAAACTGAGCTCTCTGCCGGAGTAAAGACGGTTCCCGTCAGAGAAGTGTGGCTCCCTGTCCCAAGGTCAAAGTGTAGAAGAAAGGGAAGATTCCTGTTTCCGAGGGTTCCATTTTGTCAGGTTAGAGATCTAGTCATCCGTGTGGCTGCGGTGGAATCTGCAGTATCTTGCCTCACAGTTTCCTTTTTCTGGCTTAGCAGGGGAGCCGCATTAGCTGAGGTCGCGGCGCTATGGCCCTTGTCAGGATCCCGGTGCTGAGGCAGCCCCTTCCCCCCACCCCCTCTCCTTGTCATTTTGATCGTGCAAACTGGGTGCCAGCTGTGTGAACCCTGCTCCTGGCCGCCAGGATTGCCCCCCCCTCCCCACGCGACGTGTCCCCAGTTCCTCGGCGTCCCTCACTGCAACCAGCTAGCTCCAGGAAGGGTGCGAGCTGGCTTCCGCTGTCGTCCTTCCTCCTTCCTGTCCAGGCGGGCCCTCCTTTTGCGCCAGTCAGCCCGAAACCTTCTCTCCCGCGCTGCATAGGCTGAAGGAATGCCTCAGCGTTTGCAGCCGCTAGAGGGCGCTCTTCTCCTCTCTTTGGGCCCCTTCAGCGCTTCCAGTGGAAATTTCCGAGGTGGGAAGGGCTTGGGGGTTCTCTGTATCTAGGGGCTCCCGATCCAGCCGATTCAACTAACTGTGGGTTGAAAATATTCGGGAAAAAACGGAAAGTTTCGAAAAGCGACAATTGAACTTGCCACACACCGGCAACCGCTTACATAGCATTCACGTTGCCTTGCATGCCGCGCGTCACCTAGAGATGATTTAAAGTACACAGGAGGACACAGCGAAAGAGAATGTGACAATGACTGTATGGGTATGTTTATGCATAAGTGGAAAATTGTGCTCTAGACTGGAATTCGACACAACATTGTAAAAACGACAACAACATGGAAGAAAAGTATGTTTGTATGTAAAAAATAAAGTCCTATGTCATTTTGTATAAGAGGCATCAGCATCCATGGATTTTGGCATCTGTGGGGAGTCCTGGAACCAGTGCCCCATGCTTACCAAGGCATGACTGGAAGCCCAGGCTCCTTATCCCAGCCTGTCATGTCCCCACGTGGTGTGAATCCTGCCTGTCCCGCACTCCCCTGGTCACTCTCCTCCAGCCCTGCCAGACTGCCCTCGTCTTCTGGAACAGGCCAAGCTGAATGCACGTCATGTCTGACCTCTAGGAATATCCGTTACTTTGTGAGCATGGCTCTGCTTCAGGAAGACGGGCTGCATTGTCACTAGAGAAGACGGGATGGAGGTTCCTTAAAAACCTACAAATGGACTTACCTGATGATCCAGCCTTCCCACGCCTGGGGATATGTCAAGAGAAAACTCTAACTCAAAAAGTCCCATGCACCTCAATGCTCACAGCAGCCCTATTTGTATTAGCCAGGACGTGGAACTAACCCCAACATCTAACGACTGGTGACTGGATAAAGAAGTCGTTGTCTTTTTATGCCGCGGAATACTACACAGCCGCGAAAAAGGATGGAACCATGCCATTTGCGGCAACATGGTTGGACACAGAGATAGTCATTCTGAGTGAAGTAAGCCAGAAGAGAGAAAAATGCCGCATGACACAACTTCCATGTGAAATCTAAGAAAAAAAGACAGAAATGATCTTAACTGCAAAAGACAAATAGAGCCACAGACATAGAGAAACAAACTTATGGTTACCAGGGAGGGACGGCGGTGGGAAGGGGTAAATATGGGCATCGGAAAATTGCCCGTCTTGGGGAGTGGTGGACATGTTAGCTCTCTTGATTGTGGCGATGGCTTTCTGGGTGTAGACATGTATGAACATTGATCAAATACTACACGTGAGATGTGTCTAATTGACGGAACAGAACTCGTAGCCCTGTAAAGGTGTTTTAAAACAAAGAGATGGGCTGCATTGTGTCCTATGTTTCTATGTGTCTTCAGGGAGGTCTCAGGGGGGCGGTGCTGGCCTTCCTGCCAACACGATGACATGAAGCCCGAACAATCCCCCAATCGATGGGAAGAAGAGACGAGCCATGGTCACATCTGGACCCCAAGCTTACACGTGGTGCATGGGTGCCATTTATCGCCAATCCAGCGAGGTTCCGGCCAGAGCTAGAGGCCGGGGCAGCGAACCGGGAGCGGCACTAAGGAGCATCGTGGCGCAGAGGCTGGACTGGGGGCCCGCAGGCTCCTCCCAGGAGGAGCCTCAGGGTTTGGGAGGTGGCTAACGTGCCTGCTTCGTGTCACCAGCAAGTGATGCCACCCGTGGAAAATCAGCTGGAATCCTGAGCCGGGTCAGCCGTGGGTGATGCGGTAAAGGCTGCTTGCTAGCAGAGGGGACGCCAGACGGACGGTGAAGCAAGCAACAGGCTGCTGAGCTTCCGGCCTGTGTTTACCGTGCTTTCCGTGTCTCCCTGCATCTCAGGGTCACCCGGAGGAATTCGTGTGGAGTTTAGAGGCCGACGGCCTCTCGGTTCCTCATCAGCCTGGCAAGCCCCCCAGCCCTCTGCGGCCAGACCTCTGCGAGCGTCTTTCCCTTGTTCTAGCAAAACCCTCCCCACCCTCGCCTGCGGCGGGCTTTTGTTTTTTTAATTGATGGCAGTGAGGATACCTTACAGCCTCCTCCGGCCCTTCCTTAGGGCTTCTGCCCTTAGAGCACGGCAAGGGGCGGCCCCCCAACCCCCACCCCCGACACCCCCGCGCTGTCCTGGGTCCTGAACTACAGAGGGTCCCTCTGGCCCTGACACTCCCTCTGGCCACGCCCTCTACGGGGTGGAGTCAGCAGGGCCAAGGGGACACGCCCATTGGCTCCACCCCGTGCTCTGGAATCCCAGGACCCCGAATGCCCTGCCCCAGCAGCCCCTGACCCGCTTGTAGTTTCTGCACCGGCTCTCCCCGGAGTTCAGCATCCCAGGACTCACAGAGAGGCCAACGGGCAGCTGTTGGCATGGAGGTTACGGACAGAGCCCGGATGTGAGGTCTGAGTGTCCCCCTGTGCACATCCAAGGCCCCTTGGGGCATGGGATGGACCCAGCATTGGGAAGAAAAGGGTCAGGCTGGCGGTCAGAGACTGGGAATCGGCTCTCCCCGCACTGTCGCTTTCTTCGCAGGACTCCCCTGAGTCTGGGAATTCTAAAGTTGAGCCTGGACGTGTGTGGCACGTGGCAGTGACTTTGCGTGTGTGTGCGCGCGCCTGAGGACGTGTGTGGTTGTGTGTATGTTGTGGGGGTGTGTGTGGTCCATGACTCCGTGTGTGTGTGCGTGGGGATGTAGGCGGAGCAGAGTCAGTGTGTGTGCACGTGTGTTTGTGTGTACGTGCATGCATTAGTTTTAAGAATACTTGAAGCTGTCCTTCAGAAGTCTGCAGTAGTAAAAATTGTATGGTGTCCCTCACTGTATAATTCAAACTGAAAATAATCTTCAATCACCAGAAATGTAGTCCCCCCCAGATTCTGATCCCCCCTCCCATACCGATTATGCCCTCATTGTACTGATGAGGAAACTAGCTTAGAGATGTTAAGTGGCTCAGCCCAGGGCATGGAGCTCGCGAGCCCAGGGCCAGGACGCAGTCCAAGCGGCGCGGCTCCAGAGGCCTGGAGCCCTGCTCACGACCGCGCGTGGCCTCTTGGCCGGGGGGGTGCGGGGGGTGGGGGTGGGGTGGGGGTGGGGGGAAGAGATCCTGACGGGCCGGGGCCAGCGTGCAGGCTGCCCAAGCCGCGGACTCTGCAAGTCGGGTGGAGAGTACCTGACGGCAGACGAGGGTAAAGGACTGCTCAGAAATCAGATAGGTTCCTAGATCTTCGATGAGTAAGGAGGCTCAGTGCTCATCCTCGATCCCTTTGCTGGTGGCTAAAAGGGAGCAAGGCCCACGAGCGCGCTTCTGGGAGCGGCCTGCCAAAACCTGGAGCAGGGCTGCTCAGGACTGGCTCTGCAGCAGGAGCAGAGGGGGGCAATGTCGCCACCTGGTGGACATCCTTGGTAGTGGCAGTAGGAGGCCTAGCAGCCTGGGTATGGAGGCGGCAGGACGAGGTCCTAGTGGATGATCGTTTTCACATGGCTTAAAAAGCATTGCTTCATAGATTTTATCCACATTGGGGTCTATCCTACGATGGTAAATACGGTCTCCGTTACTCCATCTTAGCTGCATTGATTAATTTTTTTGAGGTTAGTTTTCTCTTCAATGATTTGGAAGCTATATTGTCTTCCAATTAAAATTCCCTCTAAGTTTTAATAAGTCATCTCTAAGTTCATAACTATATATATAATTGGACCAGTATTGCTATAACAGTCTCAAAAACGGGATAATCTATTAGATCTTGTTTCTCAATCATGATACATTTAGCATATTTTACCTCTCTGCTGTTCCCCATTGTGTGCGTGTGTGCGCGTGCGCGGGCTACAGTTCCTGCTTTTTAGACAGTTGCTTTCAGTTTGTTGCATTCGCAATGAAAATATAGGTATAAACATCTTGGATTTAATTGCTCGCTACCGCTATTTAATCCCATGTCTTTCCCATTTTTGAGTTATTTACTTCTTTCCCAATCAAATGGACTCATGATTGGCTAATTTTTTTCCAGCGGTAGACTTGGAACCCATACCAGTCTATACGCAGCTTTATGTTCTCCTCAGCAACACCTCTCAGCCTCAACACCCAACAACACTCTCCGTATCTAGGGCCCCAAGGCTTGTTTTAAAATGCGGCATTGTTTCTCATGTCCCCCCGCCCCCCTCCCGCCCCAAAAAGGAAGCAAGAATCTTCCTTGATTTAACGTGCTGCCTTTTTAGGACTGGCTAGTCTTGTCTGGTGAATGGATATTAAGAGAGATTTCCTTAAACTTCCTCCTGCTTCGTGCCATAACTCGACTTCATTGAGAAGCATGTTTTTCCCGTTTCTAAGACGGGCTTCCGCTTTGAACTGCTAAACCATCACGGCACACTTTTTCTCCATACTTATTCCTGGAAAACTGAGCTCTCTGCCGGAGTAAAGACGGTTCCCGTCAGAGAAGTGTGGCTCCCTGTCCCAAGGTCAAAGTGTAGAAGAAAGGGAAGATTCCTGTTTCCGAGGGTTCCATTTTGTCAGGTTAGAGATCTAGTCATCCGTGTGGCTGCGGTGGAATCTGCAGTATCTTGCCTCACAGTTTCCTTTTTCTGGCTTAGCAGGGGAGCCGCATTAGCTGAGGTCGCGGCGCTATGGCCCTTGTCAGGATCCCGGTGCTGAGGCAGCCCCTTCCCCCCACCCCCTCTCCTTGTCATTTTGATCGTGCAAACTGGGTGCCAGCTGTGTGAACCCTGCTCCTGGCCGCCAGGATTGCCCCCCCCTCCCCACGCGACGTGTCCCCAGTTCCTCGGCGTCCCTCACTGCAACCAGCTAGCTCCAGGAAGGGTGCGAGCTGGCTTCCGCTGTCGTCCTTCCTCCTTCCTGTCCAGGCGGGCCCTCCTTTTGCGCCAGTCGGCCCGAAACCTTCTCTCCCGCGCTGCATAGGCTGAAGGAATGCCTCAGCGTTTGCAGCCGCTAGAGGGCGCTCTTCTCCTCTCTTTGGGCCCCTTCAGCGCTTCCAGTGGAAATTTCCGAGGTGGGAAGGGCTTGGGGGTTCTCTGTATCTAGGGGCTCCCGATCCAGCCGATTCAACTAACTGTGGGTTGAAAATATTCGGGAAAAAACGGAAAGTTTCGAAAAGCGACAATTGAACTTGCCACACACCGGCAACCGCTTACATAGCATTCACGTTGCCTTGCATGCCGCGCGTCACCTAGAGATGATTTAAAGTACACAGGAGGACACAGCGAAAGAGAATGTGACAATGACTGTATGGGTATGTTTATGCATAAGTGGAAAATTGTGCTCTAGACTGGAATTCGACACAACATTGTAAAAACGACAACAACGTGGAAGAAAAGTATGTTTGTATGTAAAAAATAAAGTCCTATGTCATTTTGTATAAGAGGCATCAGCATCCATGGATTTTGGCATCTGTGGGGAGTCCTGGAACCAGTGCCCCATGCTTACCAAGGCATGACTGGAAGCCCAGGCTCCTTATCCCAGCCTGTCATGTCCCCACGTGGTGTGAATCCTGCCTGTCCCGCACTCCCCTGGTCACTCTCCTCCAGCCCTGCCAGACTGCCCTCGTCTTCTGGAACAGGCCAAGCTGAATGCACGTCATGTCTGACCTCTAGGAATATCCGTTACTTTGTGAGCATGGCTCTGCTTCAGGAAGACGGGCTGCATTGTCACTAGAGAAGACGGGATGGAGGTTCCTTAAAAACCTACAAATGGACTTACCTGATGATCCAGCCTTCCCACGCCTGGGGATATGTCAAGAGAAAACTCTAACTCAAAAAGTCCCATGCACCTCAATGCTCACAGCAGCCCTATTTGTATTAGCCAGGACGTGGAACTAACCCCAACATCTAACGACTGGTGACTGGATAAAGAAGTCGTTGTCTTTTTATGCCGCGGAATACTACACAGCCGCGAAAAAGGATGGAACCATGCCATTTGCGGCAACATGGTTGGACACAGAGATAGTCATTCTGAGTGAAGTAAGCCAGAAGAGAGAAAAATGCCGCATGACACAACTTCCATGTGAAATCTAAGAAAAAAAGACAGAAATGATCTTAACTGCAAAAGACAAATAGAGCCACAGACATAGAGAAACAAACTTATGGTTACCAGGGAGGGACGGCGGTGGGAAGGGGTAAATATGGGCATCGGAAAATTGCCCGTCTTGGGGAGTGGTGGACATGTTAGCTCTCTTGATTGTGGCGATGGCTTTCTGGGTGTAGACATGTATGAACATTGATCAAATACTACACGTGAGATGTGTCTAATTGACGGAACAGAACTCGTAGCCCTGTAAAGGTGTTTTAAAACAAAGAGATGGGCTGCATTGTGTCCTATGTTTCTATGTGTCTTCAGGGAGGTCTCAGGGGGGCGGTGCTGGCCTTCCTGCCAACACGATGACATGAAGCCCGAACAATCCCCCAATCGATGGGAAGAAGAGACGAGCCATGGTCACATCTGGACCCCAAGCTTACACGTGGTGCATGGGTGCCATTTATCGCCAATCCAGCGAGGTTCCGGCCAGAGCTAGAGGCCGGGGCAGCGAACCGGGAGCGGCACTAAGGAGCATCGTGGCGCAGAGGCTGGACTGGGGGCCCGCAGGCTCCTCCCAGGAGGAGCCTCAGGGTTTGGGAGGTGGCTAACGTGCCTGCTTCGTGTCACCAGCAAGTGATGCCACCCGTGGAAAATCAGCTGGAATCCTGAGCCGGGTCAGCCGTGGGTGATGCGGTAAAGGCTGCTTGCTAGCAGAGGGGACGCCAGACGGACGGTGAAGCAAGCAACAGGCTGCTGAGCTTCCGGCCTGTGTTTACCGTGCTTTCCGTGTCTCCCTGCATCTCAGGGTCACCCGGAGGAATTCGTGTGGAGTTTAGAGGCCGACGGCCTCTCGGTTCCTCATCAGCCTGGCAAGCCCCCCAGCCCTCTGCGGCCAGACCTCTGCGAGCGTCTTTCCCTTGTTCTAGCAAAACCCTCCCCACCCTCGCCTGCGGCGGGCTTTTGTTTTTTTAATTGATGGCAGTGAGGATACCTTACAGCCTCCTCCGGCCCTTCCTTAGGGCTTCTGCCCTTAGAGCACGGCAAGGGGCGGCCCCCCAACCCCCACCCCCGACACCCCCGCGCTGTCCTGGGTCCTGAACTACAGAGGGTCCCTCTGGCCCTGACACTCCCTCTGGCCACGCCCTCTACGGGGTGGAGTCAGCAGGGCCAAGGGGACACGCCCATTGGCTCCACCCCGTGCTCTGGAATCCCAGGACCCCGAATGCCCTGCCCCAGCAGCCCCTGACCCGCTTGTAGTTTCTGCACCGGCTCTCCCCGGAGTTCAGCATCCCAGGACTCACAGAGAGGCCAACGGGCAGCTGTTGGCATGGAGGTTACGGACAGAGCCCGGATGTGAGGTCTGAGTGTCCCCCTGTGCACATCCAAGGCCCCTTGGGGCATGGGATGGACCCAGCATTGGGAAGAAAAGGGTCAGGCTGGCGGTCAGAGACTGGGAATCGGCTCTCCCCGCACTGTCGCTTTCTTCGCAGGACTCCCCTGAGTCTGGGAATTCTAAAGTTGAGCCTGGACGTGTGTGGCACGTGGCAGTGACTTTGCGTGTGTGTGCGCGCGCCTGAGGACGTGTGTGGTTGTGTGTATGTTGTGGGGGTGTGTGTGGTCCATGACTCCGTGTGTGTGTGCGTGGGGATGTAGGCGGAGCAGAGTCAGTGTGTGTGCACGTGTGTTTGTGTGTACGTGCATGCATTAGTTTTAAGAATACTTGAAGCTGTCCTTCAGAAGTCTGCAGTAGTAAAAATTGTATGGTGTCCCTCACTGTATAATTCAAACTGAAAATAATCTTCAATCACCAGAAATGTAGTCCCCCCCAGATTCTGATCCCCCCTCCCATACCGATTATGCCCTCATTGTACTGATGAGGAAACTAGCTTAGAGATGTTAAGTGGCTCAGCCCAGGGCATGGAGCTCGCGAGCCCAGGGCCAGGACGCAGTCCAAGCGGCGCGGCTCCAGAGGCCTGGAGCCCTGCTCACGACCGCGCGTGGCCTCTTGGCCGGGGGGGTGCGGGGGGTGGGGGTGGGGTGGGGGTGGGGGGAAGAGATCCTGACGGGCCGGGGCCAGCGTGCAGGCTGCCCAAGCCGCGGACTCTGCAAGTCGGGTGGAGAGTACCTGACGGCAGACGAGGGTAAAGGACTGCTCAGAAATCAGATAGGTTCCTAGATCTTCGATGAGTAAGGAGGCTCAGTGCTCATCCTCGATCCCTTTGCTGGTGGCTAAAAGGGAGCAAGGCCCACGAGCGCGCTTCTGGGAGCGGCCTGCCAAAACCTGGAGCAGGGCTGCTCAGGACTGGCTCTGCAGCAGGAGCAGAGGGGGGCAATGTCGCCACCTGGTGGACATCCTTGGTAGTGGCAGTAGGAGGCCTAGCAGCCTGGGTATGGAGGCGGCAGGACGAGGTCCTAGTGGATGATCGTTTTCACATGGCTTAAAAAGCATTGCTTCATAGATTTTATCCACATTGGGGTCTATCCTACGATGGTAAATACGGTCTCCGTTACTCCATCTTAGCTGCATTGATTAATTTTTTTGAGGTTAGTTTTCTCTTCAATGATTTGGAAGCTATATTGTCTTCCAATTAAAATTCCCTCTAAGTTTTAATAAGTCATCTCTAAGTTCATAACTATATATATAATTGGACCAGTATTGCTATAACAGTCTCAAAAACGGGATAATCTATTAGATCTTGTTTCTCAATCATGATACATTTAGCATATTTTACCTCTCTGCTGTTCCCCATTGTGTGCGTGTGTGCGCGTGCGCGGGCTACAGTTCCTGCTTTTTAGACAGTTGCTTTCAGTTTGTTGCATTCGCAATGAAAATATAGGTATAAACATCTTGGATTTAATTGCTCGCTACCGCTATTTAATCCCATGTCTTTCCCATTTTTGAGTTATTTACTTCTTTCCCAATCAAATGGACTCATGATTGGCTAATTTTTTTCCAGCGGTAGACTTGGAACCCATACCAGTCTATACGCAGCTTTATGTTCTCCTCAGCAACACCTCTCAGCCTCAACACCCAACAACACTCTCCGTATCTAGGGCCCCAAGGCTTGTTTTAAAATGCGGCATTGTTTCTCATGTCCCCCCGCCCCCCTCCCGCCCCAAAAAGGAAGCAAGAATCTTCCTTGATTTAACGTGCTGCCTTTTTAGGACTGGCTAGTCTTGTCTGGTGAATGGATATTAAGAGAGATTTCCTTAAACTTCCTCCTGCTTCGTGCCATAACTCGACTTCATTGAGAAGCATGTTTTTCCCGTTTCTAAGACGGGCTTCCGCTTTGAACTGCTAAACCATCACGGCACACTTTTTCTCCATACTTATTCCTGGAAAACTGAGCTCTCTGCCGGAGTAAAGACGGTTCCCGTCAGAGAAGTGTGGCTCCCTGTCCCAAGGTCAAAGTGTAGAAGAAAGGGAAGATTCCTGTTTCCGAGGGTTCCATTTTGTCAGGTTAGAGATCTAGTCATCCGTGTGGCTGCGGTGGAATCTGCAGTATCTTGCCTCACAGTTTCCTTTTTCTGGCTTAGCAGGGGAGCCGCATTAGCTGAGGTCGCGGCGCTATGGCCCTTGTCAGGATCCCGGTGCTGAGGCAGCCCCTTCCCCCCACCCCCTCTCCTTGTCATTTTGATCGTGCAAACTGGGTGCCAGCTGTGTGAACCCTGCTCCTGGCCGCCAGGATTGCCCCCCCCTCCCCACGCGACGTGTCCCCAGTTCCTCGGCGTCCCTCACTGCAACCAGCTAGCTCCAGGAAGGGTGCGAGCTGGCTTCCGCTGTCGTCCTTCCTCCTTCCTGTCCAGGCGGGCCCTCCTTTTGCGCTAGTCGGCCCGAAACCTTCTCTCCCGCGCTGCATAGGCTGAAGGAATGCCTCAGCGTTTGCAGCCGCTAGAGGGCGCTCTTCTCCTCTCTTTGGGCCCCTTCAGCGCTTCCAGTGGAAATTTCCGAGGTGGGAAGGGCTTGGGGGTTCTCTGTATCTAGGGGCTCCCGATCCAGCCGATTCAACTAACTGTGGGTTGAAAATATTCGGGAAAAAACGGAAAGTTTCGAAAAGCGACAATTGAACTTGCCACACACCGGCAACCGCTTACATAGCATTCACGTTGCCTTGCATGCCGCGCGTCACCTAGAGATGATTTAAAGTACACAGGAGGACACAGCGAAAGAGAATGTGACAATGACTGTATGGGTATGTTTATGCATAAGTGGAAAATTGTGCTCTAGACTGGAATTCGACACAACATTGTAAAAACGACAACAACGTGGAAGAAAAGTATGTTTGTATGTAAAAAATAAAGTCCTATGTCATTTTGTATAAGAGGCATCAGCATCCATGGATTTTGGCATCTGTGGGGAGTCCTGGAACCAGTGCCCCATGCTTACCAAGGCATGACTGGAAGCCCAGGCTCCTTATCCCAGCCTGTCATGTCCCCACGTGGTGTGAATCCTGCCTGTCCCACACTCCCCTGGTCACTCTCCTCCAGCCCTGCCAGACTGCCCTCGTCTTCTGGAACAGGCCAAGCTGAATGCACGTCATGTCTGACCTCTAGGAATATCCGTTACTTTGTGAGCATGGCTCTGCTTCAGGAAGACGGGCTGCATTGTCACTAGAGAAGACGGGATGGAGGTTCCTTAAAAACCTACAAATGGACTTACCTGATGATCCAGCCTTCCCACGCCTGGGGATATGTCAAGAGAAAACTCTAACTCAAAAAGTCCCATGCACCTCAATGCTCACAGCAGCCCTATTTGTATTAGCCAGGACGTGGAACTAACCCCAACATCTAACGACTGGTGACTGGATAAAGAAGTCGTTGTCTTTTTATGCCGCGGAATACTACACAGCCGCGAAAAAGGATGGAACCATGCCATTTGCGGCAACATGGTTGGACACAGAGATAGTCATTCTGAGTGAAGTAAGCCAGAAGAGAGAAAAATGCCGCATGACACAACTTCCATGTGAAATCTAAGAAAAAAAGACAGAAATGATCTTAACTGCAAAAGACAAATAGAGCCACAGACATAGAGAAACAAACTTATGGTTACCAGGGAGGGACGGCGGTGGGAAGGGGTAAATATGGGCATCGGAAAATTGCCCGTCTTGGGGAGTGGTGGACATGTTAGCTCTCTTGATTGTGGCGATGGCTTTCTGGGTGTAGACATGTATGAAAATTGATCAAATACTACACGTGAGATGTGTCTAATTGACGGAACAGAACTCGTAGCCCTGTAAAGGTGTTTTAAAACAAAGAGATGGGCTGCATTGTGTCCTATGTTTCTATGTGTCTTCAGGGAGGTCTCAGGGGGGCGGTGCTGGCCTTCCTGCCAACACGATGACATGAAGCCCGAACAATCCCCCAATCGATGGGAAGAAGAGACGAGCCATGGTCACATCTGGACCCCAAGCTTACACGTGGTGCATGGGTGCCATTTATCGCCAATCCAGCGAGGTTCCGGCCAGAGCTAGAGGCCGGGGCAGCGAACCGGGAGCGGCACTAAGGAGCATCGTGGCGCAGAGGCTGGACTGGGGGCCCGCAGGCTCCTCCCAGGAGGAGCCTCAGGGTTTGGGAGGTGGCTAACGTGCCTGCTTCGTGTCACCAGCAAGTGATGCCACCCGTGGAAAATCAGCTGGAATCCTGAGCCGGGTCAGCCGTGGGTGATGCGGTAAAGGCTGCTTGCTAGCAGAGGGGACGCCAGACGGACGGTGAAGCAAGCAACAGGCTGCTGAGCTTCCGGCCTGTGTTTACCGTGCTTTCCGTGTCTCCCTGCATCTCAGGGTCACCCGGAGGAATTCGTGTGGAGTTTAGAGGCCGACGGCCTCTCGGTTCCTCATCAGCCTGGCAAGCCCCCCAGCCCTCTGCGGCCAGACCTCTGCGAGCGTCTTTCCCTTGTTCTAGCAAAACCCTCCCCACCCTCGCCTGCGGCGGGCTTTTGTTTTTTTAATTGATGGCAGTGAGGATACCTTACAGCCTCCTCCGGCCCTTCCTTAGGGCTTCTGCCCTTAGAGCACGGCAAGGGGCGGCCCCCCAACCCCCACCCCCGACACCCCCGCGCTGTCCTGGGTCCTGAACTACAGAGGGTCCCTCTGGCCCTGACACTCCCTCTGGCCACGCCCTCTACGGGGTGGAGTCAGCAGGGCCAAGGGGACACGCCCATTGGCTCCACCCCGTGCTCTGGAATCCCAGGACCCCGAATGCCCTGCCCCAGCAGCCCCTGACCCGCTTGTAGTTTCTGCACCGGCTCTCCCCGGAGTTCAGCATCCCAGGACTCACAGAGAGGCCAACGGGCAGCTGTTGGCATGGAGGTTACGGACAGAGCCCGGATGTGAGGTCTGAGTGTCCCCCTGTGCACATACAAGGCCCCTTGGGGCATGGGATGGACCCAGCATTGGGAAGAAAAGGGTCAGGCTGGCGGTCAGAGACTGGGAATCGGCTCTCCCCGCACTGTCGCTTTCTTCGCAGGACTCCCCTGAGTCTGGGAATTCTAAAGTTGAGCCTGGACGTGTGTGGCACGTGGCAGTGACTTTGCGTGTGTGTGCGCGCGCCTGAGGACGTGTGTGGTTGTGTGTATGTTGTGGGGGTGTGTGTGGTCCATGACTCCGTGTGTGTGTGCGTGGGGATGTAGGCGGAGCAGAGTCAGTGTGTGTGCACGTGTGTTTGTGTGTACGTGCATGCATTAGTTTTAAGAATACTAGAAGCTGTCCTTCAGAAGTCTGCAGTAGTAAAAATTGTATGGTGTCCCTCACTGTATAATTCAAACTGAAAATAATCTTCAATCACCAGAAATGTAGTCCCCCCCAGATTCTGATTTTTCCCCCCCATACCGATTATGCCCTCATTGTACTGATGAGGAAACTAGCTTAGAGATGTTAAGTGGCTCAGCCCAGGGCATGGAGCTCGCGAGCCCAGGGCCAGGACGCAGTCCAAGCGGCGCGGCTCCAGAGGCCTGGAGCCCTGCTCACGACCGCGCGTGGCCTCTTGGCCGGGGGGGTGCGGGGGGTGGGGGTGGGGTGGGGGTGGGGGGAAGAGATCCTGACGGGCCGGGGCCAGCGTGCAGGCTGCCCAAGCCGCGGACTCTGCAAGTCGGGTGGAGAGTACCTGACGGCAGACGAGGGTAAAGGACTGCTCAGAAATCAGATAGGTTCCTAGATCTTCGATGAGTAAGGAGGCTCAGTGCTCATCCTCGATCCCTTTGCTGGTGGCTAAAAGGGAGCAAGGCCCACGAGCGCGCTTCTGGGAGCGGCCTGCCAAAACCTGGAGCAGGGCTGCTCAGGACTGGCTCTGCAGCAGGAGCAGAGGGGGGCAATGTCGCCACCTGGTGGACATCCTTGGTAGTGGCAGTAGGAGGCCTAGCAGCCTGGGTATGGAGGCGGCAGGACGAGGTCCTAGTGGATGATCGTTTTCACATGGCTTAAAAAGCATTGCTTCATAGATTTTATCCACATTGGGGTCTATCCTACGATGGTAAATACGGTCTCCGTTACTCCATCTTAGCTGCATTGATTAATTTTTTTGAGGTTAGTTTTCTCTTCAATGATTTGGAAGCTATATTGTCTTCCAATTAAAATTCCCTCTAAGTTTTAATAAGTCATCTCTAAGTTCATAACTATATATATAATTGGACCAGTATTGCTATAACAGTCTCAAAAACGGGATAATCTATTAGATCTTGTTTCTCAATCATGATACATTTAGCATATTTTACCTCTCTGCTGTTCCCCATTGTGTGCGTGTGTGCGCGTGCGTGGGCTACAGTTCCTGCTTTTTAGACAGTTGCTTTCAGTTTGTTGCATTCGCAATGAAAATATAGGTCTAAACATCTTGGATTTAATTGCTCGCTACCGCTATTTAATCCCATGTCTTTCCCATTTTTGAGTTATTTACTTCTTTCCCAATCAAATGGACTCATGATTGGCTAATTTTTTTCCAGCGGTAGACTTGGAACCCATACCAGTCTATACGCAGCTTTATGTTCTCCTCAGCAACACCTCTCAGCCTCAACACCCAACAACACTCTCCGTATCTAGGGCCCCAAGGCTTGTTTTAAAATGCGGCATTGTTTCTCATGTCCCCCCGCCCCCCTCCCGCCCCAAAAAGGAAGCAAGAATCTTCCTTGATTTAACGTGCTGCCTTTTTAGGACTGGCTAGTCTTGTCTGGTGAATGGATATTAAGAGAGATTTCCTTAAACTTCCTCCTGCTTCGTGCCATAACTCGACTTCATTGAGAAGCATGTTTTTCCCGTTTCTAAGACGGGCTTCCGCTTTGAACTGCTAAACCATCACGGCACACTTTTTCTCCATACTTATTCCTGGAAAACTGAGCTCTCTGCCGGAGTAAAGACGGTTCCCGTCAGAGAAGTGTGGCTCCCTGTCCCAAGGTCAAAGTGTAGAAGAAAGGGAAGATTCCTGTTTCCGAGGGTTCCATTTTGTCAGGTTAGAGATCTAGTCATCCGTGTGGCTGCGGTGGAATCTGCAGTATCTTGCCTCACAGTTTCCTTTTTCTGGCTTAGCAGGGGAGCCGCATTAGCTGAGGTCGCGGCGCTATGGCCCTTGTCAGGATCCCGGTGCTGAGGCAGCCCCTTCCCCCCACCCCCTCTCCTTGTCATTTTGATCGTGCAAACTGGGTGCCAGCTGTGTGAACCCTGCTCCTGGCCGCCAGGATTGCCCCCCCCTCCCCACGCGACGTGTCCCCAGTTCCTCGGCGTCCCTCACTGCAACCAGCTAGCTCCAGGAAGGGTGCGAGCTGGCTTCCGCTGTCGTCCTTCCTCCTTCCTGTCCAGGCGGGCCCTCCTTTTGCGCTAGTCGGCCCGAAACCTTCTCTCCCGCGCTGCATAGGCTGAAGGAATGCCTCAGCGTTTGCAGCCGCTAGAGGGCGCTCTTCTCCTCTCTTTGGGCCCCTTCAGCGCTTCCAGTGGAAATTTCCGAGGTGGGAAGGGCTTGGGGGTTCTCTGTATCTAGGGGCTCCCGATCCAGCCGATTCAACTAACTGTGGGTTGAAAATATTCGGGAAAAAACGGAAAGTTTCGAAAAGCGACAATTGAACTTGCCACACACCGGCAACCGCTTACATAGCATTCACGTTGCCTTGCATGCCGCG
The DNA here is from genome assembly GCF_048564905.1 of Vicugna pacos. Taxonomy (NCBI): domain Eukaryota; kingdom Metazoa; phylum Chordata; class Mammalia; order Artiodactyla; family Camelidae; genus Vicugna; species Vicugna pacos. Next base: position 218,983 of record NW_027328761.1, read on the forward strand.
CGTCACCTAGAGATGATTTAAAGTACACAGGAGGACACAGCGAAAGAGAATGTGACAATGACTGTATGGGTATGTTTATGCATAAGTGGAAAATTGTGCTCTAGACTGGAATTCGACACAACATTGTAAAAACGACAACAACGTGGAAGAAAAGTATGTTTGTATGTAAAAAATAAAGTCCTATGTCATTTTGTATAAGAGGCATCAGCATCCATGGATTTTGGCATCTGTGGGGAGTCCTGGAACCAGTGCCCCATGCTTACCAAGGCATGACTGGAAGCCCAGGCTCCTTATCCCAGCCTGTCATGTCCCCACGTGGTGTGAATCCTGCCTGTCCCACACTCCCCTGGTCACTCTCCTCCAGCCCTGCCAGACTGCCCTCGTCTTCTGGAACAGGCCAAGCTGAATGCACGTCATGTCTGACCTCTAGGAATATCCGTTACTTTGTGAGCATGGCTCTGCTTCAGGAAGACGGGCTGCATTGTCACTAGAGAAGACGGGATGGAGGTTCCTTAAAAACCTACAAATGGACTTACCTGATGATCCAGCCTTCCCACGCCTGGGGATATGTCAAGAGAAAACTCTAACTCAAAAAGTCCCATGCACCTCAATGCTCACAGCAGCCCTATTTGTATTAGCCAGGACGTGGAACTAACCCCAACATCTAACGACTGGTGACTGGATAAAGAAGTCGTTGTCTTTTTATGCCGCGGAATACTACACAGCCGCGAAAAAGGATGGAACCATGCCATTTGCGGCAACATGGTTGGACACAGAGATAGTCATTCTGAGTGAAGTAAGCCAGAAGAGAGAAAAATGCCGCATGACACAACTTCCATGTGAAATCTAAGAAAAAAAGACAGAAATGATCTTAACTGCAAAAGACAAATAGAGCCACAGACATAGAGAAACAAACTTATGGTTACCAGGGAGGGACGGCGGTGGGAAGGGGTAAATATGGGCATCGGAAAATTGCCCGTCTTGGGGAGTGGTGGACATGTTAGCTCTCTTGATTGTGGCGATGGCTTTCTGGGTGTAGACATGTATGAAAATTGATCAAATACTACACGTGAGATGTGTCTAATTGACGGAACAGAACTCGTAGCCCTGTAAAGGTGTTTTAAAACAAAGAGATGGGCTGCATTGTGTCCTATGTTTCTATGTGTCTTCAGGGAGGTCTCAGGGGGGCGGTGCTGGCCTTCCTGCCAACACGATGACATGAAGCCCGAACAATCCCCCAATCGATGGGAAGAAGAGACGAGCCATGGTCACATCTGGACCCCAAGCTTACACGTGGTGCATGGGTGCCATTTATCGCCAATCCAGCGAGGTTCCGGCCAGAGCTAGAGGCCGGGGCAGCGAACCGGGAGCGGCACTAAGGAGCATCGTGGCGCAGAGGCTGGACTGGGGGCCCGCAGGCTCCTCCCAGGAGGAGCCTCAGGGTTTGGGAGGTGGCTAACGTGCCTGCTTCGTGTCACCAGCAAGTGATGCCACCCGTGGAAAATCAGCTGGAATCCTGAGCCGGGTCAGCCGTGGGTGATGCGGTAAAGGCTGCTTGCTAGCAGAGGGGACGCCAGACGGACGGTGAAGCAAGCAACAGGCTGCTGAGCTTCCGGCCTGTGTTTACCGTGCTTTCCGTGTCTCCCTGCATCTCAGGGTCACCCGGAGGAATTCGTGTGGAGTTTAGAGGCCGACGGCCTCTCGGTTCCTCATCAGCCTGGCAAGCCCCCCAGCCCTCTGCGGCCAGACCTCTGCGAGCGTCTTTCCCTTGTTCTAGCAAAACCCTCCCCACCCTCGCCTGCGGCGGGCTTTTGTTTTTTTAATTGATGGCAGTGAGGATACCTTACAGCCTCCTCCGGCCCTTCCTTAGGGCTTCTGCCCTTAGAGCACGGCAAGGGGCGGCCCCCCAACCCCCACCCCCGACACCCCCGCGCTGTCCTGGGTCCTGAACTACAGAGGGTCCCTCTGGCCCTGACACTCCCTCTGGCCACGCCCTCTACGGGGTGGAGTCAGCAGGGCCAAGGGGACACGCCCATTGGCTCCACCCCGTGCTCTGGAATCCCAGGACCCCGAATGCCCTGCCCCAGCAGCCCCTGACCCGCTTGTAGTTTCTGCACCGGCTCTCCCCGGAGTTCAGCATCCCAGGACTCACAGAGAGGCCAACGGGCAGCTGTTGGCATGGAGGTTACGGACAGAGCCCGGATGTGAGGTCTGAGTGTCCCCCTGTGCACATCCAAGGCCCCTTGGGGCATGGGATGGACCCAGCATTGGGCAGAAAAGGGTCAGGCTGGCGGTCAGAGACTGGGAATCGGCTCTCCCCGCACTGTCGCTTTCTTCGCAGGACTCCCCTGAGTCTGGGAATTCTAAAGTTGAGCCTGGACGTGTGTGGCACGTGGCAGTGACTTTGCGTGTGTGTGCGCGCGCCTGAGGACGTGTGTGGTTGTGTGTATGTTGTGGGGGTGTGTGTGGTCCATGACTCCGTGTGTGTGTGCGTGGGGATGTAGGCGGAGCAGAGTCAGTGTGTGTGCACGTGTGTTTGTGTGTACGTGCATGCATTAGTTTTAAGAATACTAGAAGCTGTCCTTCAGAAGTCTGCAGTAGTAAAAATTGTATGGTGTCCCTCACTGTATAATTCAAACTGAAAATAATCTTCAATCACCAGAAATGTAGTCCCCCCCAGATTCTGATTTTTCCCCCCCATACCGATTATGCCCTCATTGTACTGATGAGGAAACTAGCTTAGAGATGTTAAGTGGCTCAGCCCAGGGCATGGAGCTCGCGAGCCCAGGGCCAGGACGCAGTCCAAGCGGCGCGGCTCCAGAGGCCTGGAGCCCTGCTCACGACCGCGCGTGGCCTCTTGGCCGGGGGGGTGCGGGGGGTGGGGGTGGGGTGGGGGTGGGGGGAAGAGATCCTGACGGGCCGGGGCCAGCGTGCAGGCTGCCCAAGCCGCGGACTCTGCAAGTCGGGTGGAGAGTACCTGACGGCAGACGAGGGTAAAGGACTGCTCAGAAATCAGATAGGTTCCTAGATCTTCGATGAGTAAGGAGGCTCAGTGCTCATCCTCGATCCCTTTGCTGGTGGCTAAAAGGGAGCAAGGCCCACGAGCGCGCTTCTGGGAGCGGCCTGCCAAAACCTGGAGCAGGGCTGCTCAGGACTGGCTCTGCAGCAGGAGCAGAGGGGGGCAATGTCGCCACCTGGTGGACATCCTTGGTAGTGGCAGTAGGAGGCCTAGCAGCCTGGGTATGGAGGCGGCAGGACGAGGTCCTAGTGGATGATCGTTTTCACATGGCTTAAAAAGCATTGCTTCATAGATTTTATCCACATTGGGGTCTATCCTACGATGGTAAATACGGTCTCCGTTACTCCATCTTAGCTGCATTGATTAATTTTTTTGAGGTTAGTTTTCTCTTCAATGATTTGGAAGCTATATTGTCTTCCAATTAAAATTCCCTCTAAGTTTTAATAAGTCATCTCTAAGTTCATAACTATATATATAATTGGACCAGTATTGCTATAACAGTCTCAAAAACGGGATAATCTATTAGATCTTGTTTCTCAATCATGATACATTTAGCATATTTTACCTCTCTGCTGTTCCCCATTGTGTGCGTGTGTGCGCGTGCGCGGGCTACAGTTCCTGCTTTTTAGACAGTTGCTTTCAGTTTGTTGCATTCGCAATGAAAATATAGGTCTAAACATCTTGGATTTAATTGCTCGCTACCGCTATTTAATCCCATGTCTTTCCCATTTTTGAGTTATTTACTTCTTTCCCAATCAAATGGACTCATGATTGGCTAATTTTTTTCCAGCGGTAGACTTGGAACCCATACCAGTCTATACGCAGCTTTATGTTCTCCTCAGCAACACCTCTCAGCCTCAACACCCAACAACACTCTCCGTATCTAGGGCCCCAAGGCTTGTTTTAAAATGCGGCATTGTTTCTCATGTCCCCCCGCCCCCCTCCCGCCCCAAAAAGGAAGCAAGAATCTTCCTTGATTTAACGTGCTGCCTTTTTAGGACTGGCTAGTCTTGTCTGGTGAATGGATATTAAGAGAGATTTCCTTAAACTTCCTCCTGCTTCGTGCCATAACTCGACTTCATTGAGAAGCATGTTTTTCCCGTTTCTAAGACGGGCTTCCGCTTTGAACTGCTAAACCATCACGGCACACTTTTTCTCCATACTTATTCCTGGAAAACTGAGCTCTCTGCCGGAGTAAAGACGGTTCCCGTCAGAGAAGTGTGGCTCCCTGTCCCAAGGTCAAAGTGTAGAAGAAAGGGAAGATTCCTGTTTCCGAGGGTTCCATTTTGTCAGGTTAGAGATCTAGTCATCCGTGTGGCTGCGGTGGAATCTGCAGTATCTTGCCTCACAGTTTCCTTTTTCTGGCTTAGCAGGGGAGCCGCATTAGCTGAGGTCGCGGCGCTATGGCCCTTGTCAGGATCCCGGTGCTGAGGCAGCCCCTTCCCCCCACCCCCTCTCCTTGTCATTTTGATCGTGCAAACTGGGTGCCAGCTGTGTGAACCCTGCTCCTGGCCGCCAGGATTGCCCCCCCCCTCCCCACGCGACGTGTCCCCAGTTCCTCGGCGTCCCTCACTGCAACCAGCTAGCTCCAGGAAGGGTGCGAGCTGGCTTCCGCTGTCGTCCTTCCTCCTTCCTGTCCAGGCGGGCCCTCCTTTTGCGCTAGTCGGCCCGAAACCTTCTCTCCCGCGCTGCATAGGCTGAAGGAATGCCTCAGCGTTTGCAGCCGCTAGAGGGCGCTCTTCTCCTCTCTTTGGGCCCCTTCAGCGCTTCCAGTGGAAATTTCCGAGGTGGGAAGGGCTTGGGGGTTCTCTGTATCTAGGGGCTCCCGATCCAGCCGATTCAACTAACTGTGGGTTGAAAATATTCGGGAAAAAACGGAAAGTTTCGAAAAGCGACAATTGAACTTGCCACACACCGGCAACCGCTTACATAGCATTCACGTTGCCTTGCATGCCGCGCGTCACCTAGAGATGATTTAAAGTACACAGGAGGACACAGCGAAAGAGAATGTGACAATGACTGTATGGGTATGTTTATGCATAAGTGGAAAATTGTGCTCTAGACTGGAATTCGACACAACATTGTAAAAACGACAACAACGTGGAAGAAAAGTATGTTTGTATGTAAAAAATAAAGTCCTATGTCATTTTGTATAAGAGGCATCAGCATCCATGGATTTTGGCATCTGTGGGGAGTCCTGGAACCAGTGCCCCATGCTTACCAAGGCATGACTGGAAGCCCAGGCTCCTTATCCCAGCCTGTCATGTCCCCACGTGGTGTGAATCCTGCCTGTCCCACACTCCCCTGGTCACTCTCCTCCAGCCCTGCCAGACTGCCCTCGTCTTCTGGAACAGGCCAAGCTGAATGCACGTCATGTCTGACCTCTAGGAATATCCGTTACTTTGTGAGCATGGCTCTGCTTCAGGAAGACGGGCTGCATTGTCACTAGAGAAGACGGGATGGAGGTTCCTTAAAAACCTACAAATGGACTTACCTGATGATCCAGCCTTCCCACGCCTGGGGATATGTCAAGAGAAAACTCTAACTCAAAAAGTCCCATGCACCTCAATGCTCACAGCAGCCCTATTTGTATTAGCCAGGACGTGGAACTAACCCCAACATCTAACGACTGGTGACTGGATAAAGAAGTCGTTGTCTTTTTATACCGCGGAATACTACACAGCCACGAAAAAGGATGGAACCATGCCATTTGCGGCAACATGGTTGGACACAGAGATAGTCATTCTGAGTGAAGTAAGCCAGAAGAGAGAAAAATGCCGCATGACACAACTTCCATGTGAAATCTAAGAAAAAAAGACAGAAATGATCTTAACTGCAAAAGACAAATAGAGCCACAGACATAGAGAAACAAACTTATGGTTACCAGGGAGGGACGGCGGTGGGAAGGGGTAAATATGGGCATCGGAAAATTGCCCGTCTTGGGGAGTGGTGGACATGTTAGCTCTCTTGATTGTGGCGATGGCTTTCTGGGTGTAGACATGTATGAAAATTGATCAAATACTACACGTGAGATGTGTCTAATTGACGGAACAGAACTCGTAGCCCTGTAAAGGTGTTTTAAAACAAAGAGATGGGCTGCATTGTGTCCTATGTTTCTATGTGTCTTCAGGGAGGTCTCAGGGGGGCGGTGCTGGCCTTCCTGCCAACACGATGACATGAAGCCCGAACAATCCCCCAATCGATGGGAAGAAGAGACGAGCCATGGTCACATCTGGACCCCAAGCTTACACGTGGTGCATGGGTGCCATTTATCGCCAATCCAGCGAGGTTCCGGCCAGAGCTAGAGGCCGGGGCAGCGAACCGGGAGCGGCACTAAGGAGCATCGTGGCGCAGAGGCTGGACTGGGGGCCCGCAGGCTCCTCCCAGGAGGAGCCTCAGGGTTTGGGAGGTGGCTAACGTGCCTGCTTCGTGTCACCAGCAAGTGATGCCACCCGTGGAAAATCAGCTGGAATCCTGAGCCGGGTCAGCCGTGGGTGATGCGGTAAAGGCTGCTTGCTAGCAGAGGGGACGCCAGACGGACGGTGAAGCAAGCAACAGGCTGCTGAGCTTCCGGCCTGTGTTTACCGTGCTTTCCGTGTCTCCCTGCATCTCAGGGTCACCCGGAGGAATTCGTGTGGAGTTTAGAGGCCGACGGCCTCTCGGTTCCTCATCAGCCTGGCAAGCCCCCCAGCCCTCTGCGGCCAGACCTCTGCGAGCATCTTTCCCTTGTTCTAGCAAAACCCTCCCCACCCTCGCCTGCGGCGGGCTTTTGTTTTTTTAGTTGATGGCAGTGAGGATACCTTACAGCCTCCTCCGGCCCTTCCTTAGGGCTTCTGCCCTTAGAGCACGGCAAGGGGCGGCCCCCCAACCCCCACCCCCGACACCCCCGCGCTGTCCTGGGTCCTGAACTACAGAGGGTCCCTCTGGCCCTGACACTCCCTCTGGCCACGCCCTCTACGGGGTGGAGTCAGCAGGGCCAAGGGGACACGCCCATTGGCTCCACCCCGTGCTCTGGAATCCCAGGACCCCGAATGCCCTGCCCCAGCAGCCCCTGACCCGCTTGTAGTTTCTGCACCGGCTCTCCCCGGAGTTCAGCATCCCAGGACTCACAGAGAGGCCAACGGGCAGCTGTTGGCATGGAGGTTACGGACAGAGCCCGGATGTGAGGTCTGAGTGTCCCCCTGTGCACATCCAAGGCCCCTTGGGGCATGGGATGGACCCAGCATTGGGCAGAAAAGGGTCAGGCTGGCGGTCAGAGACTGGGAATCGGCTCTCCCCGCACTGTCGCTTTCTTCGCAGGACTCCCCTGAGTCTGGGAATTCTAAAGTTGAGCCTGGACGTGTGTGGCACGTGGCAGTGACTTTGCGTGTGTGTGCGCGCGCCTGAGGACGTGTGTGGTTGTGTGTATGTTGTGGGGGTGTGTGTGGTCCATGACTCCGTGTGTGTGTGCGTGGGGATGTAGGCGGAGCAGAGTCAGTGTGTGTGCACGTGTGTTTGTGTGTACGTGCATGCATTAGTTTTAAGAATACTAGAAGCTGTCCTTCAGAAGTCTGCAGTAGTAAAAATTGTATGGTGTCCCTCACTGTATAATTCAAACTGAAAATAATCTTCAATCACCAGAAATGTAGTCCCCCCCAGATTCTGATTTTTCCCCCCCATACTGATTATGCCCTCATTGTACTGATGAGGAAACTAGCTTAGAGATGTTAAGTGGCTCAGCCCAGGGCATGGAGCTCGCGAGCCCAGGGCCAGGACGCAGTCCAAGCGGCGCGGCTCCAGAGGCCTGGAGCCCTGCTCACGACCGCGCGTGGCCTCTTGGCCGGGGGGGTGCGGGGGGTGGGGGTGGGGTGGGGGTGGGGGGAAGAGATCCTGACGGGCCGGGGCCAGCGTGCAGGCTGCCCAAGCCGCGGACTCTGCAAGTCGGGTGGAGAGTACCTGACGGCAGACGAGGGTAAAGGACTGCTCAGAAATCAGATAGGTTCCTAGATCTTCGATGAGTAAGGAGGCTCAGTGCTCATCCTCGATCCCTTTGCTGGTGGCTAAAAGGGAGCAAGGCCCACGAGCGCGCTTCTGGGAGCGGCCTGCCAAAACCTGGAGCAGGGCTGCTCAGGACTGGCTCTGCAGCAGGAGCAGAGGGGGGCAATGTCGCCACCTGGTGGACATCCTTGGTAGTGGCAGTAGGAGGCCTAGCAGCCTGGGTATGGAGGCGGCAGGACGAGGTCCTAGTGGATGATCGTTTTCACATGGCTTAAAAAGCATTGCTTCATAGATTTTATCCACATTGGGGTCTATCCTACGATGGTAAATACGGTCTCCGTTACTCCATCTTAGCTGCATTGATTAATTTTTTTGAGGTTAGTTTTCTCTTCAATGATTTGGAAGCTATATTGTCTTCCAATTAAAATTCCCTCTAAGTTTTAATAAGTCATCTCTAAGTTCATAACTATATATATAATTGGACCAGTATTGCTATAACAGTCTCAAAAACGGGATAATCTATTAGATCTTGTTTCTCAATCATGATACATTTAGCATATTTTACCTCTCTGCTGTTCCCCATTGTGTGCGTGTGTGCGCGTGCGCGGGCTACAGTTCCTGCTTTTTAGACAGTTGCTTTCAGTTTGTTGCATTCGCAATGAAAATATAGGTATAAACATCTTGGATTTAATTGCTCGCTACCGCTATTTAATCCCATGTCTTTCCCATTTTTGAGTTATTTACTTCTTTCCCAATCAAATGGACTCATGATTGGCTAATTTTTTTCCAGCGGTAGACTTGGAACCCATACCAGTCTATACGCAGCTTTATGTTCTCCTCAGCAACACCTCTCAGCCTCAACACCCAACAACACTCTCCGTATCTAGGGCCCCAAGGCTTGTTTTAAAATGCGGCATTGTTTCTCATGTCCCCCCGCCCCCCTCCCGCCCCAAAAAGGAAGCAAGAATCTTCCTTGATTTAACGTGCTGCCTTTTTAGGACTGGCTAGTCTTGTCTGGTGAATGGATATTAAGAGAGATTTCCTTAAACTTCCTCCTGCTTCGTGCCATAACTCGACTTCATTGAGAAGCATGTTTTTCCCGTTTCTAAGACGGGCTTCCGCTTTGAACTGCTAAACCATCACGGCACACTTTTTCTCCATACTTATTCCTGGAAAACTGAGCTCTCTGCCGGAGTAAAGACGGTTCCCGTCAGAGAAGTGTGGCTCCCTGTCCCAAGGTCAAAGTGTAGAAGAAAGGGAAGATTCCTGTTTCCGAGGGTTCCATTTTGTCAGGTTAGAGATCTAGTCATCCGTGTGGCTGCGGTGGAATCTGCAGTATCTTGCCTCACAGTTTCCTTTTTCTGGCTTAGCAGGGGAGCCGCATTAGCTGAGGTCGCGGCGCTATGGCCCTTGTCAGGATCCCGGTGCTGAGGCAGCCCCTTCCCCCCACCCCCTCTCCTTGTCATTTTGATCGTGCAAACTGGGTGCCAGCTGTGTGAACCCTGCTCCTGGCCGCCAGGATTGCCCCCCCCTCCCCACGCGACGTGTCCCCAGTTCCTCGGCGTCCCTCACTGCAACCAGCTAGCTCCAGGAAGGGTGCGAGCTGGCTTCCGCTGTCGTCCTTCCTCCTTCCTGTCCAGGCGGGCCCTCCTTTTGCGCTAGTCGGCCCGAAACCTTCTCTCCCGCGCTGCATAGGCTGAAGGAATGCCTCAGCGTTTGCAGCCGCTAGAGGGCGCTCTTCTCCTCTCTTTGGGCCCCTTCAGCGCTTCCAGTGGAAATTTCCGAGGTGGGAAGGGCTTGGGGGTTCTCTGTATCTAGGGGCTCCCGATCCAGCCGATTCAACTAACTGTGGGTTGAAAATATTCGGGAAAAAACGGAAAGTTTCGAAAAGCGACAATTGAACTTGCCACACACCGGCAACCGCTTACATAGCATTCACGTTGCCTTGCATGCCGCGCGTCACCTAGAGATGATTTAAAGTACACAGGAGGACACAGCGAAAGAGAATGTGACAATGACTGTATGGGTATGTTTATGCATAAGTGGAAAATTGTGCTCTAGACTGGAATTCGACACAACATTGTAAAAACGACAACAACGTGGAAGAAAAGTATGTTTGTATGTAAAAAATAAAGTCCTATGTCATTTTGTATAAGAGGCATCAGCATCCATGGATTTTGGCATCTGTGGGGAGTCCTGGAACCAGTGCCCCATGCTTACCAAGGCATGACTGGAAGCCCAGGCTCCTTATCCCAGCCTGTCATGTCCCCACGTGGTGTGAATCCTGCCTGTCCCACACTCCCCTGGTCACTCTCCTCCAGCCCTGCCAGACTGCCCTCGTCTTCTGGAACAGGCCAAGCTGAATGCACGTCATGTCTGACCTCTAGGAATATCCGTTACTTTGTGAGCATGGCTCTGCTTCAGGAAGACGGGCTGCATTGTCACTAGAGAAGACGGGATGGAGGTTCCTTAAAAACCTACAAATGGACTTACCTGATGATCCAGCCTTCCCACGCCTGGGGATATGTCAAGAGAAAACTCTAACTCAAAAAGTCCCATGCACCTCAATGCTCACAGCAGCCCTATTTGTATTAGCCAGGACGTGGAACTAACCCCAACATCTAACGACTGGTGACTGGATAAAGAAGTCGTTGTCTTTTTATGCCGCGGAATACTACACAGCCGCGAAAAAGGATGGAACCATGCCATTTGCGGCAACATGGTTGGACACAGAGATAGTCATTCTGAGTGAAGTAAGCCAGAAGAGAGAAAAATGCCGCATGACACAACTTCCATGTGAAATCTAAGAAAAAAAGACAGAAATGATCTTAACTGCAAAAGACAAATAGAGCCACAGACATAGAGAAACAAACTTATGGTTACCAGGGAGGGACGGCGGTGGGAAGGGGTAAATATGGGCATCGGAAAATTGCCCGTCTTGGGGAGTGGTGGACATGTTAGCTCTCTTGATTGTGGCGATGGCTTTCTGGGTGTAGACATGTATGAACATTGATCAAATACTACACGTGAGATGTGTCTAATTGACGGAACAGAACTCGTAGCCCTGTAAAGGTGTTTTAAAACAAAGAGATGGGCTGCATTGTGTCCTATGTTTCTATGTGTCTTCAGGGAGGTCTCAGGGGGGCGGTGCTGGCCTTCCTGCCAACACGATGACATGAAGCCCGAACAATCCCCCAATCGATGGGAAGAAGAGACGAGCCATGGTCACATCTGGACCCCAAGCTTACACGTGGTGCATGGGTGCCATTTATCGCCAATCCAGCGAGGTTCCGGCCAGAGCTAGAGGCCGGGGCAGCGAACCGGGAGCGGCACTAAGGAGCATCGTGGCGCAGAGGCTGGACTGGGGGCCCGCAGGCTCCTCCCAGGAGGAGCCTCAGGGTTTGGGAGGTGGCTAACGTGCCTGCTTCGTGTCACCAGCAAGTGATGCCACCCGTGGAAAATCAGCTGGAATCCTGAGCCGGGTCAGCCGTGGGTGATGCGGTAAAGGCTGCTTGCTAGCAGAGGGGACGCCAGACGGACGGTGAAGCAAGCAACAGGCTGCTGAGCTTCCGGCCTGTGTTTACCGTGCTTTCCGTGTCTCCCTGCATCTCAGGGTCACCCGGAGGAATTCGTGTGGAGTTTAGAGGCCGACGGCCTCTCGGTTCCTCATCAGCCTGGCAAGCCCCCCAGCCCTCTGCGGCCAGACCTCTGCGAGCGTCTTTCCCTTGTTCTAGCAAAACCCTCCCCACCCTCGCCTGCGGCGGGCTTTTGTTTTTTTAATTGATGGCAGTGAGGATACCTTACAGCCTCCTCCGGCCCTTCCTTAGGGCTTCTGCCCTTAGAGCACGGCAAGGGGCGGCCCCCCAACCCCCACCCCCGACACCCCCGCGCTGTCCTGGGTCCTGAACTACAGAGGGTCCCTCTGGCCCTGACACTCCCTCTGGCCACGCCCTCTACGGGGTGGAGTCAGCAGGGCCAAGGGGACACGCCCATTGGCTCCACCCCGTGCTCTGGAATCCCAGGACCCCGAATGCCCTGCCCCAGCAGCCCCTGACCCGCTTGTAGTTTCTGCACCGGCTCTCCCCGGAGTTCAGCATCCCAGGACTCACAGAGAGGCCAACGGGCAGCTGTTGGCATGGAGGTTACGGACAGAGCCCGGATGTGAGGTCTGAGTGTCCCCCTGTGCACATCCAAGGCCCCTTGGGGCATGGGATGGACCCAGCATTGGGCAGAAAAGGGTCAGGCTGGCGGTCAGAGACTGGGAATCGGCTCTCCCCGCACTGTCGCTTTCTTCGCAGGACTCCCCTGAGTCTGGGAATTCTAAAGTTGAGCCTGGACGTGTGTGGCACGTGGCAGTGACTTTGCGTGTGTGTGCGCGCGCCTGAGGACGTGTGTGGTTGTGTGTATGTTGTGGGGGTGTGTGTGGTCCATGACTCCGTGTGTGTGTGCGTGGGGATGTAGGCGGAGCAGAGTCAGTGTGTGTGCACGTGTGTTTGTGTGTACGTGCATGCATTAGTTTTAAGAATACTAGAAGCTGTCCTTCAGAAGTCTGCAGTAGTAAAAATTGTATGGTGTCCCTCACTGTATAATTCAAACTGAAAATAATCTTCAATCACCAGAAATGTAGTCCCCCCCAGATTCTGATTTTTCCCCCCCATACCGATTATGCCCTCATTGTACTGATGAGGAAACTAGCTTAGAGATGTTAAGTGGCTCAGCCCAGGGCATGGAGCTCGCGAGCCCAGGGCCAGGACGCAGTCCAAGCGGCGCGGCTCCAGAGGCCTGGAGCCCTGCTCACGACCGCGCGTGGCCTCTTGGCCGGGGGGGTGCGGGGGGTGGGGGTGGGGTGGGGGTGGGGGGAAGAGATCCTGACGGGCCGGGGCCAGCGTGCAGGCTGCCCAAGCCGCGGACTCTGCAAGTCGGGTGGAGAGTACCTGACGGCAGACGAGGGTAAAGGACTGCTCAGAAATCAGATAGGTTCCTAGATCTTCGATGAGTAAGGAGGCTCAGTGCTCATCCTCGATCCCTTTGCTGGTGGCTAAAAGGGAGCAAGGCCCACGAGCGCGCTTCTGGGAGCGGCCTGCCAAAACCTGGAGCAGGGCTGCTCAGGACTGGCTCTGCAGCAGGAGCAGAGGGGGGCAATGTCGCCACCTGGTGGACATCCTTGGTAGTGGCAGTAGGAGGCCTAGCAGCCTGGGTATGGAGGCGGCAGGACGAGGTCCTAGTGGATGATCGTTTTCACATGGCTTAAAAAGCATTGCTTCATAGATTTTATCCACATTGGGGTCTATCCTACGATGGTAAATACGGTCTCCGTTACTCCATCTTAGCTGCATTGATTAATTTTTTTGAGGTTAGTTTTCTCTTCAATGATTTGGAAGCTATATTGTCTTCCAATTAAAATTCCCTCTAAGTTTTAATAAGTCATCTCTAAGTTCATAACTATATATATAATTGGACCAGTATTGCTATAACAGTCTCAAAAACGGGATAATCTATTAGATCTTGTTTCTCAATCATGATACATTTAGCATATTTTACCTCTCTGCTGTTCCCCATTGTGTGCGTGTGTGCGCGTGCGCGGGCTACAGTTCCTGCTTTTTAGACAGTTGCTTTCAGTTTGTTGCATTCGCAATGAAAATATAGGTATAAACATCTTGGATTTAATTGCTCGCTACCGCTATTTAATCCCATGTCTTTCCCATTTTTGAGTTATTTACTTCTTTCCCAATCAAATGGACTCATGATTGGCTAATTTTTTTCCAGCGGTAGACTTGGAACCCATACCAGTCTATACGCAGCTTTATGTTCTCCTCAGCAACACCTCTCAGCCTCAACACCCAACAACACTCTCCGTATCTAGGGCCCCAAGGCTTGTTTTAAAATGCGGCATTGTTTCTCATGTCCCCCCGCCCCCCTCCCGCCCCAAAAAGGAAGCAAGAATCTTCCTTGATTTAACGTGCTGCCTTTTTAGGACTGGCTAGTCTTGTCTGGTGAATGGATATTAAGAGAGATTTCCTTAAACTTCCTCCTGCTTCGTGCCATAACTCGACTTCATTGAGAAGCATGTTTTTCCCGTTTCTAAGACGGGCTTCCGCTTTGAACTGCTAAACCATCACGGCACACTTTTTCTCCATACTTATTCCTGGAAAACTGAGCTCTCTGCCGGAGTAAAGACGGTTCCCGTCAGAGAAGTGTGGCTCCCTGTCCCAAGGTCAAAGTGTAGAAGAAAGGGAAGATTCCTGTTTCCGAGGGTTCCATTTTGTCAGGTTAGAGATCTAGTCATCCGTGTGGCTGCGGTGGAATCTGCAGTATCTTGCCTCACAGTTTCCTTTTTCTGGCTTAGCAGGGGAGCCGCATTAGCTGAGGTCGCGGCGCTATGGCCCTTGTCAGGATCCCGGTGCTGAGGCAGCCCCTTCCCCCCACCCCCTCTCCTTGTCATTTTGATCGTGCAAACTGGGTGCCAGCTGTGTGAACCCTGCTCCTGGCCGCCAGGATTGCCCCCCCCCTCCCCACGCGACGTGTCCCCAGTTCCTCGGCGTCCCTCACTGCAACCAGCTAGCTCCAGGAAGGGTGCGAGCTGGCTTCCGCTGTCGTCCTTCCTCCTTCCTGTCCAGGCGGGCCCTCCTTTTGCGCTAGTCGGCCCGAAACCTTCTCTCCCGCGCTGCATAGGCTGAAGGAATGCCTCAGCGTTTGCAGCCGCTAGAGGGCGCTCTTCTCCTCTCTTTGGGCCCCTTCAGCGCTTCCAGTGGAAATTTCCGAGGTGGGAAGGGCTTGGGGGTTCTCTGTATCTAGGGGCTCCCGATCCAGCCGATTCAACTAACTGTGGGTTGAAAATATTCGGGAAAAAACGGAAAGTTTCGAAAAGCGACAATTGAACTTGCCACACACCGGCAACCGCTTACATAGCATTCACGTTGCCTTGCATGCCGCGCGTCACCTAGAGATGATTTAAAGTACACAGGAGGACACAGCGAAAGAGAATGTGACAATGACTGTATGGGTATGTTTATGCATAAGTGGAAAATTGTGCTCTAGACTGGAATTCGACACAACATTGTAAAAACGACAACAACGTGGAAGAAAAGTATGTTTGTATGTAAAAAATAAAGTCCTATGTCATTTTGTATAAGAGGCATCAGCATCCATGGATTTTGGCATCTGTGGGGAGTCCTGGAACCAGTGCCCCATGCTTACCAAGGCATGACTGGAAGCCCAGGCTCCTTATCCCAGCCTGTCATGTCCCCACGTGGTGTGAATCCTGCCTGTCCCACACTCCCCTGGTCACTCTCCTCCAGCCCTGCCAGACTGCCCTCGTCTTCTGGAACAGGCCAAGCTGAATGCACGTCATGTCTGACCTCTAGGAATATCCGTTACTTTGTGAGCATGGCTCTGCTTCAGGAAGACGGGCTGCATTGTCACTAGAGAAGACGGGATGGAGGTTCCTTAAAAACCTACAAATGGACTTACCTGATGATCCAGCCTTCCCACGCCTGGGGATATGTCAAGAGAAAACTCTAACTCAAAAAGTCCCATGCACCTCAATGCTCACAGCAGCCCTATTTGTATTAGCCAGGACGTGGAACTAACCCCAACATCTAACGACTGGTGACTGGATAAAGAAGTCGTTGTCTTTTTATGCCGCGGAATACTACACAGCCGCGAAAAAGGATGGAACCATGCCATTTGCGGCAACATGGTTGGACACAGAGATAGTCATTCTGAGTGAAGTAAGCCAGAAGAGAGAAAAATGCCGCATGACACAACTTCCATGTGAAATCTAAGAAAAAAAGACAGAAATGATCTTAACTGCAAAAGACAAATAGAGCCACAGACATAGAGAAACAAACTTATGGTTACCAGGGAGGGACGGCGGTGGGAAGGGGTAAATATGGGCATCGGAAAATTGCCCGTCTTGGGGAGTGGTGGACATGTTAGCTCTCTTGATTGTGGCGATGGCTTTCTGGGTGTAGACATGTATGAAAATTGATCAAATACTACACGTGAGATGTGTCTAATTGACGGAACAGAACTCGTAGCCCTGTAAAGGTGTTTTAAAACAAAGAGATGGGCTGCATTGTGTCCTATGTTTCTATGTGTCTTCAGGGAGGTCTCAGGGGGGCGGTGCTGGCCTTCCTGCCAACACGATGACATGAAGCCCGAACAATCCCCCAATCGATGGGAAGAAGAGACGAGCCATGGTCACATCTGGACCCCAAGCTTACACGTGGTGCATGGGTGCCATTTATCGCCAATCCAGCGAGGTTCCGGCCAGAGCTAGAGGCCGGGGCAGCGAACCGGGAGCGGCACTAAGGAGCATCGTGGCGCAGAGGCTGGACTGGGGGCCCGCAGGCTCCTCCCAGGAGGAGCCTCAGGGTTTGGGAGGTGGCTAACGTGCCTGCTTCGTGTCACCAGCAAGTGATGCCACCCGTGGAAAATCAGCTGGAATCCTGAGCCGGGTCAGCCGTGGGTGATGCGGTAAAGGCTGCTTGCTAGCAGAGGGGACGCCAGACGGACGGTGAAGCAAGCAACAGGCTGCTGAGCTTCCGGCCTGTGTTTACCGTGCTTTCCGTGTCTCCCTGCATCTCAGGGTCACCCGGAGGAATTCGTGTGGAGTTTAGAGGCCGACGGCCTCTCGGTTCCTCATCAGCCTGGCAAGCCCCCCAGCCCTCTGCGGCCAGACCTCTGCGAGCGTCTTTCCCTTGTTCTAGCAAAACCCTCCCCACCCTCGCCTGCGGCGGGCTTTTGTTTTTTTAATTGATGGCAGTGAGGATACCTTACAGCCTCCTCCGGCCCTTCCTTAGGGCTTCTGCCCTTAGAGCACGGCAAGGGGCGGCCCCCCAACCCCCACCCCCGACACCCCCGCGCTGTCCTGGGTCCTGAACTACAGAGGGTCCCTCTGGCCCTGACACTCCCTCTGGCCACGCCCTCTACGGGGTGGAGTCAGCAGGGCCAAGGGGACACGCCCATTGGCTCCACCCCGTGCTCTGGAATCCCAGGACCCCGAATGCCCTGCCCCAGCAGCCCCTGACCCGCTTGTAGTTTCTGCACCGGCTCTCCCCGGAGTTCAGCATCCCAGGACTCACAGAGAGGCCAACGGGCAGCTGTTGGCATGGAGGTTACGGACAGAGCCCGGATGTGAGGTCTGAGTGTCCCCCTGTGCACATCCAAGGCCCCTTGGGGCATGGGATGGACCCAGCATTGGGCAGAAAAGGGTCAGGCTGGCGGTCAGAGACTGGGAATCGGCTCTCCCCGCACTGTCGCTTTCTTCGCAGGACTCCCCTGAGTCTGGGAATTCTAAAGTTGAGCCTGGACGTGTGTGGCACGTGGCAGTGACTTTGCGTGTGTGTGCGCGCGCCTGAGGACGTGTGTGGTTGTGTGTATGTTGTGGGGGTGTGTGTGGTCCATGACTCCATGTGTGTGTGCGTGGGGATGTAGGCGGAGCAGAGTCAGTGTGTGTGCACGTGTGTTTGTGTGTACGTGCATGCATTAGTTTTAAGAATACTAGAAGCTGTCCTTCAGAAGTCTGCAGTAGTAAAAATTGTATGGTGTCCCTCACTGTATAATTCAAACTGAAAATAATCTTCAATCACCAGAAATGTAGTCCCCCCCAGATTCTGATCCCCCCTCCCATACTGATTATGCCCTCATTGTACTGATGAGGAAACTAGCTTAGAGATGTTAAGTGGCTCAGCCCAGGGCATGGAGCTCGCGAGCCCAGGGCCAGGACGCAGTCCAAGCGGCGCGGCTCCAGAGGCCTGGAGCCCTGCTCACGACCGCGCGTGGCCTCTTGGCCGGGGGGGTGCGGGGGGTGGGGGTGGGGTGGGGGTGGGGGGAAGAGATCCTGACGGGCCGGGGCCAGCGTGCAGGCTGCCCAAGCCGCGGACTCTGCAAGTCGGGTGGAGAGTACCTGACGGCAGACGAGGGTAAAGGACTGCTCAGAAATCAGATAGGTTCCTAGATCTTCGATGAGTAAGGAGGCTCAGTGCTCATCCTCGATCCCTTTGCTGGTGGCTAAAAGGGAGCAAGGCCCACGAGCGCGCTTCTGGGAGCGGCCTGCCAAAACCTGGAGCAGGGCTGCTCAGGACTGGCTCTGCAGCAGGAGCAGAGGGGGGCAATGTCGCCACCTGGTGGACATCCTTGGTAGTGGCAGTAGGAGGCCTAGCAGCCTGGGTATGGAGGCGGCAGGACGAGGTCCTAGTGGATGATCGTTTTCACATGGCTTAAAAAGCATTGCTTCATAGATTTTATCCACATTGGGGTCTATCCTACGATGGTAAATACGGTCTCCGTTACTCCATCTTAGCTGCATTGATTAATTTTTTTGAGGTTAGTTTTCTCTTCAATGATTTGGAAGCTATATTGTCTTCCAATTAAAATTCCCTCTAAGTTTTAATAAGTCATCTCTAAGTTCATAACTATATATATAATTGGACCAGTATTGCTATAACAGTCTCAAAAACGGGATAATCTATTAGATCTTGTTTCTCAATCATGATACATTTAGCATATTTTACCTCTCTGCTGTTCCCCATTGTGTGCGTGTGTGCGCGTGCGCGGGCTACAGTTCCTGCTTTTTAGACAGTTGCTTTCAGTTTGTTGCATTCGCAATGAAAATATAGGTATAAACATCTTGGATTTAATTGCTCGCTACCGCTATTTAATCCCATGTCTTTCCCATTTTTGAGTTATTTACTTCTTTCCCAATCAAATGGACTCATGATTGGCTAATTTTTTTCCAGCGGTAGACTTGGAACCCATACCAGTCTATACGCAGCTTTATGTTCTCCTCAGCAACACCTCTCAGCCTCAACACCCAACAACACTCTCCGTATCTAGGGCCCCAAGGCTTGTTTTAAAATGCGGCATTGTTTCTCATGTCCCCCCGCCCCCCTCCCGCCCCAAAAAGGAAGCAAGAATCTTCCTTGATTTAACGTGCTGCCTTTTTAGGACTGGCTAGTCTTGTCTGGTGAATGGATATTAAGAGAGATTTCCTTAAACTTCCTCCTGCTTCGTGCCATAACTCGACTTCATTGAGAAGCATGTTTTTCCCGTTTCTAAGACGGGCTTCCGCTTTGAACTGCTAAACCATCACGGCACACTTTTTCTCCATACTTATTCCTGGAAAACTGAGCTCTCTGCCGGAGTAAAGACGGTTCCCGTCAGAGAAGTGTGGCTCCCTGTCCCAAGGTCAAAGTGTAGAAGAAAGGGAAGATTCCTGTTTCCGAGGGTTCCATTTTGTCAGGTTAGAGATCTAGTCATCCGTGTGGCTGCGGTGGAATCTGCAGTATCTTGCCTCACAGTTTCCTTTTTCTGGCTTAGCAGGGGAGCCGCATTAGCTGAGGTCGCGGCGCTATGGCCCTTGTCAGGATCCCGGTGCTGAGGCAGCCCCTTCCCCCCACCCCCTCTCCTTGTCATTTTGATCGTGCAAACTGGGTGCCAGCTGTGTGAACCCTGCTCCTGGCCGCCAGGATTGCCCCCCCCCTCCCCACGCGACGTGTCCCCAGTTCCTCGGCGTCCCTCACTGCAACCAGCTAGCTCCAGGAAGGGTGCGAGCTGGCTTCCGCTGTCGTCCTTCCTCCTTCCTGTCCAGGCGGGCCCTCCTTTTGCGCTAGTCGGCCCGAAACCTTCTCTCCCGCGCTGCATAGGCTGAAGGAATGCCTCAGCGTTTGCAGCCGCTAGAGGGCGCTCTTCTCCTCTCTTTGGGCCCCTTCAGCGCTTCCAGTGGAAATTTCCGAGGTGGGAAGGGCTTGGGGGTTCTCTGTATCTAGGGGCTCCCGATCCAGCCGATTCAACTAACTGTGGGTTGAAAATATTCGGGAAAAAACGGAAAGTTTCGAAAAGCGACAATTGAACTTGCCACACACCGGCAACCGCTTACATAGCATTCACGTTGCCTTGCATGCCGCGCGTCACCTAGAGATGATTTAAAGTACACAGGAGGACACAGCGAAAGAGAATGTGACAATGACTGTATGGGTATGTTTATGCATAAGTGGAAAATTGTGCTCTAGACTGGAATTCGACACAACATTGTAAAAACGACAACAACGTGGAAGAAAAGTATGTTTGTATGTAAAAAATAAAGTCCTATGTCATTTTGTATAAGAGGCATCAGCATCCATGGATTTTGGCATCTGTGGGGAGTCCTGGAACCAGTGCCCCATGCTTACCAAGGCATGACTGGAAGCCCAGGCTCCTTATCCCAGCCTGTCATGTCCCCACGTGGTGTGAATCCTGCCTGTCCCACACTCCCCTGGTCACTCTCCTCCAGCCCTGCCAGACTGCCCTCTTCTTCTGGAACAGGCCAAGCTGAATGCACGTCATGTCTGACCTCTAGGAATATCCGTTACTTTGTGAGCATGGCTCTGCTTCAGGAAGACGGGCTGCATTGTCACTAGAGAAGACGGGATGGAGGTTCCTTAAAAACCTACAAATGGACTTACCTGATGATCCAGCCTTCCCACGCCTGGGGATATGTCAAGAGAAAACTCTAACTCAAAAAGTCCCATGCACCTCAATGCTCACAGCAGCCCTATTTGTATTAGCCAGGACGTGGAACTAACCCCAACATCTAACGACTGGTGACTGGATAAAGAAGTCGTTGTCTTTTTATGCCGCGGAATACTACACAGCCGCGAAAAAGGATGGAACCATGCCATTTGCGGCAACATGGTTGGACACAGAGATAGTCATTCTGAGTGAAGTAAGCCAGAAGAGAGAAAAATGCCGCATGACACAACTTCCATGTGAAATCTAAGAAAAAAAGACAGAAATGATCTTAACTGCAAAAGACAAATAGAGCCACAGACATAGAGAAACAAACTTATGGTTACCAGGGAGGGACGGCGGTGGGAAGGGGTAAATATGGGCATCGGAAAATTGCCCGTCTTGGGGAGTGGTGGACATGTTAGCTCTCTTGATTGTGGCGATGGCTTTCTGGGTGTAGACATGTATGAAAATTGATCAAATACTACACGTGAGATGTGTCTAATTGACGGAACAGAACTCGTAGCCCTGTAAAGGTGTTTTAAAACAAAGAGATGGGCTGCATTGTGTCCTATGTTTCTATGTGTCTTCAGGGAGGTCTCAGGGGGGCGGTGCTGGCCTTCCTGCCAACACGATGACATGAAGCCCGAACAATCCCCCAATCGATGGGAAGAAGAGACGAGCCATGGTCACATCTGGACCCCAAGCTTACACGTGGTGCATGGGTGCCATTTATCGCCAATCCAGCGAGGTTCCGGCCAGAGCTAGAGGCCGGGGCAGCGAACCGGGAGCGGCACTAAGGAGCATCGTGGCGCAGAGGCTGGACTGGGGGCCCGCAGGCTCCTCCCAGGAGGAGCCTCAGGGTTTGGGAGGTGGCTAACGTGCCTGCTTCGTGTCACCAGCAAGTGATGCCACCCGTGGAAAATCAGCTGGAATCCTGAGCCGGGTCAGCCGTGGGTGATGCGGTAAAGGCTGCTTGCTAGCAGAGGGGACGCCAGACGGACGGTGAAGCAAGCAACAGGCTGCTGAGCTTCCGGCCTGTGTTTACCGTGCTTTCCGTGTCTCCCTGCATCTCAGGGTCACCCGGAGGAATTCGTGTGGAGTTTAGAGGCCGACGGCCTCTCGGTTCCTCATCAGCCTGGCAAGCCCCCCAGCCCTCTGCGGCCAGACCTCTGCGAGCGTCTTTCCCTTGTTCTAGCAAAACCCTCCCCACCCTCGCCTGCGGCGGGCTTTTGTTTTTTTAATTGATGGCAGTGAGGATACCTTACAGCCTCCTCCGGCCCTTCCTTAGGGCTTCTGCCCTTAGAGCACGGCAAGGGGCGGCCCCCCAACCCCCACCCCCGACACCCCCGCGCTGTCCTGGGTCCTGAACTACAGAGGGTCCCTCTGGCCCTGACACTCCCTCTGGCCACGCCCTCTACGGGGTGGAGTCAGCAGGGCCAAGGGGACACGCCCATTGGCTCCACCCCGTGCTCTGGAATCCCAGGACCCCGAATGCCCTGCCCCAGCAGCCCCTGACCCGCTTGTAGTTTCTGCACCGGCTCTCCCCGGAGTTCAGCATCCCAGGACTCACAGAGAGGCCAACGGGCAGCTGTTGGCATGGAGGTTACGGACAGAGCCCGGATGTGAGGTCTGAGTGTCCCCCTGTGCACATCCAAGGCCCCTTGGGGCATGGGATGGACCCAGCATTGGGCAGAAAAGGGTCAGGCTGGCGGTCAGAGACTGGGAATCGGCTCTCCCCGCACTGTCGCTTTCTTCGCAGGACTCCCCTGAGTCTGGGAATTCTAAAGTTGAGCCTGGACGTGTGTGGCACGTGGCAGTGACTTTGCGTGTGTGTGCGCGCGCCTGAGGACGTGTGTGGTTGTGTGTATGTTGTGGGGGTGTGTGTGGTCCATGACTCCGTGTGTGTGTGCGTGGGGATGTAGGCGGAGCAGAGTCAGTGTGTGTGCACGTGTGTTTGTGTGTACGTGCATGCATTAGTTTTAAGAATACTAGAAGCTGTCCTTCAGAAGTCTGCAGTAGTAAAAATTGTATGGTGTCCCTCACTGTATAATTCAAACTGAAAATAATCTTCAATCACCAGAAATGTAGTCCCCCCCAGATTCTGATTTTTCCCCCCCCATACCGATTATGCCCTCATTGTACTGATGAGGAAACTAGCTTAGAGATGTTAAGTGGCTCAGCCCAGGGCATGGAGCTCGCGAGCCCAGGGCCAGGACGCAGTCCAAGCGGCGCGGCTCCAGAGGCCTGGAGCCCTGCTCACGACCGCGCGTGGCCTCTTGGCCGGGGGGGTGCGGGGGGTGGGGGTGGGGTGGGGGTGGGGGGAAGAGATCCTGACGGGCCGGGGCCAGCGTGCAGGCTGCCCAAGCCGCGGACTCTGCAAGTCGGGTGGAGAGTACCTGACGGCAGACGAGGGTAAAGGACTGCTCAGAAATCAGATAGGTTCCTAGATCTTCGATGAGTAAGGAGGCTCAGTGCTCATCCTCGATCCCTTTGCTGGTGGCTAAAAGGGAGCAAGGCCCACGAGCGCGCTTCTGGGAGCGGCCTGCCAAAACCTGGAGCAGGGCTGCTCAGGACTGGCTCTGCAGCAGGAGCAGAGGGGGGCAATGTCGCCACCTGGTGGACATCCTTGGTAGTGGCAGTAGGAGGCCTAGCAGCCTGGGTATGGAGGCGGCAGGACGAGGTCCTAGTGGATGATCGTTTTCACATGGCTTAAAAAGCATTGCTTCATAGATTTTATCCACATTGGGGTCTATCCTACGATGGTAAATACGGTCTCCGTTACTCCATCTTAGCTGCATTGATTAATTTTTTTGAGGTTAGTTTTCTCTTCAATGATTTGGAAGCTATATTGTCTTCCAATTAAAATTCCCTCTAAGTTTTAATAAGTCATCTCTAAGTTCATAACTATATATATAATTGGACCAGTATTGCTATAACAGTCTCAAAAACGGGATAATCTATTAGATCTTGTTTCTCAATCATGATACATTTAGCATATTTTACCTCTCTGCTGTTCCCCATTGTGTGCGTGTGTGCGCGTGCGCGGGCTACAGTTCCTGCTTTTTAGACAGTTGCTTTCAGTTTGTTGCATTCGCAATGAAAATATAGGTATAAACATCTTGGATTTAATTGCTCGCTACCGCTATTTAATCCCATGTCTTTCCCATTTTTGAGTTATTTACTTCTTTCCCAATCAAATGGACTCATGATTGGCTAATTTTTTTCCAGCGGTAGACTTGGAACCCATACCAGTCTATACGCAGCTTTATGTTCTCCTCAGCAACACCTCTCAGCCTCAACACCCAACAACACTCTCCGTATCTAGGGCCCCAAGGCTTGTTTTAAAATGCGGCATTGTTTCTCATGTCCCCCCGCCCCCCTCCCGCCCCAAAAAGGAAGCAAGAATCTTCCTTGATTTAACGTGCTGCCTTTTTAGGACTGGCTAGTCTTGTCTGGTGAATGGATATTAAGAGAGATTTCCTTAAACTTCCTCCTGCTTCGTGCCATAACTCGACTTCATTGAGAAGCATGTTTTTCCCGTTTCTAAGACGGGCTTCCGCTTTGAACTGCTAAACCATCACGGCACACTTTTTCTCCATACTTATTCCTGGAAAACTGAGCTCTCTGCCGGAGTAAAGACGGTTCCCGTCAGAGAAGTGTGGCTCCCTGTCCCAAGGTCAAAGTGTAGAAGAAAGGGAAGATTCCTGTTTCCGAGGGTTCCATTTTGTCAGGTTAGAGATCTAGTCATCCGTGTGGCTGCGGTGGAATCTGCAGTATCTTGCCTCACAGTTTCCTTTTTCTGGCTTAGCAGGGGAGCCGCATTAGCTGAGGTCGCGGCGCTATGGCCCTTGTCAGGATCCCGGTGCTGAGGCAGCCCCTTCCCCCCACCCCCTCTCCTTGTCATTTTGATCGTGCAAACTGGGTGCCAGCTGTGTGAACCCTGCTCCTGGCCGCCAGGATTGCCCCCCCCCTCCCCACGCGACGTGTCCCCAGTTCCTCGGCGTCCCTCACTGCAACCAGCTAGCTCCAGGAAGGGTGCGAGCTGGCTTCCGCTGTCGTCCTTCCTCCTTCCTGTCCAGGCGGGCCCTCCTTTTGCGCTAGTCGGCCCGAAACCTTCTCTCCCGCGCTGCATAGGCTGAAGGAATGCCTCAGCGTTTGCAGCCGCTAGAGGGCGCTCTTCTCCTCTCTTTGGGCCCCTTCAGCGCTTCCAGTGGAAATTTCCGAGGTGGGAAGGGCTTGGGGGTTCTCTGTATCTAGGGGCTCCCGATCCAGCCGATTCAACTAACTGTGGGTTGAAAATATTCGGGAAAAAACGGAAAGTTTCGAAAAGCGACAATTGAACTTGCCACACACCGGCAACCGCTTACATAGCATTCACGTTGCCTTGCATGCCGCGCGTCACCTAGAGATGATTTAAAGTACACAGGAGGACACAGCGAAAGAGAATGTGACAATGACTGTATGGGTATGTTTATGCATAAGTGGAAAATTGTGCTCTAGACTGGAATTCGACACAACATTGTAAAAACGACAACAACGTGGAAGAAAAGTATGTTTGTATGTAAAAAATAAAGTCCTATGTCATTTTGTATAAGAGGCATCAGCATCCATGGATTTTGGCATCTGTGGGGAGTCCTGGAACCAGTGCCCCATGCTTACCAAGGCATGACTGGAAGCCCAGGCTCCTTATCCCAGCCTGTCATGTCCCCACGTGGTGTGAATCCTGCCTGTCCCACACTCCCCTGGTCACTCTCCTCCAGCCCTGCCAGACTGCCCTCGTCTTCTGGAACAGGCCAAGCTGAATGCACGTCATGTCTGACCTCTAGGAATATCCGTTACTTTGTGAGCATGGCTCTGCTTCAGGAAGACGGGCTGCATTGTCACTAGAGAAGACGGGATGGAGGTTCCTTAAAAACCTACAAATGGACTTACCTGATGATCCAGCCTTCCCACGCCTGGGGATATGTCAAGAGAAAACTCTAACTCAAAAAGTCCCATGCACCTCAATGCTCACAGCAGCCCTATTTGTATTAGCCAGGACGTGGAACTAACCCCAACATCTAACGACTGGTGACTGGATAAAGAAGTCGTTGTCTTTTTATGCCGCGGAATACTACACAGCCGCGAAAAAGGATGGAACCATGCCATTTGCGGCAACATGGTTGGACACAGAGATAGTCATTCTGAGTGAAGTAAGCCAGAAGAGAGAAAAATGCCGCATGACACAACTTCCATGTGAAATCTAAGAAAAAAAGACAGAAATGATCTTAACTGCAAAAGACAAATAGAGCCACAGACATAGAGAAACAAACTTATGGTTACCAGGGAGGGACGGCGGTGGGAAGGGGTAAATATGGGCATCGGAAAATTGCCCGTCTTGGGGAGTGGTGGACATGTTAGCTCTCTTGATTGTGGCGATGGCTTTCTGGGTGTAGACATGTATGAAAATTGATCAAATACTACACGTGAGATGTGTCTAATTGACGGAACAGAACTCGTAGCCCTGTAAAGGTGTTTTAAAACAAAGAGATGGGCTGCATTGTGTCCTATGTTTCTATGTGTCTTCAGGGAGGTCTCAGGGGGGCGGTGCTGGCCTTCCTGCCAACACGATGACATGAAGCCCGAACAATCCCCCAATCGATGGGAAGAAGAGACGAGCCATGGTCACATCTGGACCCCAAGCTTACACGTGGTGCATGGGTGCCATTTATCGCCAATCCAGCGAGGTTCCGGCCAGAGCTAGAGGCCGGGGCAGCGAACCGGGAGCGGCACTAAGGAGCATCGTGGCGCAGAGGCTGGACTGGGGGCCCGCAGGCTCCTCCCAGGAGGAGCCTCAGGGTTTGGGAGGTGGCTAACGTGCCTGCTTCGTGTCACCAGCAAGTGATGCCACCCGTGGAAAATCAGCTGGAATCCTGAGCCGGGTCAGCCGTGGGTGATGCGGTAAAGGCTGCTTGCTAGCAGAGGGGACGCCAGACGGACGGTGAAGCAAGCAACAGGCTGCTGAGCTTCCGGCCTGTGTTTACCGTGCTTTCCGTGTCTCCCTGCATCTCAGGGTCACCCGGAGGAATTCGTGTGGAGTTTAGAGGCCGACGGCCTCTCGGTTCCTCATCAGCCTGGCAAGCCCCCCAGCCCTCTGCGGCCAGACCTCTGCGAGCGTCTTTCCCTTGTTCTAGCAAAACCCTCCCCACCCTCGCCTGCGGCGGGCTTTTGTTTTTTTAATTGATGGCAGTGAGGATACCTTACAGCCTCCTCCGGCCCTTCCTTAGGGCTTCTGCCCTTAGAGCACGGCAAGGGGCGGCCCCCCAACCCCCACCCCCGACACCCCCGCGCTGTCCTGGGTCCTGAACTACAGAGGGTCCCTCTGGCCCTGACACTCCCTCTGGCCACGCCCTCTACGGGGTGGAGTCAGCAGGGCCAAGGGGACACGCCCATTGGCTCCACCCCGTGCTCTGGAATCCCAGGACCCCGAATGCCCTGCCCCAGCAGCCCCTGACCCGCTTGTAGTTTCTGCACCGGCTCTCCCCGGAGTTCAGCATCCCAGGACTCACAGAGAGGCCAACGGGCAGCTGTTGGCATGGAGGTTACGGACAGAGCCCGGATGTGAGGTCTGAGTGTCCCCCTGTGCACATCCAAGGCCCCTTGGGGCATGGGATGGACCCAGCATTGGGAAGAAAAGGGTCAGGCTGGCGGTCAGAGACTGGGAATCGGCTCTCCCCGCACTGTCGCTTTCTTCGCAGGACTCCCCTGAGTCTGGGAATTCTAAAGTTGAGCCTGGACGTGTGTGGCACGTGGCAGTGACTTTGCGTGTGTGTGCGCGCGCCTGAGGACGTGTGTGGTTGTGTGTATGTTGTGGGGGTGTGTGTGGTCCATGACTCCGTGTGTGTGTGCGTGGGGATGTAGGCGGAGCAGAGTCAGTGTGTGTGCACGTGTGTTTGTGTGTACGTGCATGCATTAGTTTTAAGAATACTAGAAGCTGTCCTTCAGAAGTCTGCAGTAGTAAAAATTGTATGGTGTCCCTCACTGTATAATTCAAACTGAAAATAATCTTCAATCACCAGAAATGTAGTCCCCCCCAGATTCTGATTTTTCCCCCCCATACCGATTATGCCCTCATTGTACTGATGAGGAAACTAGCTTAGAGATGTTAAGTGGCTCAGCCCAGGGCATGGAGCTCGCGAGCCCAGGGCCAGGACGCAGTCCAAGCGGCGCGGCTCCAGAGGCCTGGAGCCCTGCTCACGACCGCGCGTGGCCTCTTGGCCGGGGGGGTGCGGGGGGGTGGGGGTGGGGTGGGGGTGGGGGGAAGAGATCCTGACGGGCCGGGGCCAGCGTGCAGGCTGCCCAAGCCGCGGACTCTGCAAGTCGGGTGGAGAGTACCTGACGGCAGACGAGGGTAAAGGACTGCTCAGAAATCAGATAGGTTCCTAGATCTTCGATGAGTAAGGAGGCTCAGTGCTCATCCTCGATCCCTTTGCTGGTGGCTAAAAGGGAGCAAGGCCCACGAGCGCGCTTCTGGGAGCGGCCTGCCAAAACCTGGAGCAGGGCTGCTCAGGACTGGCTCTGCAGCAGGAGCAGAGGGGGGCAATGTCGCCACCTGGTGGACATCCTTGGTAGTGGCAGTAGGAGGCCTAGCAGCCTGGGTATGGAGGCGGCAGGACGAGGTCCTAGTGGATGATCGTTTTCACATGGCTTAAAAAGCATTGCTTCATAGATTTTATCCACATTGGGGTCTATCCTACGATGGTAAATACGGTCTCCGTTACTCCATCTTAGCTGCATTGATTAATTTTTTTGAGGTTAGTTTTCTCTTCAATGATTTGGAAGCTATATTGTCTTCCAATTAAAATTCCCTCTAAGTTTTAATAAGTCATCTCTAAGTTCATAACTATATATATAATTGGACCAGTATTGCTATAACAGTCTCAAAAACGGGATAATCTATTAGATCTTGTTTCTCAATCATGATACATTTAGCATATTTTACCTCTCTGCTGTTCCCCATTGTGTGCGTGTGTGCGCGTGCGCGGGCTACAGTTCCTGCTTTTTAGACAGTTGCTTTCAGTTTGTTGCATTCGCAATGAAAATATAGGTATAAACATCTTGGATTTAATTGCTCGCTACCGCTATTTAATCCCATGTCTTTCCCATTTTTGAGTTATTTACTTCTTTCCCAATCAAATGGACTCATGATTGGCTAATTTTTTTCCAGCGGTAGACTTGGAACCCATACCAGTCTATACGCAGCTTTATGTTCTCCTCAGCAACACCTCTCAGCCTCAACACCCAACAACACTCTCCGTATCTAGGGCCCCAAGGCTTGTTTTAAAATGCGGCATTGTTTCTCATGTCCCCCCGCCCCCCTCCCGCCCCAAAAAGGAAGCAAGAATCTTCCTTGATTTAACGTGCTGCCTTTTTAGGACTGGCTAGTCTTGTCTGGTGAATGGATATTAAGAGAGATTTCCTTAAACTTCCTCCTGCTTCGTGCCATAACTCGACTTCATTGAGAAGCATGTTTTTCCCGTTTCTAAGACGGGCTTCCGCTTTGAACTGCTAAACCATCACGGCACACTTTTTCTCCATACTTATTCCTGGAAAACTGAGCTCTCTGCCGGAGTAAAGACGGTTCCCGTCAGAGAAGTGTGGCTCCCTGTCCCAAGGTCAAAGTGTAGAAGAAAGGGAAGATTCCTGTTTCCGAGGGTTCCATTTTGTCAGGTTAGAGATCTAGTCATCCGTGTGGCTGCGGTGGAATCTGCAGTATCTTGCCTCACAGTTTCCTTTTTCTGGCTTAGCAGGGGAGCCGCATTAGCTGAGGTCGCGGCGCTATGGCCCTTGTCAGGATCCCGGTGCTGAGGCAGCCCCTTCCCCCCACCCCCTCTCCTTGTCATTTTGATCGTGCAAACTGGGTGCCAGCTGTGTGAACCCTGCTCCTGGCCGCCAGGATTGCCCCCCCCTCCCCACGCGACGTGTCCCCAGTTCCTCGGCGTCCCTCACTGCAACCAGCTAGCTCCAGGAAGGGTGCGAGCTGGCTTCCGCTGTCGTCCTTCCTCCTTCCTGTCCAGGCGGGCCCTCCTTTTGCGCTAGTCGGCCCGAAACCTTCTCTCCCGCGCTGCATAGGCTGAAGGAATGCCTCAGCGTTTGCAGCCGCTAGAGGGCGCTCTTCTCCTCTCTTTGGGCCCCTTCAGCGCTTCCAGTGGAAATTTCCGAGGTGGGAAGGGCTTGGGGGTTCTCTGTATCTAGGGGCTCCCGATCCAGCCGATTCAACTAACTGTGGGTTGAAAATATTCGGGAAAAAACGGAAAGTTTCGAAAAGCGACAATTGAACTTGCCACACACCGGCAACCGCTTACATAGCATTCACGTTGCCTTGCATGCCGCGCGTCACCTAGAGATGATTTAAAGTACACAGGAGGACACAGCGAAAGAGAATGTGACAATGACTGTATGGGTATGTTTATGCATAAGTGGAAAATTGTGCTCTAGACTGGAATTCGACACAACATTGTAAAAACGACAACAACGTGGAAGAAAAGTATGTTTGTATGTAAAAAATAAAGTCCTATGTCATTTTGTATAAGAGGCATCAGCATCCATGGATTTTGGCATCTGTGGGGAGTCCTGGAACCAGTGCCCCATGCTTACCAAGGCATGACTGGAAGCCCAGGCTCCTTATCCCAGCCTGTCATGTCCCCACGTGGTGTGAATCCTGCCTGTCCCACACTCCCCTGGTCACTCTCCTCCAGCCCTGCCAGACTGCCCTCGTCTTCTGGAACAGGCCAAGCTGAATGCACGTCATGTCTGACCTCTAGGAATATCCGTTACTTTGTGAGCATGGCTCTGCTTCAGGAAGACGGGCTGCATTGTCACTAGAGAAGACGGGATGGAGGTTCCTTAAAAACCTACAAATGGACTTACCTGATGATCCAGCCTTCCCACGCCTGGGGATATGTCAAGAGAAAACTCTAACTCAAAAAGTCCCATGCACCTCAATGCTCACAGCAGCCCTATTTGTATTAGCCAGGACGTGGAACTAACCCCAACATCTAACGACTGGTGACTGGATAAAGAAGTCGTTGTCTTTTTATGCCGCGGAATACTACACAGCCGCGAAAAAGGATGGAACCATGCCATTTGCGGCAACATGGTTGGACACAGAGATAGTCATTCTGAGTGAAGTAAGCCAGAAGAGAGAAAAATGCCGCATGACACAACTTCCATGTGAAATCTAAGAAAAAAAGACAGAAATGATCTTAACTGCAAAAGACAAATAGAGCCACAGACATAGAGAAACAAACTTATGGTTACCAGGGAGGGACGGCGGTGGGAAGGGGTAAATATGGGCATCGGAAAATTGCCCGTCTTGGGGAGTGGTGGACATGTTAGCTCTCTTGATTGTGGCGATGGCTTTCTGGGTGTAGACATGTATGAAAATTGATCAAATACTACACGTGAGATGTGTCTAATTGACGGAACAGAACTCGTAGCCCTGTAAAGGTGTTTTAAAACAAAGAGATGGGCTGCATTGTGTCCTATGTTTCTATGTGTCTTCAGGGAGGTCTCAGGGGGGCGGTGCTGGCCTTCCTGCCAACACGATGACATGAAGCCCGAACAATCCCCCAATCGATGGGAAGAAGAGACGAGCCATGGTCACATCTGGACCCCAAGCTTACACGTGGTGCATGGGTGCCATTTATCGCCAATCCAGCGAGGTTCCGGCCAGAGCTAGAGGCCGGGGCAGCGAACCGGGAGCGGCACTAAGGAGCATCGTGGCGCAGAGGCTGGACTGGGGGCCCGCAGGCTCCTCCCAGGAGGAGCCTCAGGGTTTGGGAGGTGGCTAACGTGCCTGCTTCGTGTCACCAGCAAGTGATGCCACCCGTGGAAAATCAGCTGGAATCCTGAGCCGGGTCAGCCGTGGGTGATGCGGTAAAGGCTGCTTGCTAGCAGAGGGGACGCCAGACGGACGGTGAAGCAAGCAACAGGCTGCTGAGCTTCCGGCCTGTGTTTACCGTGCTTTCCGTGTCTCCCTGCATCTCAGGGTCACCCGGAGGAATTCGTGTGGAGTTTAGAGGCCGACGGCCTCTCGGTTCCTCATCAGCCTGGCAAGCCCCCCAGCCCTCTGCGGCCAGACCTCTGCGAGCGTCTTTCCCTTGTTCTAGCAAAACCCTCCCCACCCTCGCCTGCGGCGGGCTTTTGTTTTTTTAATTGATGGCAGTGAGGATACCTTACAGCCTCCTCCGGCCCTTCCTTAGGGCTTCTGCCCTTAGAGCACGGCAAGGGGCGGCCCCCCAACCCCCACCCCCGACACCCCCGCGCTGTCCTGGGTCCTGAACTACAGAGGGTCCCTCTGGCCCTGACACTCCCTCTGGCCACGCCCTCTACGGGGTGGAGTCAGCAGGGCCAAGGGGACACGCCCATTGGCTCCACCCCGTGCTCTGGAATCCCAGGACCCCGAATGCCCTGCCCCAGCAGCCCCTGTCCCGCTTGTAGTTTCTGCACCGGCTCTCCCCGGAGTTCAGCATCCCAGGACTCACAGAGAGGCCAACGGGCAGCTGTTGGCATGGAGGTTACGGACAGAGCCCGGATGTGAGGTCTGAGTGTCCCCCTGTGCACATCCAAGGCCCCTTGGGGCATGGGATGGACCCAGCATTGGGAAGAAAAGGGTCAGGCTGGCGGTCAGAGACTGGGAATCGGCTCTCCCCGCACTGTCGCTTTCTTCGCAGGACTCCCCTGAGTCTGGGAATTCTAAAGTTGAGCCTGGACGTGTGTGGCACGTGGCAGTGACTTTGCGTGTGTGTGCGCGCGCCTGAGGACGTGTGTGGTTGTGTGTATGTTGTGGGGGTGTGTGTGGTCCATGACTCCGTGTGTGTGTGCGTGGGGATGTAGGCGGAGCAGAGTCAGTGTGTGTGCACGTGTGTTTGTGTGTACGTGCATGCATTAGTTTTAAGAATACTAGAAGCTGTCCTTCAGAAGTCTGCAGTAGTAAAAATTGTATGGTGTCCCTCACTGTATAATTCAAACTGAAAATAATCTTCAATCACCAGAAATGTAGTCCCCCCCAGATTCTGATTTTTCCCCCCCATACCGATTATGCCCTCATTGTACTGATGAGGAAACTAGCTTAGAGATGTTAAGTGGCTCAGCCCAGGGCATGGAGCTCGCGAGCCCAGGGCCAGGACGCAGTCCAAGCGGCGCGGCTCCAGAGGCCTGGAGCCCTGCTCACGACCGCGCGTGGCCTCTTGGCCGGGGGGGTGCGGGGGGTGGGGGTGGGGTGGGGGTGGGGGGAAGAGATCCTGACGGGCCGGGGCCAGCGTGCAGGCTGCCCAAGCCGCGGACTCTGCAAGTCGGGTGGAGAGTACCTGACGGCAGACGAGGGTAAAGGACTGCTCAGAAATCAGATAGGTTCCTAGATCTTCGATGAGTAAGGAGGCTCAGTGCTCATCCTCGATCCCTTTGCTGGTGGCTAAAAGGGAGCAAGGCCCACGAGCGCGCTTCTGGGAGCGGCCTGCCAAAACCTGGAGCAGGGCTGCTCAGGACTGGCTCTGCAGCAGGAGCAGAGGGGGGCAATGTCGCCACCTGGTGGACATCCTTGGTAGTGGCAGTAGGAGGCCTAGCAGCCTGGGTATGGAGGCGGCAGGACGAGGTCCTAGTGGATGATCGTTTTCACATGGCTTAAAAAGCATTGCTTCATAGATTTTATCCACATTGGGGTCTATCCTACGATGGTAAATACGGTCTCCGTTACTCCATCTTAGCTGCATTGATTAATTTTTTTGAGGTTAGTTTTCTCTTCAATGATTTGGAAGCTATATTGTCTTCCAATTAAAATTCCCTCTAAGTTTTAATAAGTCATCTCTAAGTTCATAACTATATATATAATTGGACCAGTATTGCTATAACAGTCTCAAAAACGGGATAATCTATTAGATCTTGTTTCTCAATCATGATACATTTAGCATATTTTACCTCTCTGCTGTTCCCCATTGTGTGCGTGTGTGCGCGTGCGCGGGCTACAGTTCCTGCTTTTTAGACAGTTGCTTTCAGTTTGTTGCATTCGCAATGAAAATATAGGTATAAACATCTTGGATTTAATTGCTCGCTACCGCTATTTAATCCCATGTCTTTCCCATTTTTGAGTTATTTACTTCTTTCCCAATCAAATGGACTCATGATTGGCTAATTTTTTTCCAGCGGTAGACTTGGAACCCATACCAGTCTATACGCAGCTTTATGTTCTCCTCAGCAACACCTCTCAGCCTCAACACCCAACAACACTCTCCGTATCTAGGGCCCCAAGGCTTGTTTTAAAATGCGGCATTGTTTCTCATGTCCCCCCGCCCCCCTCCCGCCCCAAAAAGGAAGCAAGAATCTTCCTTGATTTAACGTGCTGCCTTTTTAGGACTGGCTAGTCTTGTCTGGTGAATGGATATTAAGAGAGATTTCCTTAAACTTCCTCCTGCTTCGTGCCATAACTCGACTTCATTGAGAAGCATGTTTTTCCCGTTTCTAAGACGGGCTTCCGCTTTGAACTGCTAAACCATCACGGCACACTTTTTCTCCATACTTATTCCTGGAAAACTGAGCTCTCTGCCGGAGTAAAGACGGTTCCCGTCAGAGAAGTGTGGCTCCCTGTCCCAAGGTCAAAGTGTAGAAGAAAGGGAAGATTCCTGTTTCCGAGGGTTCCATTTTGTCAGGTTAGAGATCTAGTCATCCGTGTGGCTGCGGTGGAATCTGCAGTATCTTGCCTCACAGTTTCCTTTTTCTGGCTTAGCAGGGGAGCCGCATTAGCTGAGGTCGCGGCGCTATGGCCCTTGTCAGGATCCCGGTGCTGAGGCAGCCCCTTCCCCCCACCCCCTCTCCTTGTCATTTTGATCGTGCAAACTGGGTGCCAGCTGTGTGAACCCTGCTCCTGGCCGCCAGGATTGCCCCCCCCTCCCCACGCGACGTGTCCCCAGTTCCTCGGCGTCCCTCACTGCAACCAGCTAGCTCCAGGAAGGGTGCGAGCTGGCTTCCGCTGTCGTCCTTCCTCCTTCCTGTCCAGGCGGGCCCTCCTTTTGCGCTAGTCGGCCCGAAACCTTCTCTCCCGCGCTGCATAGGCTGAAGGAATGCCTCAGCGTTTGCAGCCGCTAGAGGGCGCTCTTCTCCTCTCTTTGGGCCCCTTCAGCGCTTCCAGTGGAAATTTCCGAGGTGGGAAGGGCTTGGGGGTTCTCTGTATCTAGGGGCTCCCGATCCAGCCGATTCAACTAACTGTGGGTTGAAAATATTCGGGAAAAAACGGAAAGTTTCGAAAAGCGACAATTGAACTTGCCACACACCGGCAACCGCTTACATAGCATTCACGTTGCCTTGCATGCCGCGCGTCACCTAGAGATGATTTAAAGTACACAGGAGGACACAGCGAAAGAGAATGTGACAATGACTGTATGGGTATGTTTATGCATAAGTGGAAAATTGTGCTCTAGACTGGAATTCGACACAACATTGTAAAAACGACAACAACGTGGAAGAAAAGTATGTTTGTATGTAAAAAATAAAGTCCTATGTCATTTTGTATAAGAGGCATCAGCATCCATGGATTTTGGCATCTGTGGGGAGTCCTGGAACCAGTGCCCCATGCTTACCAAGGCATGACTGGAAGCCCAGGCTCCTTATCCCAGCCTGTCATGTCCCCACGTGGTGTGAATCCTGCCTGTCCCACACTCCCCTGGTCACTCTCCTCCAGCCCTGCCAGACTGCCCTCGTCTTCTGGAACAGGCCAAGCTGAATGCACGTCATGTCTGACCTCTAGGAATATCCGTTACTTTGTGAGCATGGCTCTGCTTCAGGAAGACGGGCTGCATTGTCACTAGAGAAGACGGGATGGAGGTTCCTTAAAAACCTACAAATGGACTTACCTGATGATCCAGCCTTCCCACGCCTGGGGATATGTCAAGAGAAAACTCTAACTCAAAAAGTCCCATGCACCTCAATGCTCACAGCAGCCCTATTTGTATTAGCCAGGACGTGGAACTAACCCCAACATCTAACGACTGGTGACTGGATAAAGAAGTCGTTGTCTTTTTATGCCGCGGAATACTACACAGCCGCGAAAAAGGATGGAACCATGCCATTTGCGGCAACATGGTTGGACACAGAGATAGTCATTCTGAGTGAAGTAAGCCAGAAGAGAGAAAAATGCCGCATGACACAACTTCCATGTGAAATCTAAGAAAAAAAGACAGAAATGATCTTAACTGCAAAAGACAAATAGAGCCACAGACATAGAGAAACAAACTTATGGTTACCAGGGAGGGACGGCGGTGGGAAGGGGTAAATATGGGCATCGGAAAATTGCCCGTCTTGGGGAGTGGTGGACATGTTAGCTCTCTTGATTGTGGCGATGGCTTTCTGGGTGTAGACATGCATGAAAATTGATCAAATACTACCCGTGAGATGTGTCTAATTGACGGAACAGAACTCGTAGCCCTGTAAAGGTGTTTTAAAACAAAGAGATGGGCTGCATTGTGTCCTATGTTTCTATGTGTCTTCAGGGAGGTCTCAGGGGGGCGGTGCTGGCCTTCCTGCCAACACGATGACATGAAGCCCGAACAATCCCCCAATCGATGGGAAGAAGAGACGAGCCATGGTCACATCTGGACCCCAAGCTTACACGTGGTGCATGGGTGCCATTTATCGCCAATCCAGCGAGGTTCCGGCCAGAGCTAGAGGCCGGGGCAGCGAACCGGGAGCGGCACTAAGGAGCATCGTGGCGCAGAGGCTGGACTGGGGGCCCGCAGGCTCCTCCCAGGAGGAGCCTCAGGGTTTGGGAGGTGGCTAACGTGCCTGCTTCGTGTCACCAGCAAGTGATGCCACCCGTGGAAAATCAGCTGGAATCCTGAGCCGGGTCAGCCGTGGGTGATGCGGTAAAGGCTGCTTGCTAGCAGAGGGGACGCCAGACGGACGGTGAAGCAAGCAACAGGCTGCTGAGCTTCCGGCCTGTGTTTACCGTGCTTTCCGTGTCTCCCTGCATCTCAGGGTCACCCGGAGGAATTCGTGTGGAGTTTAGAGGCCGACGGCCTCTCGGTTCCTCATCAGCCTGGCAAGCCCCCCAGCCCTCTGCGGCCAGACCTCTGCGAGCGTCTTTCCCTTGTTCTAGCAAAACCCTCCCCACCCTCGCCTGCGGCGGGCTTTTGTTTTTTTAATTGATGGCAGTGAGGATACCTTACAGCCTCCTCCGGCCCTTCCTTAGGGCTTCTGCCCTTAGAGCACGGCAAGGGGCGGCCCCCCAACCCCCACCCCCGACACCCCCGCGCTGTCCTGGGTCCTGAACTACAGAGGGTCCCTCTGGCCCTGACACTCCCTCTGGCCACGCCCTCTACGGGGTGGAGTCAGCAGGGCCAAGGGGACACGCCCATTGGCTCCACCCCGTGCTCTGGAATCCCAGGACCCCGAATGCCCTGCCCCAGCAGCCCCTGTCCCGCTTGTAGTTTCTGCACCGGCTCTCCCCGGAGTTCAGCATCCCAGGACTCACAGAGAGGCCAACGGGCAGCTGTTGGCATGGAGGTTACGGACAGAGCCCGGATGTGAGGTCTGAGTGTCCCCCTGTGCACATCCAAGGCCCCTTGGGGCATGGGATGGACCCAGCATTGGGAAGAAAAGGGTCAGGCTGGCGGTCAGAGACTGGGAATCGGCTCTCCCCGCACTGTCGCTTTCTTCGCAGGACTCCCCTGAGTCTGGGAATTCTAAAGTTGAGCCTGGACGTGTGTGGCACGTGGCAGTGACTTTGCGTGTGTGTGCGCGCGCCTGAGGACGTGTGTGGTTGTGTGTATGTTGTGGGGGTGTGTGTGGTCCATGACTCCGTGTGTGTGTGCGTGGGGATGTAGGCGGAGCAGAGTCAGTGTGTGTGCACGTGTGTTTGTGTGTACGTGCATGCATTAGTTTTAAGAATACTAGAAGCTGTCCTTCAGAAGTCTGCAGTAGTAAAAATTGTATGGTGTCCCTCACTGTATAATTCAAACTGAAAATAATCTTCAATCACCAGAAATGTAGTCCCCCCCAGATTCTGATTTTTCCCCCCCATACCGATTATGCCCTCATTGTACTGATGAGGAAACTAGCTTAGAGATGTTAAGTGGCTCAGCCCAGGGCATGGAGCTCGCGAGCCCAGGGCCAGGACGCAGTCCAAGCGGCGCGGCTCCAGAGGCCTGGAGCCCTGCTCACGACCGCGCGTGGCCTCTTGGCCGGGGGGGTGCGGGGGGTGGGGGTGGGGTGGGGGTGGGGGGAAGAGATCCTGACGGGCCGGGGCCAGCGTGCAGGCTGCCCAAGCCGCGGACTCTGCAAGTCGGGTGGAGAGTACCTGACGGCAGACGAGGGTAAAGGACTGCTCAGAAATCAGATAGGTTCCTAGATCTTCGATGAGTAAGGAGGCTCAGTGCTCATCCTCGATCCCTTTGCTGGTGGCTAAAAGGGAGCAAGGCCCACGAGCGCGCTTCTGGGAGCGGCCTGCCAAAACCTGGAGCAGGGCTGCTCAGGACTGGCTCTGCAGCAGGAGCAGAGGGGGGCAATGTCGCCACCTGGTGGACATCCTTGGTAGTGGCAGTAGGAGGCCTAGCAGCCTGGGTATGGAGGCGGCAGGACGAGGTCCTAGTGGATGATCGTTTTCACATGGCTTAAAAAGCATTGCTTCATAGATTTTATCCACATTGGGGTCTATCCTACGATGGTAAATACGGTCTCCGTTACTCCATCTTAGCTGCATTGATTAATTTTTTTGAGGTTAGTTTTCTCTTCAATGATTTGGAAGCTATATTGTCTTCCAATTAAAATTCCCTCTAAGTTTTAATAAGTCATCTCTAAGTTCATAACTATATATATAATTGGACCAGTATTGCTATAACAGTCTCAAAAACGGGATAATCTATTAGATCTTGTTTCTCAATCATGATACATTTAGCATATTTTACCTCTCTGCTGTTCCCCATTGTGTGCGTGTGTGCGCGTGCGCGGGCTACAGTTCCTGCTTTTTAGACAGTTGCTTTCAGTTTGTTGCATTCGCAATGAAAATATAGGTATAAACATCTTGGATTTAATTGCTCGCTACCGCTATTTAATCCCATGTCTTTCCCATTTTTGAGTTATTTACTTCTTTCCCAATCAAATGGACTCATGATTGGCTAATTTTTTTCCAGCGGTAGACTTGGAACCCATACCAGTCTATACGCAGCTTTATGTTCTCCTCAGCAACACCTCTCAGCCTCAACACCCAACAACACTCTCCGTATCTAGGGCCCCAAGGCTTGTTTTAAAATGCGGCATTGTTTCTCATGTCCCCCCGCCCCCCTCCCGCCCCAAAAAGGAAGCAAGAATCTTCCTTGATTTAACGTGCTGCCTTTTTAGGACTGGCTAGTCTTGTCTGGTGAATGGATATTAAGAGAGATTTCCTTAAACTTCCTCCTGCTTCGTGCCATAACTCGACTTCATTGAGAAGCATGTTTTTCCCGTTTCTAAGACGGGCTTCCGCTTTGAACTGCTAAACCATCACGGCACACTTTTTCTCCATACTTATTCCTGGAAAACTGAGCTCTCTGCCGGAGTAAAGACGGTTCCCGTCAGAGAAGTGTGGCTCCCTGTCCCAAGGTCAAAGTGTAGAAGAAAGGGAAGATTCCTGTTTCCGAGGGTTCCATTTTGTCAGGTTAGAGATCTAGTCATCCGTGTGGCTGCGGTGGAATCTGCAGTATCTTGCCTCACAGTTTCCTTTTTCTGGCTTAGCAGGGGAGCCGCATTAGCTGAGGTCGCGGCGCTATGGCCCTTGTCAGGATCCCGGTGCTGAGGCAGCCCCTTCCCCCCACCCCCTCTCCTTGTCATTTTGATCGTGCAAACTGGGTGCCAGCTGTGTGAACCCTGCTCCTGGCCGCCAGGATTGCCCCCCCCCTCCCCACGCGACGTGTCCCCAGTTCCTCGGCGTCCCTCACTGCAACCAGCTAGCTCCAGGAAGGGTGCGAGCTGGCTTCCGCTGTCGTCCTTCCTCCTTCCTGTCCAGGCGGGCCCTCCTTTTGCGCTAGTCGGCCCGAAACCTTCTCTCCCGCGCTGCATAGGCTGAAGGAATGCCTCAGCGTTTGCAGCCGCT
The DNA here is from genome assembly GCF_048564905.1 of Vicugna pacos. Classification (NCBI taxonomy): domain Eukaryota; kingdom Metazoa; phylum Chordata; class Mammalia; order Artiodactyla; family Camelidae; genus Vicugna; species Vicugna pacos. The sequence continues at coordinate 258,567 of NW_027328761.1, forward strand.
AGAGGGCGCTCTTCTCCTCTCTTTGGGCCCCTTCAGCGCTTCCAGTGGAAATTTCCGAGGTGGGAAGGGCTTGGGGGTTCTCTGTATCTAGGGGCTCCCGATCCAGCCGATTCAACTAACTGTGGGTTGAAAATATTCGGGAAAAAACGGAAAGTTTCGAAAAGCGACAATTGAACTTGCCACACACCGGCAACCGCTTACATAGCATTCACGTTGCCTTGCATGCCGCGCGTCACCTAGAGATGATTTAAAGTACACAGGAGGACACAGCGAAAGAGAATGTGACAATGACTGTATGGGTATGTTTATGCATAAGTGGAAAATTGTGCTCTAGACTGGAATTCGACACAACATTGTAAAAACGACAACAACGTGGAAGAAAAGTATGTTTGTATGTAAAAAATAAAGTCCTATGTCATTTTGTATAAGAGGCATCAGCATCCATGGATTTTGGCATCTGTGGGGAGTCCTGGAACCAGTGCCCCATGCTTACCAAGGCATGACTGGAAGCCCAGGCTCCTTATCCCAGCCTGTCATGTCCCCACGTGGTGTGAATCCTGCCTGTCCCACACTCCCCTGGTCACTCTCCTCCAGCCCTGCCAGACTGCCCTCTTCTTCTGGAACAGGCCAAGCTGAATGCACGTCATGTCTGACCTCTAGGAATATCCGTTACTTTGTGAGCATGGCTCTGCTTCAGGAAGACGGGCTGCATTGTCACTAGAGAAGACGGGATGGAGGTTCCTTAAAAACCTACAAATGGACTTACCTGATGATCCAGCCTTCCCACGCCTGGGGATATGTCAAGAGAAAACTCTAACTCAAAAAGTCCCATGCACCTCAATGCTCACAGCAGCCCTATTTGTATTAGCCAGGACGTGGAACTAACCCCAACATCTAACGACTGGTGACTGGATAAAGAAGTCGTTGTCTTTTTATGCCGCGGAATACTACACAGCCGCGAAAAAGGATGGAACCATGCCATTTGCGGCAACATGGTTGGACACAGAGATAGTCATTCTGAGTGAAGTAAGCCAGAAGAGAGAAAAATGCCGCATGACACAACTTCCATGTGAAATCTAAGAAAAAAAGACAGAAATGATCTTAACTGCAAAAGACAAATAGAGCCACAGACATAGAGAAACAAACTTATGGTTACCAGGGAGGGACGGCGGTGGGAAGGGGTAAATATGGGCATCGGAAAATTGCCCGTCTTGGGGAGTGGTGGACATGTTAGCTCTCTTGATTGTGGCGATGGCTTTCTGGGTGTAGACATGCATGAAAATTGATCAAATACTACCCGTGAGATGTGTCTAATTGACGGAACAGAACTCGTAGCCCTGTAAAGGTGTTTTAAAACAAAGAGATGGGCTGCATTGTGTCCTATGTTTCTATGTGTCTTCAGGGAGGTCTCAGGGGGGCGGTGCTGGCCTTCCTGCCAACACGATGACATGAAGCCCGAACAATCCCCCAATCGATGGGAAGAAGAGACGAGCCATGGTCACATCTGGACCCCAAGCTTACACGTGGTGCATGGGTGCCATTTATCGCCAATCCAGCGAGGTTCCGGCCAGAGCTAGAGGCCGGGGCAGCGAACCGGGAGCGGCACTAAGGAGCATCGTGGCGCAGAGGCTGGACTGGGGGCCCGCAGGCTCCTCCCAGGAGGAGCCTCAGGGTTTGGGAGGTGGCTAACGTGCCTGCTTCGTGTCACCAGCAAGTGATGCCACCCGTGGAAAATCAGCTGGAATCCTGAGCCGGGTCAGCCGTGGGTGATGCGGTAAAGGCTGCTTGCTAGCAGAGGGGACGCCAGACGGACGGTGAAGCAAGCAACAGGCTGCTGAGCTTCCGGCCTGTGTTTACCGTGCTTTCCGTGTCTCCCTGCATCTCAGGGTCACCCGGAGGAATTCGTGTGGAGTTTAGAGGCCGACGGCCTCTCGGTTCCTCATCAGCCTGGCAAGCCCCCCAGCCCTCTGCGGCCAGACCTCTGCGAGCGTCTTTCCCTTGTTCTAGCAAAACCCTCCCCACCCTCGCCTGCGGCGGGCTTTTGTTTTTTTAATTGATGGCAGTGAGGATACCTTACAGCCTCCTCCGGCCCTTCCTTAGGGCTTCTGCCCTTAGAGCACGGCAAGGGGCGGCCCCCCAACCCCCACCCCCGACACCCCCGCGCTGTCCTGGGTCCTGAACTACAGAGGGTCCCTCTGGCCCTGACACTCCCTCTGGCCACGCCCTCTACGGGGTGGAGTCAGCAGGGCCAAGGGGACACGCCCATTGGCTCCACCCCGTGCTCTGGAATCCCAGGACCCCGAATGCCCTGCCCCAGCAGCCCCTGTCCCGCTTGTAGTTTCTGCACCGGCTCTCCCCGGAGTTCAGCATCCCAGGACTCACAGAGAGGCCAACGGGCAGCTGTTGGCATGGAGGTTACGGACAGAGCCCGGATGTGAGGTCTGAGTGTCCCCCTGTGCACATCCAAGGCCCCTTGGGGCATGGGATGGACCCAGCATTGGGAAGAAAAGGGTCAGGCTGGCGGTCAGAGACTGGGAATCGGCTCTCCCCGCACTGTCGCTTTCTTCGCAGGACTCCCCTGAGTCTGGGAATTCTAAAGTTGAGCCTGGACGTGTGTGGCACGTGGCAGTGACTTTGCGTGTGTGTGCGCGCGCCTGAGGACGTGTGTGGTTGTGTGTATGTTGTGGGGGTGTGTGTGGTCCATGACTCCGTGTGTGTGTGCGTGGGGATGTAGGCGGAGCAGAGTCAGTGTGTGTGCACGTGTGTTTGTGTGTACGTGCATGCATTAGTTTTAAGAATACTAGAAGCTGTCCTTCAGAAGTCTGCAGTAGTAAAAATTGTATGGTGTCCCTCACTGTATAATTCAAACTGAAAATAATCTTCAATCACCAGAAATGTAGTCCCCCCCAGATTTTGATTTTTCCCCCCCATACCGATTATGCCCTCATTGTACTGATGAGGAAACTAGCTTAGAGATGTTAAGTGGCTCAGCCCAGGGCATGGAGCTCGCGAGCCCAGGGCCAGGACGCAGTCCAAGCGGCGCGGCTCCAGAGGCCTGGAGCCCTGCTCACGACCGCGCGTGGCCTCTTGGCCGGGGGGGTGCGGGGGGTGGGGGTGGGGTGGGGGTGGGGGGAAGAGATCCTGACGGGCCGGGGCCAGCGTGCAGGCTGCCCAAGCCGCGGACTCTGCAAGTCGGGTGGAGAGTACCTGACGGCAGACGAGGGTAAAGGACTGCTCAGAAATCAGATAGGTTCCTAGATCTTCGATGAGTAAGGAGGCTCAGTGCTCATCCTCGATCCCTTTGCTGGTGGCTAAAAGGGAGCAAGGCCCACGAGCGCGCTTCTGGGAGCGGCCTGCCAAAACCTGGAGCAGGGCTGCTCAGGACTGGCTCTGCAGCAGGAGCAGAGGGGGGCAATGTCGCCACCTGGTGGACATCCTTGGTAGTGGCAGTAGGAGGCCTAGCAGCCTGGGTATGGAGGCGGCAGGACGAGGTCCTAGTGGATGATCGTTTTCACATGGCTTAAAAAGCATTGCTTCATAGATTTTATCCACATTGGGGTCTATCCTACGATGGTAAATACGGTCTCCGTTACTCCATCTTAGCTGCATTGATTAATTTTTTTGAGGTTAGTTTTCTCTTCAATGATTTGGAAGCTATATTGTCTTCCAATTAAAATTCCCTCTAAGTTTTAATAAGTCATCTCTAAGTTCATAACTATATATATAATTGGACCAGTATTGCTATAACAGTCTCAAAAACGGGATAATCTATTAGATCTTGTTTCTCAATCATGATACATTTAGCATATTTTACCTCTCTGCTGTTCCCCATTGTGTGCGTGTGTGCGCGTGCGCGGGCTACAGTTCCTGCTTTTTAGACAGTTGCTTTCAGTTTGTTGCATTCGCAATGAAAATATAGGTATAAACATCTTGGATTTAATTGCTCGCTACCGCTATTTAATCCCATGTCTTTCCCATTTTTGAGTTATTTACTTCTTTCCCAATCAAATGGACTCATGATTGGCTAATTTTTTTCCAGCGGTAGACTTGGAACCCATACCAGTCTATACGCAGCTTTATGTTCTCCTCAGCAACACCTCTCAGCCTCAACACCCAACAACACTCTCCGTATCTAGGGCCCCAAGGCTTGTTTTAAAATGCGGCATTGTTTCTCATGTCCCCCCGCCCCCCTCCCGCCCCAAAAAGGAAGCAAGAATCTTCCTTGATTTAACGTGCTGCCTTTTTAGGACTGGCTAGTCTTGTCTGGTGAATGGATATTAAGAGAGATTTCCTTAAACTTCCTCCTGCTTCGTGCCATAACTCGACTTCATTGAGAAGCATGTTTTTCCCGTTTCTAAGACGGGCTTCCGCTTTGAACTGCTAAACCATCACGGCACACTTTTTCTCCATACTTATTCCTGGAAAACTGAGCTCTCTGCCGGAGTAAAGACGGTTCCCGTCAGAGAAGTGTGGCTCCCTGTCCCAAGGTCAAAGTGTAGAAGAAAGGGAAGATTCCTGTTTCCGAGGGTTCCATTTTGTCAGGTTAGAGATCTAGTCATCCGTGTGGCTGCGGTGGAATCTGCAGTATCTTGCCTCACAGTTTCCTTTTTCTGGCTTAGCAGGGGAGCCGCATTAGCTGAGGTCGCGGCGCTATGGCCCTTGTCAGGATCCCGGTGCTGAGGCAGCCCCTTCCCCCCACCCCCTCTCCTTGTCATTTTGATCGTGCAAACTGGGTGCCAGCTGTGTGAACCCTGCTCCTGGCCGCCAGGATTGCCCCCCCCCTCCCCACGCGACGTGTCCCCAGTTCCTCGGCGTCCCTCACTGCAACCAGCTAGCTCCAGGAAGGGTGCGAGCTGGCTTCCGCTGTCGTCCTTCCTCCTTCCTGTCCAGGCGGGCCCTCCTTTTGCGCTAGTCGGCCCGAAACCTTCTCTCCCGCGCTGCATAGGCTGAAGGAATGCCTCAGCGTTTGCAGCCGCTAGAGGGCGCTCTTCTCCTCTCTTTGGGCCCCTTCAGCGCTTCCAGTGGAAATTTCCGAGGTGGGAAGGGCTTGGGGGTTCTCTGTATCTAGGGGCTCCCGATCCAGCCGATTCAACTAACTGTGGGTTGAAAATATTCGGGAAAAAACGGAAAGTTTCGAAAAGCGACAATTGAACTTGCCACACACCGGCAACCGCTTACATAGCATTCACGTTGCCTTGCATGCCGCGCGTCACCTAGAGATGATTTAAAGTACACAGGAGGACACAGCGAAAGAGAATGTGACAATGACTGTATGGGTATGTTTATGCATAAGTGGAAAATTGTGCTCTAGACTGGAATTCGACACAACATTGTAAAAACGACAACAACGTGGAAGAAAAGTATGTTTGTATGTAAAAAATAAAGTCCTATGTCATTTTGTATAAGAGGCATCAGCATCCATGGATTTTGGCATCTGTGGGGAGTCCTGGAACCAGTGCCCCATGCTTACCAAGGCATGACTGGAAGCCCAGGCTCCTTATCCCAGCCTGTCATGTCCCCACGTGGTGTGAATCCTGCCTGTCCCACACTCCCCTGGTCACTCTCCTCCAGCCCTGCCAGACTGCCCTCTTCTTCTGGAACAGGCCAAGCTGAATGCACGTCATGTCTGACCTCTAGGAATATCCGTTACTTTGTGAGCATGGCTCTGCTTCAGGAAGACGGGCTGCATTGTCACTAGAGAAGACGGGATGGAGGTTCCTTAAAAACCTACAAATGGACTTACCTGATGATCCAGCCTTCCCACGCCTGGGGATATGTCAAGAGAAAACTCTAACTCAAAAAGTCCCATGCACCTCAATGCTCACAGCAGCCCTATTTGTATTAGCCAGGACGTGGAACTAACCCCAACATCTAACGACTGGTGACTGGATAAAGAAGTCGTTGTCTTTTTATGCCGCGGAATACTACACAGCCGCGAAAAAGGATGGAACCATGCCATTTGCGGCAACATGGTTGGACACAGAGATAGTCATTCTGAGTGAAGTAAGCCAGAAGAGAGAAAAATGCCGCATGACACAACTTCCATGTGAAATCTAAGAAAAAAAGACAGAAATGATCTTAACTGCAAAAGACAAATAGAGCCACAGACATAGAGAAACAAACTTATGGTTACCAGGGAGGGACGGCGGTGGGAAGGGGTAAATATGGGCATCGGAAAATTGCCCGTCTTGGGGAGTGGTGGACATGTTAGCTCTCTTGATTGTGGCGATGGCTTTCTGGGTGTAGACATGCATGAAAATTGATCAAATACTACACGTGAGATGTGTCTAATTGACGGAACAGAACTCGTAGCCCTGTAAAGGTGTTTTAAAACAAAGAGATGGGCTGCATTGTGTCCTATGTTTCTATGTGTCTTCAGGGAGGTCTCAGGGGGGCGGTGCTGGCCTTCCTGCCAACACGATGACATGAAGCCCGAACAATCCCCCAATCGATGGGAAGAAGAGACGAGCCATGGTCACATCTGGACCCCAAGCTTACACGTGGTGCATGGGTGCCATTTATCGCCAATCCAGCGAGGTTCCGGCCAGAGCTAGAGGCCGGGGCAGCGAACCGGGAGCGGCACTAAGGAGCATCGTGGCGCAGAGGCTGGACTGGGGGCCCGCAGGCTCCTCCCAGGAGGAGCCTCAGGGTTTGGGAGGTGGCTAACGTGCCTGCTTCGTGTCACCAGCAAGTGATGCCACCCGTGGAAAATCAGCTGGAATCCTGAGCCGGGTCAGCCGTGGGTGATGCGGTAAAGGCTGCTTGCTAGCAGAGGGGACGCCAGACGGACGGTGAAGCAAGCAACAGGCTGCTGAGCTTCCGGCCTGTGTTTACCGTGCTTTCCGTGTCTCCCTGCATCTCAGGGTCACCCGGAGGAATTCGTGTGGAGTTTAGAGGCCGACGGCCTCTCGGTTCCTCATCAGCCTGGCAAGCCCCCCAGCCCTCTGCGGCCAGACCTCTGCGAGCGTCTTTCCCTTGTTCTAGCAAAACCCTCCCCACCCTCGCCTGCGGCGGGCTTTTGTTTTTTTAATTGATGGCAGTGAGGATACCTTACAGCCTCCTCCGGCCCTTCCTTAGGGCTTCTGCCCTTAGAGCACGGCAAGGGGCGGCCCCCCAACCCCCACCCCCGACACCCCCGCGCTGTCCTGGGTCCTGAACTACAGAGGGTCCCTCTGGCCCTGACACTCCCTCTGGCCACGCCCTCTACGGGGTGGAGTCAGCAGGGCCAAGGGGACACGCCCATTGGCTCCACCCCGTGCTCTGGAATCCCAGGACCCCGAATGCCCTGCCCCAGCAGCCCCTGTCCCGCTTGTAGTTTCTGCACCGGCTCTCCCCGGAGTTCAGCATCCCAGGACTCACAGAGAGGCCAACGGGCAGCTGTTGGCATGGAGGTTACGGACAGAGCCCGGATGTGAGGTCTGAGTGTCCCCCTGTGCACATCCAAGGCCCCTTGGGGCATGGGATGGACCCAGCATTGGGAAGAAAAGGGTCAGGCTGGCGGTCAGAGACTGGGAATCGGCTCTCCCCGCACTGTCGCTTTCTTCGCAGGACTCCCCTGAGTCTGGGAATTCTAAAGTTGAGCCTGGACGTGTGTGGCACGTGGCAGTGACTTTGCGTGTGTGTGCGCGCGCCTGAGGACGTGTGTGGTTGTGTGTATGTTGTGGGGGTGTGTGTGGTCCATGACTCCGTGTGTGTGTGCGTGGGGATGTAGGCGGAGCAGAGTCAGTGTGTGTGCACGTGTGTTTGTGTGTACGTGCATGCATTAGTTTTAAGAATACTAGAAGCTGTCCTTCAGAAGTCTGCAGTAGTAAAAATTGTATGGTGTCCCTCACTGTATAATTCAAACTGAAAATAATCTTCAATCACCAGAAATGTAGTCCCCCCCAGATTCTGATTTTTCCCCCCCATACCGATTATGCCCTCATTGTACTGATGAGGAAACTAGCTTAGAGATGTTAAGTGGCTCAGCCCAGGGCATGGAGCTCGCGAGCCCAGGGCCAGGACGCAGTCCAAGCGGCGCGGCTCCAGAGGCCTGGAGCCCTGCTCACGACCGCGCGTGGCCTCTTGGCCGGGGGGGTGCGGGGGGTGGGGGTGGGGTGGGGGTGGGGGGAAGAGATCCTGACGGGCCGGGGCCAGCGTGCAGGCTGCCCAAGCCACGGACTCTGCAAGTCGGGTGGAGAGTACCTGACGGCAGACGAGGGTAAAGGACTGCTCAGAAATCAGATAGGTTCCTAGATCTTCGATGAGTAAGGAGGCTCAGTGCTCATCCTCGATCCCTTTGCTGGTGGCTAAAAGGGAGCAAGGCCCACGAGCGCGCTTCTGGGAGCGGCCTGCCAAAACCTGGAGCAGGGCTGCTCAGGACTGGCTCTGCAGCAGGAGCAGAGGGGGGCAATGTCGCCACCTGGTGGACATCCTTGGTAGTGGCAGTAGGAGGCCTAGCAGCCTGGGTATGGAGGCGGCAGGACGAGGTCCTAGTGGATGATCGTTTTCACATGGCTTAAAAAGCATTGCTTCATAGATTTTATCCACATTGGGGTCTATCCTACGATGGTAAATACGGTCTCCGTTACTCCATCTTAGCTGCATTGATTAATTTTTTTGAGGTTAGTTTTCTCTTCAATGATTTGGAAGCTATATTGTCTTCCAATTAAAATTCCCTCTAAGTTTTAATAAGTCATCTCTAAGTTCATAACTATATATATAATTGGACCAGTATTGCTATAACAGTCTCAAAAACGGGATAATCTATTAGATCTTGTTTCTCAATCATGATACATTTAGCATATTTTACCTCTCTGCTGTTCCCCATTGTGTGCGTGTGTGCGCGTGCGCGGGCTACAGTTCCTGCTTTTTAGACAGTTGCTTTCAGTTTGTTGCATTCGCAATGAAAATATAGGTATAAACATCTTGGATTTAATTGCTCGCTACCGCTATTTAATCCCATGTCTTTCCCATTTTTGAGTTATTTACTTCTTTCCCAATCAAATGGACTCATGATTGGCTAATTTTTTTCCAGCGGTAGACTTGGAACCCATACCAGTCTATACGCAGCTTTATGTTCTCCTCAGCAACACCTCTCAGCCTCAACACCCAACAACACTCTCCGTATCTAGGGCCCCAAGGCTTGTTTTAAAATGCGGCATTGTTTCTCATGTCCCCCCGCCCCCCTCCCGCCCCAAAAAGGAAGCAAGAATCTTCCTTGATTTAACGTGCTGCCTTTTTAGGACTGGCTAGTCTTGTCTGGTGAATGGATATTAAGAGAGATTTCCTTAAACTTCCTCCTGCTTCGTGCCATAACTCGACTTCATTGAGAAGCATGTTTTTCCCGTTTCTAAGACGGGCTTCCGCTTTGAACTGCTAAACCATCACGGCACACTTTTTCTCCATACTTATTCCTGGAAAACTGAGCTCTCTGCCGGAGTAAAGACGGTTCCCGTCAGAGAAGTGTGGCTCCCTGTCCCAAGGTCAAAGTGTAGAAGAAAGGGAAGATTCCTGTTTCCGAGGGTTCCATTTTGTCAGGTTAGAGATCTAGTCATCCGTGTGGCTGCGGTGGAATCTGCAGTATCTTGCCTCACAGTTTCCTTTTTCTGGCTTAGCAGGGGAGCCGCATTAGCTGAGGTCGCGGCGCTATGGCCCTTGTCAGGATCCCGGTGCTGAGGCAGCCCCTTCCCCCCACCCCCTCTCCTTGTCATTTTGATCGTGCAAACTGGGTGCCAGCTGTGTGAACCCTGCTCCTGGCCGCCAGGATTGCCCCCCCCCTCCCCACGCGACGTGTCCCCAGTTCCTCGGCGTCCCTCACTGCAACCAGCTAGCTCCAGGAAGGGTGCGAGCTGGCTTCCGCTGTCGTCCTTCCTCCTTCCTGTCCAGGCGGGCCCTCCTTTTGCGCTAGTCGGCCCGAAACCTTCTCTCCCGCGCTGCATAGGCTGAAGGAATGCCTCAGCGTTTGCAGCCGCTAGAGGGCGCTCTTCTCCTCTCTTTGGGCCCCTTCAGCGCTTCCAGTGGAAATTTCCGAGGTGGGAAGGGCTTGGGGGTTCTCTGTATCTAGGGGCTCCCGATCCAGCCGATTCAACTAACTGTGGGTTGAAAATATTCGGGAAAAAACGGAAAGTTTCGAAAAGCGACAATTGAACTTGCCACACACCGGCAACCGCTTACATAGCATTCACGTTGCCTTGCATGCCGCGCGTCACCTAGAGATGATTTAAAGTACACAGGAGGACACAGCGAAAGAGAATGTGACAATGACTGTATGGGTATGTTTATGCATAAGTGGAAAATTGTGCTCTAGACTGGAATTCGACACAACATTGTAAAAACGACAACAACGTGGAAGAAAAGTATGTTTGTATGTAAAAAATAAAGTCCTATGTCATTTTGTATAAGAGGCATCAGCATCCATGGATTTTGGCATCTGTGGGGAGTCCTGGAACCAGTGCCCCATGCTTACCAAGGCATGACTGGAAGCCCAGGCTCCTTATCCCAGCCTGTCATGTCCCCACGTGGTGTGAATCCTGCCTGTCCCACACTCCCCTGGTCACTCTCCTCCAGCCCTGCCAGACTGCCCTCTTCTTCTGGAACAGGCCAAGCTGAATGCACGTCATGTCTGACCTCTAGGAATATCCGTTACTTTGTGAGCATGGCTCTGCTTCAGGAAGACGGGCTGCATTGTCACTAGAGAAGACGGGATGGAGGTTCCTTAAAAACCTACAAATGGACTTACCTGATGATCCAGCCTTCCCACGCCTGGGGATATGTCAAGAGAAAACTCTAACTCAAAAAGTCCCATGCACCTCAATGCTCACAGCAGCCCTATTTGTATTAGCCAGGACGTGGAACTAACCCCAACATCTAACGACTGGTGACTGGATAAAGAAGTCGTTGTCTTTTTATGCCGCGGAATACTACACAGCCGCGAAAAAGGATGGAACCATGCCATTTGCGGCAACATGGTTGGACACAGAGATAGTCATTCTGAGTGAAGTAAGCCAGAAGAGAGAAAAATGCCGCATGACACAACTTCCATGTGAAATCTAAGAAAAAAAGACAGAAATGATCTTAACTGCAAAAGACAAATAGAGCCACAGACATAGAGAAACAAACTTATGGTTACCAGGGAGGGACGGCGGTGGGAAGGGGTAAATATGGGCATCGGAAAATTGCCCGTCTTGGGGAGTGGTGGACATGTTAGCTCTCTTGATTGTGGCGATGGCTTTCTGGGTGTAGACATGCATGAAAATTGATCAAATACTACACGTGAGATGTGTCTAATTGACGGAACAGAACTCGTAGCCCTGTAAAGGTGTTTTAAAACAAAGAGATGGGCTGCATTGTGTCCTATGTTTCTATGTGTCTTCAGGGAGGTCTCAGGGGGGCGGTGCTGGCCTTCCTGCCAACACGATGACATGAAGCCCGAACAATCCCCCAATCGATGGGAAGAAGAGACGAGCCATGGTCACATCTGGACCCCAAGCTTACACGTGGTGCATGGGTGCCATTTATCGCCAATCCAGCGAGGTTCCGGCCAGAGCTAGAGGCCGGGGCAGCGAACCGGGAGCGGCACTAAGGAGCATCGTGGCGCAGAGGCTGGACTGGGGGCCCGCAGGCTCCTCCCAGGAGGAGCCTCAGGGTTTGGGAGGTGGCTAACGTGCCTGCTTCGTGTCACCAGCAAGTGATGCCACCCGTGGAAAATCAGCTGGAATCCTGAGCCGGGTCAGCCGTGGGTGATGCGGTAAAGGCTGCTTGCTAGCAGAGGGGACGCCAGACGGACGGTGAAGCAAGCAACAGGCTGCTGAGCTTCCGGCCTGTGTTTACCGTGCTTTCCGTGTCTCCCTGCATCTCAGGGTCACCCGGAGGAATTCGTGTGGAGTTTAGAGGCCGACGGCCTCTCGGTTCCTCATCAGCCTGGCAAGCCCCCCAGCCCTCTGCGGCCAGACCTCTGCGAGCGTCTTTCCCTTGTTCTAGCAAAACCCTCCCCACCCTCGCCTGCGGCGGGCTTTTGTTTTTTTAATTGATGGCAGTGAGGATACCTTACAGCCTCCTCCGGCCCTTCCTTAGGGCTTCTGCCCTTAGAGCACGGCAAGGGGCGGCCCCCCAACCCCCACCCCCGACACCCCCGCGCTGTCCTGGGTCCTGAACTACAGAGGGTCCCTCTGGCCCTGACACTCCCTCTGGCCACGCCCTCTACGGGGTGGAGTCAGCAGGGCCAAGGGGACACGCCCATTGGCTCCACCCCGTGCTCTGGAATCCCAGGACCCCGAATGCCCTGCCCCAGCAGCCCCTGTCCCGCTTGTAGTTTCTGCACCGGCTCTCCCCGGAGTTCAGCATCCCAGGACTCACAGAGAGGCCAACGGGCAGCTGTTGGCATGGAGGTTACGGACAGAGCCCGGATGTGAGGTCTGAGTGTCCCCCTGTGCACATCCAAGGCCCCTTGGGGCATGGGATGGACCCAGCATTGGGAAGAAAAGGGTCAGGCTGGCGGTCAGAGACTGGGAATCGGCTCTCCCCGCACTGTCGCTTTCTTCGCAGGACTCCCCTGAGTCTGGGAATTCTAAAGTTGAGCCTGGACGTGTGTGGCACGTGGCAGTGACTTTGCGTGTGTGTGCGCGCGCCTGAGGACGTGTGTGGTTGTGTGTATGTTGTGGGGGTGTGTGTGGTCCATGACTCCGTGTGTGTGTGCGTGGGGATGTAGGCGGAGCAGAGTCAGTGTGTGTGCACGTGTGTTTGTGTGTACGTGCATGCATTAGTTTTAAGAATACTAGAAGCTGTCCTTCAGAAGTCTGCAGTAGTAAAAATTGTATGGTGTCCCTCACTGTATAATTCAAACTGAAAATAATCTTCAATCACCAGAAATGTAGTCCCCCCCAGATTCTGATTTTTCCCCCCCATACCGATTATGCCCTCATTGTACTGATGAGGAAACTAGCTTAGAGATGTTAAGTGGCTCAGCCCAGGGCATGGAGCTCGCGAGCCCAGGGCCAGGACGCAGTCCAAGCGGCGCGGCTCCAGAGGCCTGGAGCCCTGCTCACGACCGCGCGTGGCCTCTTGGCCGGGGGGGTGCGGGGGGTGGGGGTGGGGTGGGGGTGGGGGGAAGAGATCCTGACGGGCCGGGGCCAGCGTGCAGGCTGCCCAAGCCGCGGACTCTGCAAGTCGGGTGGAGAGTACCTGACGGCAGACGAGGGTAAAGGACTGCTCAGAAATCAGATAGGTTCCTAGATCTTCGATGAGTAAGGAGGCTCAGTGCTCATCCTCGATCCCTTTGCTGGTGGCTAAAAGGGAGCAAGGCCCACGAGCGCGCTTCTGGGAGCGGCCTGCCAAAACCTGGAGCAGGGCTGCTCAGGACTGGCTCTGCAGCAGGAGCAGAGGGGGGCAATGTCGCCACCTGGTGGACATCCTTGGTAGTGGCAGTAGGAGGCCTAGCAGCCTGGGTATGGAGGCGGCAGGACGAGGTCCTAGTGGATGATCGTTTTCACATGGCTTAAAAAGCATTGCTTCATAGATTTTATCCACATTGGGGTCTATCCTACGATGGTAAATACGGTCTCCGTTACTCCATCTTAGCTGCATTGATTAATTTTTTTGAGGTTAGTTTTCTCTTCAATGATTTGGAAGCTATATTGTCTTCCAATTAAAATTCCCTCTAAGTTTTAATAAGTCATCTCTAAGTTCATAACTATATATATAATTGGACCAGTATTGCTATAACAGTCTCAAAAACGGGATAATCTATTAGATCTTGTTTCTCAATCATGATACATTTAGCATATTTTACCTCTCTGCTGTTCCCCATTGTGTGCGTGTGTGCGCGTGCGCGGGCTACAGTTCCTGCTTTTTAGACAGTTGCTTTCAGTTTGTTGCATTCGCAATGAAAATATAGGTATAAACATCTTGGATTTAATTGCTCGCTACCGCTATTTAATCCCATGTCTTTCCCATTTTTGAGTTATTTACTTCTTTCCCAATCAAATGGACTCATGATTGGCTAATTTTTTTCCAGCGGTAGACTTGGAACCCATACCAGTCTATACGCAGCTTTATGTTCTCCTCAGCAACACCTCTCAGCCTCAACACCCAACAACACTCTCCGTATCTAGGGCCCCAAGGCTTGTTTTAAAATGCGGCATTGTTTCTCATGTCCCCCCGCCCCCCTCCCGCCCCAAAAAGGAAGCAAGAATCTTCCTTGATTTAACGTGCTGCCTTTTTAGGACTGGCTAGTCTTGTCTGGTGAATGGATATTAAGAGAGATTTCCTTAAACTTCCTCCTGCTTCGTGCCATAACTCGACTTCATTGAGAAGCATGTTTTTCCCGTTTCTAAGACGGGCTTCCGCTTTGAACTGCTAAACCATCACGGCACACTTTTTCTCCATACTTATTCCTGGAAAACTGAGCTCTCTGCCGGAGTAAAGACGGTTCCCGTCAGAGAAGTGTGGCTCCCTGTCCCAAGGTCACAGTGTAGAAGAAAGGGAAGATTCCTGTTTCCGAGGGTTCCATTTTGTCAGGTTAGAGATCTAGTCATCCGTGTGGCTGCGGTGGAATCTGCAGTATCTTGCCTCACAGTTTCCTTTTTCTGGCTTAGCAGGGGAGCCGCATTAGCTGAGGTCGCGGCGCTATGGCCCTTGTCAGGATCCCGGTGCTGAGGCAGCCCCTTCCCCCCACCCCCTCTCCTTGTCATTTTGATCGTGCAAACTGGGTGCCAGCTGTGTGAACCCTGCTCCTGGCCGCCAGGATTGCCCCCCCCCTCCCCACGCGACGTGTCCCCAGTTCCTCGGCGTCCCTCACTGCAACCAGCTAGCTCCAGGAAGGGTGCGAGCTGGCTTCCGCTGTCGTCCTTCCTCCTTCCTGTCCAGGCGGGCCCTCCTTTTGCGCTAGTCGGCCCGAAACCTTCTCTCCCGCGCTGCATAGGCTGAAGGAATGCCTCAGCGTTTGCAGCCGCTAGAGGGCGCTCTTCTCCTCTCTTTGGGCCCCTTCAGCGCTTCCAGTGGAAATTTCCGAGGTGGGAAGGGCTTGGGGGTTCTCTGTATCTAGGGGCTCCCGATCCAGCCGATTCAACTAACTGTGGGTTGAAAATATTCGGGAAAAAACGGAAAGTTTCGAAAAGCGACAATTGAACTTGCCACACACCGGCAACCGCTTACATAGCATTCACGTTGCCTTGCATGCCGCGCGTCACCTAGAGATGATTTAAAGTACACAGGAGGACACAGCGAAAGAGAATGTGACAATGACTGTATGGGTATGTTTATGCATAAGTGGAAAATTGTGCTCTAGACTGGAATTCGACACAACATTGTAAAAACGACAACAACGTGGAAGAAAAGTATGTTTGTATGTAAAAAATAAAGTCCTATGTCATTTTGTATAAGAGGCATCAGCATCCATGGATTTTGGCATCTGTGGGGAGTCCTGGAACCAGTGCCCCATGCTTACCAAGGCATGACTGGAAGCCCAGGCTCCTTATCCCAGCCTGTCATGTCCCCACGTGGTGTGAATCCTGCCTGTCCCACACTCCCCTGGTCACTCTCCTCCAGCCCTGCCAGACTGCCCTCTTCTTCTGGAACAGGCCAAGCTGAATGCACGTCATGTCTGACCTCTAGGAATATCCGTTACTTTGTGAGCATGGCTCTGCTTCAGGAAGACGGGCTGCATTGTCACTAGAGAAGACGGGATGGAGGTTCCTTAAAAACCTACAAATGGACTTACCTGATGATCCAGCCTTCCCACGCCTGGGGATATGTCAAGAGAAAACTCTAACTCAAAAAGTCCCATGCACCTCAATGCTCACAGCAGCCCTATTTGTATTAGCCAGGACGTGGAACTAACCCCAACATCTAACGACTGGTGACTGGATAAAGAAGTCGTTGTCTTTTTATGCCGCGGAATACTACACAGCCGCGAAAAAGGATGGAACCATGCCATTTGCGGCAACATGGTTGGACACAGAGATAGTCATTCTGAGTGAAGTAAGCCAGAAGAGAGAAAAATGCCGCATGACACAACTTCCATGTGAAATCTAAGAAAAAAAGACAGAAATGATCTTAACTGCAAAAGACAAATAGAGCCACAGACATAGAGAAACAAACTTATGGTTACCAGGGAGGGACGGCGGTGGGAAGGGGTAAATATGGGCATCGGAAAATTGCCCGTCTTGGGGAGTGGTGGACATGTTAGCTCTCTTGATTGTGGCGATGGCTTTCTGGGTGTAGACATGTATGAAAATTGATCAAATACTACACGTGAGATGTGTCTAATTGACGGAACAGAACTCGTAGCCCTGTAAAGGTGTTTTAAAACAAAGAGATGGGCTGCATTGTGTCCTATGTTTCTATGTGTCTTCAGGGAGGTCTCAGGGGGGCGGTGCTGGCCTTCCTGCCAACACGATGACATGAAGCCCGAACAATCCCCCAATCGATGGGAAGAAGAGACGAGCCATGGTCACATCTGGACCCCAAGCTTACACGTGGTGCATGGGTGCCATTTATCGCCAATCCAGCGAGGTTCCGGCCAGAGCTAGAGGCCGGGGCAGCGAACCGGGAGCGGCACTAAGGAGCATCGTGGCGCAGAGGCTGGACTGGGGGCCCGCAGGCTCCTCCCAGGAGGAGCCTCAGGGTTTGGGAGGTGGCTAACGTGCCTGCTTCGTGTCACCAGCAAGTGATGCCACCCGTGGAAAATCAGCTGGAATCCTGAGCCGGGTCAGCCGTGGGTGATGCGGTAAAGGCTGCTTGCTAGCAGAGGGGACGCCAGACGGACGGTGAAGCAAGCAACAGGCTGCTGAGCTTCCGGCCTGTGTTTACCGTGCTTTCCGTGTCTCCCTGCATCTCAGGGTCACCCGGAGGAATTCGTGTGGAGTTTAGAGGCCGACGGCCTCTCGGTTCCTCATCAGCCTGGCAAGCCCCCCAGCCCTCTGCGGCCAGACCTCTGCGAGCGTCTTTCCCTTGTTCTAGCAAAACCCTCCCCACCCTCGCCTGCGGCGGGCTTTTGTTTTTTTAATTGATGGCAGTGAGGATACCTTACAGCCTCCTCCGGCCCTTCCTTAGGGCTTCTGCCCTTAGAGCACGGCAAGGGGCGGCCCCCCAACCCCCACCCCCGACACCCCCGCGCTGTCCTGGGTCCTGAACTACAGAGGGTCCCTCTGGCCCTGACACTCCCTCTGGCCACGCCCTCTACGGGGTGGAGTCAGCAGGGCCAAGGGGACACGCCCATTGGCTCCACCCCGTGCTCTGGAATCCCAGGACCCCGAATGCCCTGCCCCAGCAGCCCCTGACCCGCTTGTAGTTTCTGCACCGGCTCTCCCCGGAGTTCAGCATCCCAGGACTCACAGAGAGGCCAACGGGCAGCTGTTGGCATGGAGGTTACGGACAGAGCCCGGATGTGAGGTCTGAGTGTCCCCCTGTGCACATCCAAGGCCCCTTGGGGCATGGGATGGACCCAGCATTGGGCAGAAAAGGGTCAGGCTGGCGGTCAGAGACTGGGAATCGGCTCTCCCCGCACTGTCGCTTTCTTCGCAGGACTCCCCTGAGTCTGGGAATTCTAAAGTTGAGCCTGGACGTGTGTGGCACGTGGCAGTGACTTTGCGTGTGTGTGCGCGCGCCTGAGGACGTGTGTGGTTGTGTGTATGTTGTGGGGGTGTGTGTGGTCCATGACTCCGTGTGTGTGTGCGTGGGGATGTAGGCGGAGCAGAGTCAGTGTGTGTGCACGTGTGTTTGTGTGTACGTGCATGCATTAGTTTTAAGAATACTAGAAGCTGTCCTTCAGAAGTCTGCAGTAGTAAAAATTGTATGGTGTCCCTCACTGTATAATTCAAACTGAAAATAATCTTCAATCACCAGAAATGTAGTCCCCCCCAGATTCTGATTTTTCCCCCCCATACCGATTATGCCCTCATTGTACTGATGAGGAAACTAGCTTAGAGATGTTAAGTGGCTCAGCCCAGGGCATGGAGCTCGCGAGCCCAGGGCCAGGACGCAGTCCAAGCGGCGCGGCTCCAGAGGCCTGGAGCCCTGCTCACGACCGCGCGTGGCCTCTTGGCCGGGGGGGTGCGGGGGGTGGGGGTGGGGTGGGGGTGGGGGGAAGAGATCCTGACGGGCCGGGGCCAGCGTGCAGGCTGCCCAAGCCGCGGACTCTGCAAGTCGGGTGGAGAGTACCTGACGGCAGACGAGGGTAAAGGACTGCTCAGAAATCAGATAGGTTCCTAGATCTTCGATGAGTAAGGAGGCTCAGTGCTCATCCTCGATCCCTTTGCTGGTGGCTAAAAGGGAGCAAGGCCCACGAGCGCGCTTCTGGGAGCGGCCTGCCAAAACCTGGAGCAGGGCTGCTCAGGACTGGCTCTGCAGCAGGAGCAGAGGGGGGCAATGTCGCCACCTGGTGGACATCCTTGGTAGTGGCAGTAGGAGGCCTAGCAGCCTGGGTATGGAGGCGGCAGGACGAGGTCCTAGTGGATGATCGTTTTCACATGGCTTAAAAAGCATTGCTTCATAGATTTTATCCACATTGGGGTCTATCCTACGATGGTAAATACGGTCTCCGTTACTCCATCTTAGCTGCATTGATTAATTTTTTTGAGGTTAGTTTTCTCTTCAATGATTTGGAAGCTTTATTGTCTTCCAATTAAAATTCCCTCTAAGTTTTAATAAGTCATCTCTAAGTTCATAACTATATATATAATTGGACCAGTATTGCTATAACAGTCTCAAAAACGGGATAATCTATCAGATCTTGTTTCTCAATCATGATACATTTAGCATATTTTACCTCTCTGCTGTTCCCCATTGTGTGCGTGTGTGCGCGTGCGCGGGCTACAGTTCCTGCTTTTTAGACAGTTGCTTTCAGTTTGTTGCATTCGCAATGAAAATATAGGTATAAACATCTTGGATTTAATTGCTCGCTACCGCTATTTAATCCCATGTCTTTCCCATTTTTGAGTTATTTACTTCTTTCCCAATCAAATGGACTCATGATTGGCTAATTTTTTTCCAGCGGTAGACTTGGAACCCATACCAGTCTATACGCAGCTTTATGTTCTCCTCAGCAACACCTCTCAGCCTCAACACCCAACAACACTCTCCGTATCTAGGGCCCCAAGGCTTGTTTTAAAATGCGGCATTGTTTCTCATGTCCCCCCGCCCCCCTCCCGCCCCAAAAAGGAAGCAAGAATCTTCCTTGATTTAACGTGCTGCCTTTTTAGGACTGGCTAGTCTTGTCTGGTGAATGGATATTAAGAGAGATTTCCTTAAACTTCCTCCTGCTTCGTGCCATAACTCGACTTCATTGAGAAGCATGTTTTTCCCGTTTCTAAGACGGGCTTCCGCTTTGAACTGCTAAACCATCACGGCACACTTTTTCTCCATACTTATTCCTGGAAAACTGAGCTCTCTGCCGGAGTAAAGACGGTTCCCGTCAGAGAAGTGTGGCTCCCTGTCCCAAGGTCACAGTGTAGAAGAAAGGGAAGATTCCTGTTTCCGAGGGTTCCATTTTGTCAGGTTAGAGATCTAGTCATCCGTGTGGCTGCGGTGGAATCTGCAGTATCTTGCCTCACAGTTTCCTTTTTCTGGCTTAGCAGGGGAGCCGCATTAGCTGAGGTCGCGGCGCTATGGCCCTTGTCAGGATCCCGGTGCTGAGGCAGCCCCTTCCCCCCACCCCCTCTCCTTGTCATTTTGATCGTGCAAACTGGGTGCCAGCTGTGTGAACCCTGCTCCTGGCCGCCAGGATTGCCCCCCCCCTCCCCACGCGACGTGTCCCCAGTTCCTCGGCGTCCCTCACTGCAACCAGCTAGCTCCAGGAAGGGTGCGAGCTGGCTTCCGCTGTCGTCCTTCCTCCTTCCTGTCCAGGCGGGCCCTCCTTTTGCGCTAGTCGGCCCGAAACCTTCTCTCCCGCGCTGCATAGGCTGAAGGAATGCCTCAGCGTTTGCAGCCGCTAGAGGGCGCTCTTCTCCTCTCTTTGGGCCCCTTCAGCGCTTCCAGTGGAAATTTCCGAGGTGGGAAGGGCTTGGGGGTTCTCTGTATCTAGGGGCTCCCGATCCAGCCGATTCAACTAACTGTGGGTTGAAAATATTCGGGAAAAAACGGAAAGTTTCGAAAAGCGACAATTGAACTTGCCACACACCGGCAACCGCTTACATAGCATTCACGTTGCCTTGCATGCCGCGCGTCACCTAGAGATGATTTAAAGTACACAGGAGGACACAGCGAAAGAGAATGTGACAATGACTGTATGGGTATGTTTATGCATAAGTGGAAAATTGTGCTCTAGACTGGAATTCGACACAACATTGTAAAAACGACAACAACGTGGAAGAAAAGTATGTTTGTATGTAAAAAATAAAGTCCTATGTCATTTTGTATAAGAGGCATCAGCATCCATGGATTTTGGCATCTGTGGGGAGTCCTGGAACCAGTGCCCCATGCTTACCAAGGCATGACTGGAAGCCCAGGCTCCTTATCCCAGCCTGTCATGTCCCCACGTGGTGTGAATCCTGCCTGTCCCACACTCCCCTGGTCACTCTCCTCCAGCCCTGCCAGACTGCCCTCTTCTTCTGGAACAGGCCAAGCTGAATGCACGTCATGTCTGACCTCTAGGAATATCCGTTACTTTGTGAGCATGGCTCTGCTTCAGGAAGACGGGCTGCATTGTCACTAGAGAAGACGGGATGGAGGTTCCTTAAAAACCTACAAATGGACTTACCTGATGATCCAGCCTTCCCACGCCTGGGGATATGTCAAGAGAAAACTCTAACTCAAAAAGTCCCATGCACCTCAATGCTCACAGCAGCCCTATTTGTATTAGCCAGGACGTGGAACTAACCCCAACATCTAACGACTGGTGACTGGATAAAGAAGTCGTTGTCTTTTTATGCCGCGGAATACTACACAGCCGCGAAAAAGGATGGAACCATGCCATTTGCGGCAACATGGTTGGACACAGAGATAGTCATTCTGAGTGAAGTAAGCCAGAAGAGAGAAAAATGCCGCATGACACAACTTCCATGTGAAATCTAAGAAAAAAAGACAGAAATGATCTTAACTGCAAAAGACAAATAGAGCCACAGACATAGAGAAACAAACTTATGGTTACCAGGGAGGGACGGCGGTGGGAAGGGGTAAATATGGGCATCGGAAAATTGCCCGTCTTGGGGAGTGGTGGACATGTTAGCTCTCTTGATTGTGGCGATGGCTTTCTGGGTGTAGACATGCATGAAAATTGATCAAATACTACCCGTGAGATGTGTCTAATTGACGGAACAGAACTCGTAGCCCTGTAAAGGTGTTTTAAAACAAAGAGATGGGCTGCATTGTGTCCTATGTTTCTATGTGTCTTCAGGGAGGTCTCAGGGGGGCGGTGCTGGCCTTCCTGCCAACACGATGACATGAAGCCCGAACAATCCCCCAATCGATGGGAAGAAGAGACGAGCCATGGTCACATCTGGACCCCAAGCTTACACGTGGTGCATGGGTGCCATTTATCGCCAATCCAGCGAGGTTCCGGCCAGAGCTAGAGGCCGGGGCAGCGAACCGGGAGCGGCACTAAGGAGCATCGTGGCGCAGAGGCTGGACTGGGGGCCCGCAGGCTCCTCCCAGGAGGAGCCTCAGGGTTTGGGAGGTGGCTAAAGTGCCTGCTTCGTGTCACCAGCAAGTGATGCCACCCGTGGAAAATCAGCTGGAATCCTGAGCCGGGTCAGCCGTGGGTGATGCGGTAAAGGCTGCTTGCTAGCAGAGGGGACGCCAGACGGACGGTGAAGCAAGCAACAGGCTGCTGAGCTTCCGGCCTGTGTTTACCGTGCTTTCCGTGTCTCCCTGCATCTCAGGGTCACCCGGAGGAATTCGTGTGGAGTTTAGAGGCCGACGGCCTCTCGGTTCCTCATCAGCCTGGCAAGCCCCCCAGCCCTCTGCGGCCAGACCTCTGCGAGCGTCTTTCCCTTGTTCTAGCAAAACCCTCCCCACCCTCGCCTGCGGCGGGCTTTTGTTTTTTTAATTGATGGCAGTGAGGATACCTTACAGCCTCCTCCGGCCCTTCCTTAGGGCTTCTGCCCTTAGAGCACGGCAAGGGGCGGCCCCCCAACCCCCACCCCCGACACCCCCGCGCTGTCCTGGGTCCTGAACTACAGAGGGTCCCTCTGGCCCTGACACTCCCTCTGGCCACGCCCTCTACGGGGTGGAGTCAGCAGGGCCAAGGGGACACGCCCATTGGCTCCACCCCGTGCTCTGGAATCCCAGGACCCCGAATGCCCTGCCCCAGCAGCCCCTGACCCGCTTGTAGTTTCTGCACCGGCTCTCCCCGGAGTTCAGCATCCCAGGACTCACAGAGAGGCCAACGGGCAGCTGTTGGCATGGAGGTTACGGACAGAGCCCGGATGTGAGGTCTGAGTGTCCCCCTGTGCACATCCAAGGCCCCTTGGGGCATGGGATGGACCCAGCATTGGGCAGAAAAGGGTCAGGCTGGCGGTCAGAGACTGGGAATCGGCTCTCCCCGCACTGTCGCTTTCTTCGCAGGACTCCCCTGAGTCTGGGAATTCTAAAGTTGAGCCTGGACGTGTGTGGCACGTGGCAGTGACTTTGCGTGTGTGTGCGCGCGCCTGAGGACGTGTGTGGTTGTGTGTATGTTGTGGGGGTGTGCGTGGTCCATGACTCCGTGTGTGTGTGCGTGGGGATGTAGGCGGAGCAGAGTCAGTGTGTGTGCACGTGTGTTTGTGTGTACGTGCATGCATTAGTTTTAAGAATACTAGAAGCTGTCCTTCAGAAGTCTGCAGTAGTAAAAATTGTATGGTGTCCCTCACTGTATAATTCAAACTGAAAATAATCTTCAATCACCAGAAATGTAGTCCCCCCCAGATTCTGATCCCCCCTCCCATACTGATTATGCCCTCATTGTACTGATGAGGAAACTAGCTTAGAGATGTTAAGTGGCTCAGCCCAGGGCATGGAGCTCGCGAGCCCAGGGCCAGGACGCAGTCCAAGCGGCGCGGCTCCAGAGGCCTGGAGCCCTGCTCACGACCGCGCGTGGCCTCTTGGCCGGGGGGGTGCGGGGGGTGGGGGTGGGGTGGGGGTGGGGGGAAGAGATCCTGACGGGCCGGGGCCAGCGTGCAGGCTGCCCAAGCCGCGGACTCTGCAAGTCGGGTGGAGAGTACCTGACGGCAGACGAGGGTAAAGGACTGCTCAGAAATCAGATAGGTTCCTAGATCTTCGATGAGTAAGGAGGCTCAGTGCTCATCCTCGATCCCTTTGCTGGTGGCTAAAAGGGAGCAAGGCCCACGAGCGCGCTTCTGGGAGCGGCCTGCCAAAACCTGGAGCAGGGCTGCTCAGGACTGGCTCTGCAGCAGGAGCAGAGGGGGGCAATGTCGCCACCTGGTGGACATCCTTGGTAGTGGCAGTAGGAGGCCTAGCAGCCTGGGTATGGAGGCGGCAGGACGAGGTCCTAGTGGATGATCGTTTTCACATGGCTTAAAAAGCATTGCTTCATAGATTTTATCCACATTGGGGTCTATCCTACGATGGTAAATACGGTCTCCGTTACTCCATCTTAGCTGCATTGATTAATTTTTTTGAGGTTAGTTTTCTCTTCAATGATTTGGAAGCTTTATTGTCTTCCAATTAAAATTCCCTCTAAGTTTTAATAAGTCATCTCTAAGTTCATAACTATATATATAATTGGACCAGTATTGCTATAACAGTCTCAAAAACGGGATAATCTATTAGATCTTGTTTCTCAATCATGATACATTTAGCATATTTTACCTCTCTGCTGTTCCCCATTGTGTGCGTGTGTGCGCGTGCGCGGGCTACAGTTCCTGCTTTTTAGACAGTTGCTTTCAGTTTGTTGCATTCGCAATGAAAATATAGGTATAAACATCTTGGATTTAATTGCTCGCTACCGCTATTTAATCCCATGTCTTTCCCATTTTTGAGTTATTTACTTCTTTCCCAATCAAATGGACTCATGATTGGCTAATTTTTTTCCAGCGGTAGACTTGGAACCCATACCAGTCTATACGCAGCTTTATGTTCTCCTCAGCAACACCTCTCAGCCTCAACACCCAACAACACTCTCCGTATCTAGGGCCCCAAGGCTTGTTTTAAAATGCGGCATTGTTTCTCATGTCCCCCCGCCCCCCTCCCGCCCCAAAAAGGAAGCAAGAATCTTCCTTGATTTAACGTGCTGCCTTTTTAGGACTGGCTAGTCTTGTCTGGTGAATGGATATTAAGAGAGATTTCCTTAAACTTCCTCCTGCTTCGTGCCATAACTCGACTTCATTGAGAAGCATGTTTTTCCCGTTTCTAAGACGGGCTTCCGCTTTGAACTGCTAAACCATCACGGCACACTTTTTCTCCATACTTATTCCTGGAAAACTGAGCTCTCTGCCGGAGTAAAGACGGTTCCCGTCAGAGAAGTGTGGCTCCCTGTCCCAAGGTCACAGTGTAGAAGAAAGGGAAGATTCCTGTTTCCGAGGGTTCCATTTTGTCAGGTTAGAGATCTAGTCATCCGTGTGGCTGCGGTGGAATCTGCAGTATCTTGCCTCACAGTTTCCTTTTTCTGGCTTAGCAGGGGAGCCGCATTAGCTGAGGTCGCGGCGCTATGGCCCTTGTCAGGATCCCGGTGCTGAGGCAGCCCCTTCCCCCCACCCCCTCTCCTTGTCATTTTGATCGTGCAAACTGGGTGCCAGCTGTGTGAACCCTGCTCCTGGCCGCCAGGATTGCCCCCCCCTCCCCACGCGACGTGTCCCCAGTTCCTCGGCGTCCCTCACTGCAACCAGCTAGCTCCAGGAAGGGTGCGAGCTGGCTTCCGCTGTCGTCCTTCCTCCTTCCTGTCCAGGCGGGCCCTCCTTTTGCGCTAGTCGGCCCGAAACCTTCTCTCCCGCGCTGCATAGGCTGAAGGAATGCCTCAGCGTTTGCAGCCGCTAGAGGGCGCTCTTCTCCTCTCTTTGGGCCCCTTCAGCGCTTCCAGTGGAAATTTCCGAGGTGGGAAGGGCTTGGGGGTTCTCTGTATCTAGGGGCTCCCGATCCAGCCGATTCAACTAACTGTGGGTTGAAAATATTCGGGAAAAAACGGAAAGTTTCGAAAAGCGACAATTGAACTTGCCACACACCGGCAACCGCTTACATAGCATTCACGTTGCCTTGCATGCCGCGCGTCACCTAGAGATGATTTAAAGTACACAGGAGGACACAGCGAAAGAGAATGTGACAATGACTGTATGGGTATGTTTATGCATAAGTGGAAAATTGTGCTCTAGACTGGAATTCGACACAACATTGTAAAAACGACAACAACGTGGAAGAAAAGTATGTTTGTATGTAAAAAATAAAGTCCTATGTCATTTTGTATAAGAGGCATCAGCATCCATGGATTTTGGCATCTGTGGGGAGTCCTGGAACCAGTGCCCCATGCTTACCAAGGCATGACTGGAAGCCCAGGCTCCTTATCCCAGCCTGTCATGTCCCCACGTGGTGTGAATCCTGCCTGTCCCACACTCCCCTGGTCACTCTCCTCCAGCCCTGCCAGACTGCCCTCTTCTTCTGGAACAGGCCAAGCTGAATGCACGTCATGTCTGACCTCTAGGAATATCCGTTACTTTGTGAGCATGGCTCTGCTTCAGGAAGACGGGCTGCATTGTCACTAGAGAAGACGGGATGGAGGTTCCTTAAAAACCTACAAATGGACTTACCTGATGATCCAGCCTTCCCACGCCTGGGGATATGTCAAGAGAAAACTCTAACTCAAAAAGTCCCATGCACCTCAATGCTCACAGCAGCCCTATTTGTATTAGCCAGGACGTGGAACTAACCCCAACATCTAACGACTGGTGACTGGATAAAGAAGTCGTTGTCTTTTTATGCCGCGGAATACTACACAGCCGCGAAAAAGGATGGAACCATGCCATTTGCGGCAACATGGTTGGACACAGAGATAGTCATTCTGAGTGAAGTAAGCCAGAAGAGAGAAAAATGCCGCATGACACAACTTCCATGTGAAATCTAAGAAAAAAAGACAGAAATGATCTTAACTGCAAAAGACAAATAGAGCCACAGACATAGAGAAACAAACTTATGGTTACCAGGGAGGGACGGCGGTGGGAAGGGGTAAATATGGGCATCGGAAAATTGCCCGTCTTGGGGAGTGGTGGACATGTTAGCTCTCTTGATTGTGGCGATGGCTTTCTGGGTGTAGACATGCATGAAAATTGATCAAATACTACACGTGAGATGTGTCTAATTGACGGAACAGAACTCGTAGCCCTGTAAAGGTGTTTTAAAACAAAGAGATGGGCTGCATTGTGTCCTATGTTTCTATGTGTCTTCAGGGAGGTCTCAGGGGGGCGGTGCTGGCCTTCCTGCCAACACGATGACATGAAGCCCGAACAATCCCCCAATCGATGGGAAGAAGAGACGAGCCATGGTCACATCTGGACCCCAAGCTTACACGTGGTGCATGGGTGCCATTTATCGCCAATCCAGCGAGGTTCCGGCCAGAGCTAGAGGCCGGGGCAGCGAACCGGGAGCGGCACTAAGGAGCATCGTGGCGCAGAGGCTGGACTGGGGGCCCGCAGGCTCCTCCCAGGAGGAGCCTCAGGGTTTGGGAGGTGGCTAACGTGCCTGCTTCGTGTCACCAGCAAGTGATGCCACCCGTGGAAAATCAGCTGGAATCCTGAGCCGGGTCAGCCGTGGGTGATGCGGTAAAGGCTGCTTGCTAGCAGAGGGGACGCCAGACGGACGGTGAAGCAAGCAACAGGCTGCTGAGCTTCCGGCCTGTGTTTACCGTGCTTTCCGTGTCTCCCTGCATCTCAGGGTCACCCGGAGGAATTCGTGTGGAGTTTAGAGGCCGACGGCCTCTCGGTTCCTCATCAGCCTGGCAAGCCCCCCAGCCCTCTGCGGCCAGACCTCTGCGAGCGTCTTTCCCTTGTTCTAGCAAAACCCTCCCCACCCTCGCCTGCGGCGGGCTTTTGTTTTTTTAATTGATGGCAGTGAGGATACCTTACAGCCTCCTCCGGCCCTTCCTTAGGGCTTCTGCCCTTAGACCACGGCAAGGGGCGGCCCCCCAACCCCCACCCCCGACACCCCCGCGCTGTCCTGGGTCCTGAACTACAGAGGGTCCCTCTGGCCCTGACACTCCCTCTGGCCACGCCCTCTACGGGGTGGAGTCAGCAGGGCCAAGGGGACACGCCCATTGGCTCCACCCCGTGCTCTGGAATCCCAGGACCCCGAATGCCCTGCCCCAGCAGCCCCTGACCCGCTTGTAGTTTCTGCACCGGCTCTCCCCGGAGTTCAGCATCCCAGGACTCACAGAGAGGCCAACGGGCAGCTGTTGGCATGGAGGTTACGGACAGAGCCCGGATGTGAGGTCTGAGTGTCCCCCTGTGCACATCCAAGGCCCCTTGGGGCATGGGATGGACCCAGCATTGGGCAGAAAAGGGTCAGGCTGGCGGTCAGAGACTGGGAATCGGCTCTCCCCGCACTGTCGCTTTCTTCGCAGGACTCCCCTGAGTCTGGGAATTCTAAAGTTGAGCCTGGACGTGTGTGGCACGTGGCAGTGACTTTGCGTGTGTGTGCGCGCGCCTGAGGACGTGTGTGGTTGTGTGTATGTTGTGGGGGTGTGCGTGGTCCATGACTCCGTGTGTGTGTGCGTGGGGATGTAGGCGGAGCAGAGTCAGTGTGTGTGCACGTGTGTTTGTGTGTACGTGCATGCATTAGTTTTAAGAATACTAGAAGCTGTCCTTCAGAAGTCTGCAGTAGTAAAAATTGTATGGTGTCCCTCACTGTATAATTCAAACTGAAAATAATCTTCAATCACCAGAAATGTAGTCCCCCCCAGATTCTGATCCCCCCTCCCATACTGATTATGCCCTCATTGTACTGATGAGGAAACTAGCTTAGAGATGTTAAGTGGCTCAGCCCAGGGCATGGAGCTCGCGAGCCCAGGGCCAGGACGCAGTCCAAGCGGCGCGGCTCCAGAGGCCTGGAGCCCTGCTCACGACCGCGCGTGGCCTCTTGGCCGGGGGGGTGCGGGGGGTGGGGGTGGGGTGGGGGTGGGGGGAAGAGATCCTGACGGGCCGGGGCCAGCGTGCAGGCTGCCCAAGCCGCGGACTCTGCAAGTCGGGTGGAGAGTACCTGACGGCAGACGAGGGTAAAGGACTGCTCAGAAATCAGATAGGTTCCTAGATCTTCGATGAGTAAGGAGGCTCAGTGCTCATCCTCGATCCCTTTGCTGGTGGCTAAAAGGGAGCAAGGCCCACGAGCGCGCTTCTGGGAGCGGCCTGCCAAAACCTGGAGCAGGGCTGCTCAGGACTGGCTCTGCAGCAGGAGCAGAGGGGGGCAATGTCGCCACCTGGTGGACATCCTTGGTAGTGGCAGTAGGAGGCCTAGCAGCCTGGGTATGGAGGCGGCAGGACGAGGTCCTAGTGGATGATCGTTTTCACATGGCTTAAAAAGCATTGCTTCATAGATTTTATCCACATTGGGGTCTATCCTACGATGGTAAATACGGTCTCCGTTACTTCATCTTAGCTGCATTGATTAATTTTTTTGAGGTTAGTTTTCTCTTCAATGATTTGGAAGCTTTATTGTCTTCCAATTAAAATTCCCTCTAAGTTTTAATAAGTCATCTCTAAGTTCATAACTATATATATAATTGGACCAGTATTGCTATAACAGTCTCAAAAACGGGATAATCTATTAGATCTTGTTTCTCAATCATGATACATTTAGCATATTTTACCTCTCTGCTGTTCCCCATTGTGTGCGTGTGTGCGCGTGCGCGGGCTACAGTTCCTGCTTTTTAGACAGTTGCTTTCAGTTTGTTGCATTCGCAATGAAAATATAGGTATAAACATCTTGGATTTAATTGCTCGCTACCGCTATTTAATCCCATGTCTTTCCCATTTTTGAGTTATTTACTTCTTTCCCAATCAAATGGACTCATGATTGGCTAATTTTTTTCCAGCGGTAGACTTGGAACCCATACCAGTCTATACGCAGCTTTATGTTCTCCTCAGCAACACCTCTCAGCCTCAACACCCAACAACACTCTCCGTATCTAGGGCCCCAAGGCTTGTTTTAAAATGCGGCATTGTTTCTCATGTCCCCCCGCCCCCCTCCCGCCCCAAAAAGGAAGCAAGAATCTTCCTTGATTTAACGTGCTGCCTTTTTAGGACTGGCTAGTCTTGTCTGGTGAATGGATATTAAGAGAGATTTCCTTAAACTTCCTCCTGCTTCGTGCCATAACTCGACTTCATTGAGAAGCATGTTTTTCCCGTTTCTAAGACGGGCTTCCGCTTTGAACTGCTAAACCATCACGGCACACTTTTTCTCCATACTTATTCCTGGAAAACTGAGCTCTCTGCCGGAGTAAAGACGGTTCCCGTCAGAGAAGTGTGGCTCCCTGTCCCAAGGTCACAGTGTAGAAGAAAGGGAAGATTCCTGTTTCCGAGGGTTCCATTTTGTCAGGTTAGAGATCTAGTCATCCGTGTGGCTGCGGTGGAATCTGCAGTATCTTGCCTCACAGTTTCCTTTTTCTGGCTTAGCAGGGGAGCCGCATTAGCTGAGGTCGCGGCGCTATGGCCCTTGTCAGGATCCCGGTGCTGAGGCAGCCCCTTCCCCCCACCCCCTCTCCTTGTCATTTTGATCGTGCAAACTGGGTGCCAGCTGTGTGAACCCTGCTCCTGGCCGCCAGGATTGCCCCCCCCTCCCCACGCGACGTGTCCCCAGTTCCTCGGCGTCCCTCACTGCAACCAGCTAGCTCCAGGAAGGGTGCGAGCTGGCTTCCGCTGTCGTCCTTCCTCCTTCCTGTCCAGGCGGGCCCTCCTTTTGCGCTAGTCGGCCCGAAACCTTCTCTCCCGCGCTGCATAGGCTGAAGGAATGCCTCAGCGTTTGCAGCCGCTAGAGGGCGCTCTTCTCCTCTCTTTGGGCCC
Source organism: Vicugna pacos (assembly GCF_048564905.1). NCBI lineage: Eukaryota > Metazoa > Chordata > Mammalia > Artiodactyla > Camelidae > Vicugna > Vicugna pacos. The sequence continues at coordinate 288,455 of NW_027328761.1, forward strand.
CTTCAGCGCTTCCAGTGGAAATTTCCGAGGTGGGAAGGGCTTGGGGGTTCTCTGTATCTAGGGGCTCCCGATCCAGCCGATTCAACTAACTGTGGGTTGAAAATATTCGGGAAAAAACGGAAAGTTTCGAAAAGCGACAATTGAACTTGCCACACACCGGCAACCGCTTACATAGCATTCACGTTGCCTTGCATGCCGCGCGTCACCTAGAGATGATTTAAAGTACACAGGAGGACACAGCGAAAGAGAATGTGACAATGACTGTATGGGTATGTTTATGCATAAGTGGAAAATTGTGCTCTAGACTGGAATTCGACACAACATTGTAAAAACGACAACAACGTGGAAGAAAAGTATGTTTGTATGTAAAAAATAAAGTCCTATGTCATTTTGTATAAGAGGCATCAGCATCCATGGATTTTGGCATCTGTGGGGAGTCCTGGAACCAGTGCCCCATGCTTACCAAGGCATGACTGGAAGCCCAGGCTCCTTATCCCAGCCTGTCATGTCCCCACGTGGTGTGAATCCTGCCTGTCCCACACTCCCCTGGTCACTCTCCTCCAGCCCTGCCAGACTGCCCTCTTCTTCTGGAACAGGCCAAGCTGAATGCACGTCATGTCTGACCTCTAGGAATATCCGTTACTTTGTGAGCATGGCTCTGCTTCAGGAAGACGGGCTGCATTGTCACTAGAGAAGACGGGATGGAGGTTCCTTAAAAACCTACAAATGGACTTACCTGATGATCCAGCCTTCCCACGCCTGGGGATATGTCAAGAGAAAACTCTAACTCAAAAAGTCCCATGCACCTCAATGCTCACAGCAGCCCTATTTGTATTAGCCAGGACGTGGAACTAACCCCAACATCTAACGACTGGTGACTGGATAAAGAAGTCGTTGTCTTTTTATGCCGCGGAATACTACACAGCCGCGAAAAAGGATGGAACCATGCCATTTGCGGCAACATGGTTGGACACAGAGATAGTCATTCTGAGTGAAGTAAGCCAGAAGAGAGAAAAATGCCGCATGACACAACTTCCATGTGAAATCTAAGAAAAAAAGACAGAAATGATCTTAACTGCAAAAGACAAATAGAGCCACAGACATAGAGAAACAAACTTATGGTTACCAGGGAGGGACGGCGGTGGGAAGGGGTAAATATGGGCATCGGAAAATTGCCCGTCTTGGGGAGTGGTGGACATGTTAGCTCTCTTGATTGTGGCGATGGCTTTCTGGGTGTAGACATGCATGAAAATTGATCAAATACTACCCGTGAGATGTGTCTAATTGACGGAACAGAACTCGTAGCCCTGTAAAGGTGTTTTAAAACAAAGAGATGGGCTGCATTGTGTCCTATGTTTCTATGTGTCTTCAGGGAGGTCTCAGGGGGGCGGTGCTGGCCTTCCTGCCAACACGATGACATGAAGCCCGAACAATCCCCCAATCGATGGGAAGAAGAGACGAGCCATGGTCACATCTGGACCCCAAGCTTACACGTGGTGCATGGGTGCCATTTATCGCCAATCCAGCGAGGTTCCGGCCAGAGCTAGAGGCCGGGGCAGCGAACCGGGAGCGGCACTAAGGAGCATCGTGGCGCAGAGGCTGGACTGGGGTCCCACAGGCTCCTCCCAGGAGGAGCCTCAGGGTTTGGGAGGTGGCTAACGTGCCTGCTTCGTGTCACCAGCAAGTGATGCCACCCGTGGAAAATCAGCTGGAATCCTGAGCCGGGTCAGCCGTGGGTGATGCGGTAAAGGCTGCTTGCTAGCAGAGGGGACGCCAGACGGACGGTGAAGCAAGCAACAGGCTGCTGAGCTTCCGGCCTGTGTTTACCGTGCTTTCCGTGTCTCCCTGCATCTCAGGGTCACCCGGAGGAATTCGTGTGGAGTTTAGAGGCCGACGGCCTCTCGGTTCCTCATCAGCCTGGCAAGCCCCCCAGCCCTCTGCGGCCAGACCTCTGCGAGCGTCTTTCCCTTGTTCTAGCAAAACCCTCCCCACCCTCGCCTGCGGCGGGCTTTTGTTTTTTTAATTGATGGCAGTGAGGATACCTTACAGCCTCCTCCGGCCCTTCCTTAGGGCTTCTGCCCTTAGACCACGGCAAGGGGCGGCCCCCCAACCCCCACCCCCGACACCCCCGCGCTGTCCTGGGTCCTGAACTACAGAGGGTCCCTCTGGCCCTGACACTCCCTCTGGCCACGCCCTCTACGGGGTGGAGTCAGCAGGGCCAAGGGGACACGCCCATTGGCTCCACCCCGTGCTCTGGAATCCCAGGACCCCGAATGCCCTGCCCCAGCAGCCCCTGACCCGCTTGTAGTTTCTGCACCGGCTCTCCCCGGAGTTCAGCATCCCAGGACTCACAGAGAGGCCAACGGGCAGCTGTTGGCATGGAGGTTACGGACAGAGCCCGGATGTGAGGTCTGAGTGTCCCCCTGTGCACATCCAAGGCCCCTTGGGGCATGGGATGGACCCAGCATTGGGCAGAAAAGGGTCAGGCTGGCGGTCAGAGACTGGGAATCGGCTCTCCCCGCACTGTCGCTTTCTTCGCAGGACTCCCCTGAGTCTGGGAATTCTAAAGTTGAGCCTGGACGTGTGTGGCACGTGGCAGTGACTTTGCGTGTGTGTGCGCGCGCCTGAGGACGTGTGTGGTTGTGTGTATGTTGTGGGGGTGTGCGTGGTCCATGACTCCGTGTGTGTGTGCGTGGGGATGTAGGCGGAGCAGAGTCAGTGTGTGTGCACGTGTGTTTGTGTGTACGTGCATGCATTAGTTTTAAGAATACTAGAAGCTGTCCTTCAGAAGTCTGCAGTAGTAAAAATTGTATGGTGTCCCTCACTGTATAATTCAAACTGAAAATAATCTTCAATCACCAGAAATGTAGTCCCCCCCAGATTCTGATCCCCCCTCCCATACTGATTATGCCCTCATTGTACTGATGAGGAAACTAGCTTAGAGATGTTAAGTGGCTCAGCCCAGGGCATGGAGCTCGCGAGCCCAGGGCCAGGACGCAGTCCAAGCGGCGCGGCTCCAGAGGCCTGGAGCCCTGCTCACGACCGCGCGTGGCCTCTTGGCCGGGGGGGTGCGGGGGGTGGGGGTGGGGTGGGGGTGGGGGGAAGAGATCCTGACGGGCCGGGGCCAGCGTGCAGGCTGCCCAAGCCGCGGACTCTGCAAGTCGGGTGGAGAGTACCTGACGGCAGACGAGGGTAAAGGACTGCTCAGAAATCAGATAGGTTCCTAGATCTTCGATGAGTAAGGAGGCTCAGTGCTCATCCTCGATCCCTTTGCTGGTGGCTAAAAGGGAGCAAGGCCCACGAGCGCGCTTCTGGGAGCGGCCTGCCAAAACCTGGAGCAGGGCTGCTCAGGACTGGCTCTGCAGCAGGAGCAGAGGGGGGCAATGTCGCCACCTGGTGGACATCCTTGGTAGTGGCAGTAGGAGGCCTAGCAGCCTGGGTATGGAGGCGGCAGGACGAGGTCCTAGTGGATGATCGTTTTCACATGGCTTAAAAAGCATTGCTTCATAGATTTTATCCACATTGGGGTCTATCCTACGATGGTAAATACGGTCTCCGTTACTCCATCTTAGCTGCATTGATTAATTTTTTTGAGGTTAGTTTTCTCTTCAATGATTTGGAAGCTTTATTGTCTTCCAATTAAAATTCCCTCTAAGTTTTAATAAGTCATCTCTAAGTTCATAACTATATATATAATTGGACCAGTATTGCTATAACAGTCTCAAAAACGGGATAATCTATTAGATCTTGTTTCTCAATCATGATACATTTAGCATATTTTACCTCTCTGCTGTTCCCCATTGTGTGCGTGTGTGCGCGTGCGCGGGCTACAGTTCCTGCTTTTTAGACAGTTGCTTTCAGTTTGTTGCATTCGCAATGAAAATATAGGTATAAACATCTTGGATTTAATTGCTCGCTACCGCTATTTAATCCCATGTCTTTCCCATTTTTGAGTTATTTACTTCTTTCCCAATCAAATGGACTCATGATTGGCTAATTTTTTTCCAGCGGTAGACTTGGAACCCATACCAGTCTATACGCAGCTTTATGTTCTCCTCAGCAACACCTCTCAGCCTCAACACCCAACAACACTCTCCGTATCTAGGGCCCCAAGGCTTGTTTTAAAATGCGGCATTGTTTCTCATGTCCCCCCGCCCCCCTCCCGCCCCAAAAAGGAAGCAAGAATCTTCCTTGATTTAACGTGCTGCCTTTTTAGGACTGGCTAGTCTTGTCTGGTGAATGGATATTAAGAGAGATTTCCTTAAACTTCCTCCTGCTTCGTGCCATAACTCGACTTCATTGAGAAGCATGTTTTTCCCGTTTCTAAGACGGGCTTCCGCTTTGAACTGCTAAACCATCACGGCACACTTTTTCTCCATACTTATTCCTGGAAAACTGAGCTCTCTGCCGGAGTAAAGACGGTTCCCGTCAGAGAAGTGTGGCTCCCTGTCCCAAGGTCACAGTGTAGAAGAAAGGGAAGATTCCTGTTTCCGAGGGTTCCATTTTGTCAGGTTAGAGATCTAGTCATCCGTGTGGCTGCGGTGGAATCTGCAGTATCTTGCCTCACAGTTTCCTTTTTCTGGCTTAGCAGGGGAGCCGCATTAGCTGAGGTCGCGGCGCTATGGCCCTTGTCAGGATCCCGGTGCTGAGGCAGCCCCTTCCCCCCACCCCCTCTCCTTGTCATTTTGATCGTGCAAACTGGGTGCCAGCTGTGTGAACCCTGCTCCTGGCCGCCAGGATTGCCCCCCCCTCCCCACGCGACGTGTCCCCAGTTCCTCGGCGTCCCTCACTGCAACCAGCTAGCTCCAGGAAGGGTGCGAGCTGGCTTCCGCTGTCGTCCTTCCTCCTTCCTGTCCAGGCGGGCCCTCCTTTTGCGCTAGTCGGCCCGAAACCTTCTCTCCCGCGCTGCATAGGCTGAAGGAATGCCTCAGCGTTTGCAGCCGCTAGAGGGCGCTCTTCTCCTCTCTTTGGGCCCCTTCAGCGCTTCCAGTGGAAATTTCCGAGGTGGGAAGGGCTTGGGGGTTCTCTGTATCTAGGGGCTCCCGATCCAGCCGATTCAACTAACTGTGGGTTGAAAATATTCGGGAAAAAACGGAAAGTTTCGAAAAGCGACAATTGAACTTGCCACACACCGGCAACCGCTTACATAGCATTCACGTTGCCTTGCATGCCGCGCGTCACCTAGAGATGATTTAAAGTACACAGGAGGACACAGCGAAAGAGAATGTGACAATGACTGTATGGGTATGTTTATGCATAAGTGGAAAATTGTGCTCTAGATTGGAATTCGACACAACATTGTAAAAACGACAACAACGTGGAAGAAAAGTATGTTTGTATGTAAAAAATAAAGTCCTATGTCATTTTGTATAAGAGGCATCAGCATCCATGGATTTTGGCATCTGTGGGGAGTCCTGGAACCAGTGCCCCATGCTTACCAAGGCATGACTGGAAGCCCAGGCTCCTTATCCCAGCCTGTCATGTCCCCACGTGGTGTGAATCCTGCCTGTCCCACACTCCCCTGGTCACTCTCCTCCAGCCCTGCCAGACTGCCCTCTTCTTCTGGAACAGGCCAAGCTGAATGCACGTCATGTCTGACCTCTAGGAATATCCGTTACTTTGTGAGCATGGCTCTGCTTCAGGAAGACGGGCTGCATTGTCACTAGAGAAGACGGGATGGAGGTTCCTTAAAAACCTACAAATGGACTTACCTGATGATCCAGCCTTCCCACGCCTGGGGATATGTCAAGAGAAAACTCTAACTCAAAAAGTCCCATGCACCTCAATGCTCACAGCAGCCCTATTTGTATTAGCCAGGACGTGGAACTAACCCCAACATCTAACGACTGGTGACTGGATAAAGAAGTCGTTGTCTTTTTATGCCGCGGAATACTACACAGCCGCGAAAAAGGATGGAACCATGCCATTTGCGGCAACATGGTTGGACACAGAGATAGTCATTCTGAGTGAAGTAAGCCAGAAGAGAGAAAAATGCCGCATGACACAACTTCCATGTGAAATCTAAGAAAAAAAGACAGAAATGATCTTAACTGCAAAAGACAAATAGAGCCACAGACATAGAGAAACAAACTTATGGTTACCAGGGAGGGACGGCGGTGGGAAGGGGTAAATATGGGCATCGGAAAATTGCCCGTCTTGGGGAGTGGTGGACATGTTAGCTCTCTTGATTGTGGCGATGGCTTTCTGGGTGTAGACATGCATGAAAATTGATCAAATACTACACGTGAGATGTGTCTAATTGACGGAACAGAACTCGTAGCCCTGTAAAGGTGTTTTAAAACAAAGAGATGGGCTGCATTGTGTCCTATGTTTCTATGTGTCTTCAGGGAGGTCTCAGGGGGGCGGTGCTGGCCTTCCTGCCAACACGATGACATGAAGCCCGAACAATCCCCCAATCGATGGGAAGAAGAGACGAGCCATGGTCACATCTGGACCCCAAGCTTACACGTGGTGCATGGGTGCCATTTATCGCCAATCCAGCGAGGTTCCGGCCAGAGCTAGAGGCCGGGGCAGCGAACCGGGAGCGGCACTAAGGAGCATCGTGGCGCAGAGGCTGGACTGGGGGCCCGCAGGCTCCTCCCAGGAGGAGCCTCAGGGTTTGGGAGGTGGCTAACGTGCCTGCTTCGTGTCACCAGCAAGTGATGCCACCCGTGGAAAATCAGCTGGAATCCTGAGCCGGGTCAGCCGTGGGTGATGCGGTAAAGGCTGCTTGCTAGCAGAGGGGACGCCAGACGGACGGTGAAGCAAGCAACAGGCTGCTGAGCTTCCGGCCTGTGTTTACCGTGCTTTCCGTGTCTCCCTGCATCTCAGGGTCACCCGGAGGAATTCGTGTGGAGTTTAGAGGCCGACGGCCTCTCGGTTCCTCATCAGCCTGGCAAGCCCCCCAGCCCTCTGCGGCCAGACCTCTGCGAGCGTCTTTCCCTTGTTCTAGCAAAACCCTCCCCACCCTCGCCTGCGGCGGGCTTTTGTTTTTTTAATTGATGGCAGTGAGGATACCTTACAGCCTCCTCCGGCCCTTCCTTAGGGCTTCTGCCCTTAGACCACGGCAAGGGGCGGCCCCCCAACCCCCACCCCCGACACCCCCGCGCTGTCCTGGGTCCTGAACTACAGAGGGTCCCTCTGGCCCTGACACTCCCTCTGGCCACGCCCTCTACGGGGTGGAGTCAGCAGGGCCAAGGGGACACGCCCATTGGCTCCACCCCGTGCTCTGGAATCCCAGGACCCCGAATGCCCTGCCCCAGCAGCCCCTGACCCGCTTGTAGTTTCTGCACCGGCTCTCCCCGGAGTTCAGCATCCCAGGACTCACAGAGAGGCCAACGGGCAGCTGTTGGCATGGAGGTTACGGACAGAGCCCGGATGTGAGGTCTGAGTGTCCCCCTGTGCACATCCAAGGCCCCTTGGGGCATGGGATGGACCCAGCATTGGGCAGAAAAGGGTCAGGCTGGCGGTCAGAGACTGGGAATCGGCTCTCCCCGCACTGTCGCTTTCTTCGCAGGACTCCCCTGAGTCTGGGAATTCTAAAGTTGAGCCTGGACGTGTGTGGCACGTGGCAGTGACTTTGCGTGTGTGTGCGCGCGCCTGAGGACGTGTGTGGTTGTGTGTATGTTGTGGGGGTGTGCGTGGTCCATGACTCCGTGTGTGTGTGCGTGGGGATGTAGGCGGAGCAGAGTCAGTGTGTGTGCACGTGTGTTTGTGTGTACGTGCATGCATTAGTTTTAAGAATACTAGAAGCTGTCCTTCAGAAGTCTGCAGTAGTAAAAATTGTATGGTGTCCCTCACTGTATAATTCAAACTGAAAATAATCTTCAATCACCAGAAATGTAGTCCCCCCCAGATTCTGATCCCCCCTCCCATACTGATTATGCCCTCATTGTACTGATGAGGAAACTAGCTTAGAGATGTTAAGTGGCTCAGCCCAGGGCATGGAGCTCGCGAGCCCAGGGCCAGGACGCAGTCCAAGCGGCGCGGCTCCAGAGGCCTGGAGCCCTGCTCACGACCGCGCGTGGCCTCTTGGCCGGGGGGGTGCGGGGGGTGGGGGTGGGGTGGGGGTGGGGGGAAGAGATCCTGACGGGCCGGGGCCAGCGTGCAGGCTGCCCAAGCCGCGGACTCTGCAAGTCGGGTGGAGAGTACCTGACGGCAGACGAGGGTAAAGGACTGCTCAGAAATCAGATAGGTTCCTAGATCTTCGATGAGTAAGGAGGCTCAGTGCTCATCCTCGATCCCTTTGCTGGTGGCTAAAAGGGAGCAAGGCCCACGAGCGCGCTTCTGGGAGCGGCCTGCCAAAACCTGGAGCAGGGCTGCTCAGGACTGGCTCTGCAGCAGGAGCAGAGGGGGGCAATGTCGCCACCTGGTGGACATCCTTGGTAGTGGCAGTAGGAGGCCTAGCAGCCTGGGTATGGAGGCGGCAGGACGAGGTCCTAGTGGATGATCGTTTTCACATGGCTTAAAAAGCATTGCTTCATAGATTTTATCCACATTGGGGTCTATCCTACGATGGTAAATACGGTCTCCGTTACTCCATCTTAGCTGCATTGATTAATTTTTTTGAGGTTAGTTTTCTCTTCAATGATTTGGAAGCTTTATTGTCTTCCAATTAAAATTCCCTCTAAGTTTTAATAAGTCATCTCTAAGTTCATAACTATATATATAATTGGACCAGTATTGCTATAACAGTCTCAAAAACGGGATAATCTATTAGATCTTGTTTCTCAATCATGATACATTTAGCATATTTTACCTCTCTGCTGTTCCCCATTGTGTGCGTGTGTGCGCGTGCGCGGGCTACAGTTCCTGCTTTTTAGACAGTTGCTTTCAGTTTGTTGCATTCGCAATGAAAATATAGGTATAAACATCTTGGATTTAATTGCTCGCTACCGCTATTTAATCCCATGTCTTTCCCATTTTTGAGTTATTTACTTCTTTCCCAATCAAATGGACTCATGATTGGCTAATTTTTTTCCAGCGGTAGACTTGGAACCCATACCAGTCTATACGCAGCTTTATGTTCTCCTCAGCAACACCTCTCAGCCTCAACACCCAACAACACTCTCCGTATCTAGGGCCCCAAGGCTTGTTTTAAAATGCGGCATTGTTTCTCATGTCCCCCCGCCCCCCTCCCGCCCCAAAAAGGAAGCAAGAATCTTCCTTGATTTAACGTGCTGCCTTTTTAGGACTGGCTAGTCTTGTCTGGTGAATGGATATTAAGAGAGATTTCCTTAAACTTCCTCCTGCTTCGTGCCATAACTCGACTTCATTGAGAAGCATGTTTTTCCCGTTTCTAAGACGGGCTTCCGCTTTGAACTGCTAAACCATCACGGCACACTTTTTCTCCATACTTATTCCTGGAAAACTGAGCTCTCTGCCGGAGTAAAGACGGTTCCCGTCAGAGAAGTGTGGCTCCCTGTCCCAAGGTCACAGTGTAGAAGAAAGGGAAGATTCCTGTTTCCGAGGGTTCCATTTTGTCAGGTTAGAGATCTAGTCATCCGTGTGGCTGCGGTGGAATCTGCAGTATCTTGCCTCACAGTTTCCTTTTTCTGGCTTAGCAGGGGAGCCGCATTAGCTGAGGTCGCGGCGCTATGGCCCTTGTCAGGATCCCGGTGCTGAGGCAGCCCCTTCCCCCCACCCCCTCTCCTTGTCATTTTGATCGTGCAAACTGGGTGCCAGCTGTGTGAACCCTGCTCCTGGCCGCCAGGATTGCCCCCCCCCTCCCCACGCGACGTGTCCCCAGTTCCTCGGCGTCCCTCACTGCAACCAGCTAGCTCCAGGAAGGGTGCGAGCTGGCTTCCGCTGTCGTCCTTCCTCCTTCCTGTCCAGGCGGGCCCTCCTTTTGCGCTAGTCGGCCCGAAACCTTCTCTCCCGCGCTGCATAGGCTGAAGGAATGCCTCAGCGTTTGCAGCCGCTAGAGGGCGCTCTTCTCCTCTCTTTGGGCCCCTTCAGCGCTTCCAGTGGAAATTTCCGAGGTGGGAAGGGCTTGGGGGTTCTCTGTATCTAGGGGCTCCCGATCCAGCCGATTCAACTAACTGTGGGTTGAAAATATTCGGGAAAAAACGGAAAGTTTCGAAAAGCGACAATTGAACTTGCCACACACCGGCAACCGCTTACATAGCATTCACGTTGCCTTGCATGCCGTGCGTCACCTAGAGATGATTTAAAGTACACAGGAGGACACAGCGAAAGAGAATGTGACAATGACTGTATGGGTATGTTTATGCATAAGTGGAAAATTGTGCTCTAGATTGGAATTCGACACAACATTGTAAAAACGACAACAACGTGGAAGAAAAGTATGTTTGTATGTAAAAAATAAAGTCCTATGTCATTTTGTATAAGAGGCATCAGCATCCATGGATTTTGGCATCTGTGGGGAGTCCTGGAACCAGTGCCCCATGCTTACCAAGGCATGACTGGAAGCCCAGGCTCCTTATCCCAGCCTGTCATGTCCCCACGTGGTGTGAATCCTGCCTGTCCCACACTCCCCTGGTCACTCTCCTCCAGCCCTGCCAGACTGCCCTCTTCTTCTGGAACAGGCCAAGCTGAATGCACGTCATGTCTGACCTCTAGGAATATCCGTTACTTTGTGAGCATGGCTCTGCTTCAGGAAGACGGGCTGCATTGTCACTAGAGAAGACGGGATGGAGGTTCCTTAAAAACCTACAAATGGACTTACCTGATGATCCAGCCTTCCCACGCCTGGGGATATGTCAAGAGAAAACTCTAACTCAAAAAGTCCCATGCACCTCAATGCTCACAGCAGCCCTATTTGTATTAGCCAGGACGTGGAACTAACCCCAACATCTAACGACTGGTGACTGGATAAAGAAGTCGTTGTCTTTTTATGCCGCGGAATACTACACAGCCGCGAAAAAGGATGGAACCATGCCATTTGCGGCAACATGGTTGGACACAGAGATAGTCATTCTGAGTGAAGTAAGCCAGAAGAGAGAAAAATGCCGCATGACACAACTTCCATGTGAAATCTAAGAAAAAAAGACAGAAATGATCTTAACTGCAAAAGACAAATAGAGCCACAGACATAGAGAAACAAACTTATGGTTACCAGGGAGGGACGGCGGTGGGAAGGGGTAAATATGGGCATCGGAAAATTGCCCGTCTTGGGGAGTGGTGGACATGTTAGCTCTCTTGATTGTGGCGATGGCTTTCTGGGTGTAGACATGCATGAAAATTGATCAAATACTACACGTGAGATGTGTCTAATTGACGGAACAGAACTCGTAGCCCTGTAAAGGTGTTTTAAAACAAAGAGATGGGCTGCATTGTGTCCTATGTTTCTATGTGTCTTCAGGGAGGTCTCAGGGGGGCGGTGCTGGCCTTCCTGCCAACACGATGACATGAAGCCCGAACAATCCCCCAATCGATGGGAAGAAGAGACGAGCCATGGTCACATCTGGACCCCAAGCTTACACGTGGTGCATGGGTGCCATTTATCGCCAATCCAGCGAGGTTCCGGCCAGAGCTAGAGGCCGGGGCAGCGAACCGGGAGCGGCACTAAGGAGCATCGTGGCGCA